>NC_133538.1:6565157-6917657 GCF_048544455.1 Silene latifolia
AAAATAATTCACAAGAAACAAACACACAACCTCTATTTTTAAACATAAACAAGTAATTTAGACAAAATTCAACCGAATTTTCAAGTTATTTTTTAAAACATCAGAGTTACACTTTTTAAACATCAAAGTGACACTTTTTAAAAAAATCAAAGTTACACTTCATAATGCTGAAAGTTACACTTTTATAACCTCAAAGTTATAGTTTTCATGCCCTCAAGGTTACAAAAAAATTCACAACAAAAATTGAAATTTTTTTTTTCCCAAAAGACAAAATATATCATACCAACGGTTCAAACAAGATCCACCAAAATAATTCACAAGAAACAAACACACAACCTCTTTTTTTCAACATAAACAAGTAATTTAGACAAAATTCAACCGAATTTTCGAGTTATATTTTAAATATCAGAGTTACACTTTTTAAACATCAAAGTGACACTTTTTAAAACATCAAAGTTACACTTCATAATGCTCAAGGTTACACTTTTATAACCCCAAAGATACACTTTTTATACCTTGAAAGTTACAAAAAAATTCACAAGAAAAATTCACAAAACTTTTACAAAAAAAACAAAATATATCAAACCAACGATTCAAACAAGAACCAAAAAAATAATTCACAAGAAACAAGCATATAAACCTTTATTTTTCAACATAAACAAGTAATTCAAACAAAATTCAACCGAATTTTCAAGCACAACCAAGCATTAATGAATATTTAGAAAATTCAATGGTATACAAAAATATGACCATTGCGACGGGCTCGAAAAAGTAATAAATTTAGGCTTTTATTTTGCCTTAATCGGAACCTGATGAAGAGTTACGATGCTTTTTATAAAACAGATCCTATTTTATACCGGATTGTATAAAAAAAACAGAAATAAGAGTGGAGAATAAGGGGGGAGAGAGAGAGAGAGAGAGAGAGAGAGAGAGAGAGAGTTTTGGTCTGATTTTTTTGAGAATGAATGATGAGAGAGGGAAGAGGAGTATAAATGAATAATGAGAGGCTATGAGTCTATATGAGAGAGGTAAATAGCTACACACTTTTTTAATAGTTTTCTTTTCTTTTTTCTCTTAATCTCAACCATCAATCTCAACAATCCAATGAGACATATGGGGACTTAAGAACTCAATGCTTTAAGGGGGACTCGATTGATCCCACTTCTATATATATATATATATATATATATATATATATATATATATATATATATATATATATATAGAGAGAGAGAGAGAGAGAGAGAGAGAGAGAGAGAGAGAGAGAGAGAGAGAGAGAGAGAGAGAGAGAGAGAGAGAGAGGTTCAGGTGAGTCCACAAATTTGGTTGAGTCCCTAAGTCTTATTCTCAGCCACACATTTTTTGAGTGTAACTTTACTGTCTTATGAGTGTAACTTTAGTCCGCGAGTGTACTTTTATTTCTTTTCGAGTGTAACTGTAGACTTTTATGTTCAGTTTTTATATAAAAATTTGAAATTTTTTTTGATATAATGTTATTTTGAATATATAACCACAAATTTATGTAATTTTAAGCGTCTAAGTAACTTTAATACTTTATGAGTGTAACTTTAATGCTTTATAAGTGTAACTTTATGGTGTAAGAGTGTAACTTTAGTTTTTTAGGGTCATTTTATATGGAAAATTTTTAATTTATGTAAGTTTTTTACCTGTTAAATTTATGTAATTTTAATATTTTACGAGTGTAACTTTAGTCCATGTTAGTGTAACTTTAGTAATTTTAGTGTTTTATGAGTGTAACTTTAGTCCATATCAGTGTAACTTTAGTTATTTAAGGGTGTAACTCTAGTCCATCTTATGAGTGTAACTTTAGTCCATGTCGGTGTAATTTTAGTCCTTCATGGGTGTAACTTTAGTCCATGTCGGAGTAACTTTAGTCCCCACAAACATGAAACCACCAATGCCACAGCCACCATTACCACCACCACCGACATACACCACCTCCACCACCTTTTATCATTCATTGCTCACATACAATAATACAACAACAACAACAACAACAACAACAACAACAACAACAACAACAACAACAACAACAACAACAACAACAACAACAACAACTCTTCACCAAAAAAAAAACAACAAAAACAATAACACCACCACACCATCACTGCCCCCACCGCCTAACCCCCAACGTCAACAACCCACCACCACCACTCGACACCTTCAATAACCCGCCACCGCACCCAACATCTCATATCTGGAAAAAAAAAAAGGGGAGAGAGGCGGCGGACCGTGGTGGGTAGGTGGGAGAAGAGAAAGAGGGGGCGGGAGGCAGCAGTGCGGTGGAAGAAGGAGAAGAGGCGGTGGTGGTGCATAATGGTGGCGGCTCAGATCTGGAAAAAAAAAAAAAAAAAGGAGGCGGCAGCGTGCGGAGGGGAAGAGGCGGTGGTGGCGCGTGGTGGTACGGCATGCGGCTTAGATCTGGAAAAAAAGGGAAGGGAGAGAGGGAGGGAGGCGGAAACTAGTGACAGGCGAGAGGAGAGGAGGTGGTGGTAGTGGTGGTTGGAGAGATTTAGGGTTTGTTTAGAGAGAAGAGAGAAAGAAGAGAGATAAGTGGTAGTTGGTGTTATGAGAGGCAGTGGGTGAAATGAGAGAAATGAGGGTTTATATTCAATTCACTCTCAGCCACATATTTTAATTTAATCCTAGCCTTTCATTTTCTTATTTTGATCTAATCTTGGCCCTTCATCTTTGTCATCCAAAGGCTTAAATTAGGACTTATGGACTCAACCTTAAATGTAGGACTTACATGATCCTCTCTCTCTCTCTCTCTCTCTCTCTCTCTCTCTCTCTCTCTATATATATATATATATATATATATATATATATATATATATATATATATATATATATATATATATATATATAGAGAGAGAGAGAGAGAGAGAGAGAAGGGTTCTCATAAGTCTCTTACATCTTATGAGTCCATAAGTCCTTATAAGGACCTTAGGATGGAAGAGATGGAGGGATGAGATTACATCTTGATGGAGGGCCACAAATCTCCCTCACTAATCCTGTATAACTCCTTCCTAATCTGTATAACTCCTTGCTCATTCTAATTCTCCCAACTCACTCACTCATTATTCATTCCCTCACACTTCTCTCATCCCTCTTTCTCTCTCATTTTCCTCTCATTCTATCATCAAAAAAAAAACCAAATAAAAAAAAACTAAAAAAACCAAAACAAAAACCAAAAAATAAACACAAATCCTCCACCAAAAACCAAAAAATAACAACAAATCCTACATAAATTCTCCACCACCGTCCTCCTTCTCGGTGACCACCAACACACCACCACTAACCACCAACACAAAAACCCAGCCTCCCACCACTTCCGCCTCCCTCCATTCGATCTCCACTGCCACTCCCTCCATTCGAACCCCACCATTGCAGCAACCACAACCCACCATGACCCAACGTCCTGCCACGCACGCCACCACGACCCAACACCGCCGCACTGACGACGCACCAACACCGCGACAACAACTGTTCTCCCTCCTTTTTTTGTGTATTTCAGATCTGGGTATGGTAGGTTGTTGGTCGATTGTTGTTGGTTGTTGCGGCCGATGGTGTTGTTTGTGTATTTTTTTTTATTTGTTTTTCGATTTCTCTGTGTTTTTGTTAATTTTTTTTATATATTTTCAGATTTACTTAATTTTTGTTATTGTTATTTGTTTTTTTTTTGTTATTTGGTTATTTGGTTATTGTTATTGTTTTTTTTATATTTTCAGATTTACTTAATTTTTGTTATTGTTATTGTTTTTCGGATTTTTTTTTTAGATTTGTACTACTTTGCCAATATTGGATGTTAGTGTTTGGTTTTTTATTGGATGTTAGTGTTTCGGTTTTTTATTGGATTTTTTTTATATATATTTTTTTTTAGTAATTTCAGATTTGGTTTTTTATTGGATGTTAGTGTTATTTAATAATGGTTTTTTTTACATCTAGTATTGTTGGTTTAAATTTATTATTGTTGGTTTAAATTTAGTGTTGATTTTTTCATATTGTATTTCTTTTTCAGATCTAGTCTGATCTGTTTTTTTATTATTCATTAAGCACCATTTTTTTTAAAGATTTAGCTCTTTTTCTCATTATCCATATTATTTCTTTTTTTTTATTATTTGTTAATTTTCGTAATGATAATATTTTTTGAGATCTATATGTGAAAAGAGAAAAGTTACATTATTTACAACTAAAGTTATACCCTTGACATATTAAAGTTGTACTTTTTACGACTAAAGTTATACCATAAAATACAAAAGTTATAGATCTATTTTGTTATTATGGAGTTTTGTTTGGTTTTTTTTTTGCAAAATTATTGTTGGTTTTTTTTTTTTTTTTTTTGCAATTTTCAGTGTTACTACTTTCAGATCTAGAATTGTTTATTTCTCTTTTTTTAAAGTTCATATATTTTGCTAAAGTTATACAATAATCAAAATAAAGTTATACTATTAGCCTCTAAAGTTATACTATTAACCTCTAAAGTTATACAATTTTGGACTAAAGTTATACGCTTTTACTTTCAGATCTAGAATTGGTTTTTATTTTTGGACTAAAGTTATAAAATTTTGGACTAAAGTTATACGATTTTGGACTAAAGTTATACGATTTTGGACTAAAGTTATACAAAAATGGACTAAAGTTATACAAATATGGAGTAAAGTTATACAAAACTGGAGTAAAGTTATACAGAAATGGACTAAAGTTATACCAATATGGACTAAAGTTATACAAATAAGGACTAAAGTTATACAAAAATGGACTAAAGTTACACAAATATGGACTAAAGTTATACAAATAAGGACTAGAGTTATACAAAAATTGCTTAAAGTTATACAAATATGGACTAAAGTTATATAAATTAGGACTAAAGTTATACAAATATGTACTAAAGTTATACAAATAAATACTAAAGTTATACAAACAGTACTTATATAAATTCAAATTTATAGTGTTGGTTTTTATTTGTTATTTTTTGTTTTTATACATATATTTTTTTTCATTTGTCAACAAAGAGAAATGAGAAAACAAAAGTTATACTTTCATTGAAGTTACACACATTTCTACTGGACTTATACATTCGTTGAGTAGAAGTTATTCATGTCGTTATTTGTATAACTTTAGTCCATATTTGTATAAATTTAGTCCTTATTTGTATAACTTTAATCCATATTTGTATAATTTTAGTCAATCTTTCTATGACTTTAGTCCTTATTTGTATAACTTTAGTCCATATTTGTCTAACTTTAGTCAATCTTTGTATAACTTTAGTCCTTATTTGTATAACTTTAGTCCATATTTGTATAACTTTAGTCAATTTTTGTATAACTTTAGACCATTTTTGTATAACATTAGTCCATAACAGTATAACTTTTGTCCATAATTGTGTATACTTTAGTCATTTTATATCATTTTTTTATAAAAATGTGAAATATATGATTAAAAATCAACAAATTATAAGAATTTTAATATAGCTAAGATTAAAACAACAAATTTTATGAAAAATATTTTAGGAGATCTTAGATGAAAAAAAGTATATAAAAAAAAAACGATATTTAAAACCCGAAATCTTAAAAAAAAAAAAACGTATAACAAGAAGAGATTTGAAAAGAATAAATAACAACAAAAACCAACAAAAATTAACAAATAAAATAAACCGACCCCAAAGAACAAATGTAACACAAAATCTGGAAAAAAAAAGGACGCAAAAAACCGAGACGCAAAATTTGAAAAAAAAACGTGGTTACAGAATTTACCGACGGCGGTGGTGGAGGGTGGCGGTGGGGGTGGGCGGTTAGTGGTGTCAGGTGGGATAGTGGTGGGTGGTGGTGAATGAGAAAGAGAGGAATGAATGATTTATATGGGTTTTTTTATTTATTTGGATTTTTTGGGTTTTTTAATTTATTTGGATTTTTTGGGTTTTATTTATTTATTTGGGTTTTTTGTTTTTTTGGATTTTTTGGGTTTTTTATTTTTTTGGGTTTGGGAGAGGAGATGAGTTTTGTGAGGGATTAGAAGGATGAGAGGAAAGGAAGTTATAGTGAGTTAGTGATTAATTAGAAGGATTAGTGAGGGAGGAGAGAATGCGTGATATTAGTCCATAAACACACTTTTTGGAGGTTGATCTTGGCCATCCATTTTCACCATCCAAGGGCCCTTAATAGAACTTATGGACTCAAATACATATGGTGGACTTACATGATCTCTCTTGGCCATCCATTTTCACCATCCAAGGGCCCTTAATAGAACTTATGGACTCAAATACATATGGTGGACTTACATGATCTCTCTCTCTCTCTCTCTCTCTCTCTCTATATATATATATATATATATATATATATATATATATATATATATATATATATATATATATATATATATATATATTAAGGTCTGTTTGGCCAAGCTTTAGAAGTGCTTTTGTAACTGAAAAAGTAGTAGTTAGGCCAAACACTCTAATTTAGGGAGTTTTAAAACTATTTTTAAAAAGTTAAAAGTTGATAATTATCCCCCAAAAGTAGAAGTAGGTATTTGCTACTTCTACTTCTACTTTTCACATAAAGAGCCAAAAAAAGCAAAAAAAGTTGGATGAAAGTAATTAGGCCAAACATATAAATTCTATAAGAAATCGATTTTACAAACTATGGCCAAACAATCAAAACTTTTCCAAAAAGTAACTTGTGAATAAACTCCTTTTAAAAAGGAAAAACTATTTTACACAAGCAAGGCCAAACAGCACCTAAATCTAATCTAAGTATCAAGATTAGTCCCTTATTTTAAAATCAAACTAGAATGCTTCCCTACTTGACGTATTAATTTCACAAAAAAAGATTTTCTCTCTCTCTCTCTCTCTCTCTCTCTTAAATTACTCTCTCTTCATTCCTCTCGTTTCCCCAATTTGGCAAAAAAAAGCACCTTTTTTCCCTCTTTCTGCACCTTCATCTCAATCACAATCATATATAGCACTAGTTCATCGAAGATCTTGTTGTTTCCCCTTTAATTGAAGAATAGTTTTACCTAACAATGCTTCATTCATGTAAGTTTTATCAATCTCATAAATTAATTAATTATTCTCAATGTTTATCCAGTCTGTTTCCATAATATTAACCCTAATTCATCATGTACGATCTTTTTGGCTAATTCTTGTTGTTAGAAGCAAATAATTGCATTTGTATTGTTAACAACAATCTCATCGATTTACAGAAGTTTAGTTCATGTGTGATACTTTTTGGCTAATTGTGCAAATAGTGAAGATTATAATTAATAAGGATCTTGTTCGTCAATCGAGGTACTGCATATTAGCTTTAGTGTTTAATGATATTCTCTTTCTCAAAAATGGGAGTTTTTGACATTCTATATACAATTGTTTACGTGTCATTAGTTTTTCATGTTTGTTTACCCTAATTTAAAGAAAGTTGTATCCAAAAGATGGATACGTTGTGAAACGTATTTAATTGCCTCGGTAAAATTGGAAATATAATACTCCATACCTTATTTATTCATTTAAGCTCTTAGTATCCTATGTGAATTTGTTTTATGTTGTTGCAACTCTGATAGTTCATTCAAGCCATTAAGAATCCTTTTAGTGTGTTTGTGATATTGTAAGTCATTAACGGAGACTGAAATGACTGGAGATTTAATGTATTTACCAACCTTTTTTATGAAACGACAAGCCGTTTTAGCGTTTCTATTACATATTTTAATAATGTAAGAAACATTTCAATGTACCTATGTCAAATTAGTACTCCCCCCTTCATCTCAATCATTTGTTTACTTTGATTAAAATACTTCTCACCAAGAATAAAAAAAAGGTAAACGAATGATTGGGACGGAGGGAGTAACTTTTTATTATTTTAGTTTTTTGTTTGATTTATGGTATTTTAAATAATTGTAGTGTAACTGTGTTTGTTTTTTTTAGGAAAAGTGGAGTTTTATTAATTCTCAAAAGCGAATAAGAAATTCAAAAACACAAGATCAGTGACCTACTCGAGTCCGCTATTCATCCAAATGCAGCTAGAATAATCTAGCGGCAAGAGATGAACCATTTTACGTGCCACATGATTAAAAGTAATTACGTCGAAAATATCAGCAATTTCACAAATTTCTCTTCCTATTAACGCAAAGTAATTAGCCAGGTAAACTCGTTTGATCATCATGTTAGCAAGTCGTAAACACTATGTTTCCACGGCCACTTTTTGCAACTCTTGTTGGATAGCCATATTGAGCCCAAATTCCATTGATTTAGCTTCAATAATTATAGGGCATCCACGGCTCAGGTGTAACACCCCGGCCCAAACCGGGTCGGGAGCGGTTACTTGTGATAGCTCACCAGGCTGTGTACATGGCCCACAGATCAACACGGGTCCTTTACAGCGCATTTTGTCCTCACTCATGCACATCCCGGAAACCTTCCCAGGAGGTCACCCATCCTAAGACTACTCTCAGTCAAGCACGCTTAACTTTGGAGTTCTTTCGCATGGATGACCATAAAAGAAAGTGCACTTTGTTGATATGAGTAATACATTCATTCCCTTTAAGCACTAGTCATTTAAGCCTATCACTGGACCTCTTCAATTACCGTGGGGTGTTACAGTAATCCCCACTTGAAGAACGCAACATCCTCGTTGCGCCTGAGAGCATAACCGCTAACCAAGAATCCTCCCCCGCTAGGTGTGTGATCACAATGGAGCGTATAACCACTGCCTCCAGGAGCGTATCACAACTGCCTCCGATCAACACACGGTCGCAGGGTTGCTCTGATACCACTTGTAACACCCCGGCCCAAACCGGGTCGGGAACGGTTACTTGTGATAGCTCACCAGGTTGTGTACATGGCCACAGATCAACACGGGTCCTTTACAACGCATTTTGTTCTCACTCATGCCCATCCCCGAAACCTTCCCAGGAGGTCATCCATCCTAAGACTACTCTCAGTCAAGCACGCTTAACTTTGGAGTTCTTTCGCATGGATGACCATAAAAGAAAGTGCACTTTGTTGATATGAGTAGTACATTCAATCCCTTTAAGCACTAGTCATTTAAGCCTATCAGTGGACCTCTTCAATTACCGTGGGGTGTTACATCAGGAATCTGCTTGCAGCCCGCTCTAGACACTTCCCCATCCATTGTGTTGTTATTGTATACAATTAGGAATGTTTTAGTGTATCTATATGGGTATTTAGTGTAATTGTGTTAACAAATACTTCGTAGTATGTGTGGCTACTAATAATAATATGGCTATCTGATTTCTTCACAAAATGAAATGGTACCTAACTCTTTAACATAATGGGTGGTTTTGTTTTTTTAACTCTATGGAACAGCTAGCGTGATATATCTTTTTCTAGGTAACTACTAATTTCCCTCTAAAGACGAAAAACAAATTTCTTGTATACTTCATTAATTTCATCAATTTAGCTAAACAAGAGTATATGCTTTTTCTTTACACGAATGGAAGTTGAGAAGCATGATAAAAAACATATATCACCAAAGCTTTTAATTACTTGCACATAATAATGGTCTTAAGATGTAAGATGTACTCTTTATGCTATAAACTATTATAGAAAACTTTTCCTTGTTTGTTGTATTAGTCCACTAGTGGAATTCTTAAATTTAAAAAAAAGGTCAAATTATGCTATATGAAACAATAGGTTTAATATGTTTTTTCATACCCAGTATGTTTTGGTATTTTGAAATTGTTTGTGCGAGGTTGTCGTCTGATTTAGATATGCATAGAATAGCCTTCTAAATGGTATGGTACTGTTATGGCAGAATGTAATATATATTTTACCTTTTTGTATGAATTTTTATGGATGTGATTAAATTGTTTTATGAAATTAAAGATCATATAATAGCATAAGTAATGATGTTTTGAAAGCCGGTTAGCTCAAATGGTAGAGCATTGTGCACTGTACAAGGTACGGGTTCGACTCCCATATCGGTTGTGAAGCTACTGTGGACGTCGCCACCCGTAGCGCGGGCCACCTAATCCAACCCTAAACCATTTCCCGTCCTAAAAGAATGGCAAGATTTTTGGGTGCAATAGCCATATCAGTGCATGACGTAGCCTTGTAGATGCATAAAAAGCAAAATATGTGCACTAAACAACCTTGTACATGCATGAAATATGTAAAATCCCGTTGTTACATTAAAATAAGCTAAGTGACAACAATATAGTGGGGTTGGCTAATCCTACCCTAAACCTTTTTTCGGCCTACTTAAAGACACTATTCCTCCAAAATTTAACTCGTTCCCATCATCCTTTCCCGTCTAAAAAGAATAGCAAGAAATCTGGGAGCAATAGCCGTATCAGTGCATAAAATAGCTTTGTAGATGCATGAAAAAGCAATATATGTACATTAAACAACCTGGTACATGCATGAAATATGTGAAATCCATTCCCATCATAAGGGAAAGGGTTTAAGGTTAGATTAGGCGGCCCCGGGCCGCCTAATCTAACCCTAAACCCTTTCTCGTCCTAAATTTTAGGAAACTCGTCCCCCTTGTTTGATTGGATTCCCATCGGAAAGGGTTCACTCTGCCCCTCTAGGGTGTCTATTGGTCTTAAATGCGTTCGAAAGACTTTTCAGCGGGGTTGGCTAATCCTACCCTAAACCCTTTTTCGGACTACTGAAGGCACTATTCTCCCAACTTTAAACCCGTTCCCATCATAATGGAAAGGTTTTAGGGTTGAATTAGGCGGTTACGCTACCGCCTAATAATCCAACCCGAAACCCTTTCCCTGTTAAAAAGATTGGCAAGAATTTTGGGTTTAATAGCCTTATCAGTGCATGAAGTAACCTTGTAGATGAATGAAAAAGCAATATATGTGTATTAAATAACCATTTACATGCATTAAATATGTAAAATTTTGTTGTTACATTAAAATAAGCTAAGTGACAACAATATTGCCGTGGGGTTGACTAATCCTATCCTAAACCCTTTTTCGGCCTACTTCACATTATTTACTAAAATAAGGGAAAGGGTTTATAGTTGGATTAGATCGGTCCGCGTAGCGGTTTTCCTAATCCAACCCTAAGCCTTTTCCCGTCCAAAATTTTAGGAAACTATTCCCCCAGTTTAAATCCGCCCCCTAAAAAGGTTCACTCTACCCCTTTAGGATGACTTTTGGTCTTGCGGTCGTTCGAATGACTTTTCCAGAAATGGGTTGAGGGTAGGATTAGCCACCGCCGGGTTGGCTAATCTTACTCTAAACCCTTTTTCGGCCTACTTAAGAAAACCAATTTAATTTCAAAACCTGTTCCTATAATAAGGAAAAGGGTTTAGGGTTGGATTAGCGGCTCCCCATAGCGGGCCACTTAATCCAACCCCAAACCCTTTCCCGTCATAAATTTTAGGACATTATTCCCCTAATTTTTATCCCCTCCCCTAAAAAAGAGTTCACTCTTCCCCTCTAGGGTGTCTTTTGGTCTTGCTTTCGTTTGAATGATAATAAGGGAAAGCATTTACCGTTGGATACGTGGTCCGCCTAATTCAACCCTAAACCCTTTCCCGTCCTATATTTTAGGACACTATTCCCCTAGTTTTAATCATGTCCCCTAAAAAGGGTTCACTCTTCCCCTCTAGGGTGTCTTATGGTCTTGCTCCCATTCGAATGATAATAAGGAAAAGGGTTTAAAATTGGACTGGGCGGACGCGGTAATGGTCCACCTTATCCAACCCTAAACCCTTTTCGTCCTAAATTTTAGGATACCCGTTTGCTGTCGTTTGTCCCAATAATAATGGTAAGGATTTAGGGTGCATTAGACTTATCAATACATGAAGTAGCCTTGTAGATGTATGAAAAAGTAATCTATGTGCATTAAACAACCTTATACATGCATTAAATAAGTGTTCAATTTTCTCATATTTTTTGTCTTTAGGTGCATGATACGAAGTTGTATGTTCATTAAACAGGTCTTTGGTCAGTAAAAGAAATCTTTGGTATTTTATAGCCAATATGTGAGTCGAACAGACATCTTGTGCATGGCACAATGCTCTCCCAATTGAGCTAATTGACTTTCAAAATAAGTAAAACGTAAATATTTATAATGTAAAAACGACAATGATGTCATGACGATATTATAAAATGATAAGTTCCGACACCTTTCTACGGAGAAACAAGGTGAGAGAGCTACTATTACTTTTCTCAATGAACTTAAGTAGTTCTTATAAAAGCTCTGGAGTAGAAAGGTATAAGAGGTATATCTAATCTATGACAAGTAATTTCATCACAATTTTAATACCCCTTTCATATGTTGTAAAAGTCGAGAAGATGTCCTACATTTATATCGCAAACATTGTCAACACTGGTACAGAAGAATCAAAGAATTAAATATATAACATGTTGAGGTCACGTAAATAATAGTAGAAACAAGGTTATTACCCAATCTCTGAAAAATAACTATCGTCATTGATCCCAAAAATCACTAGGCTAGAAAAATAATTTTTGAAGAATTTAGTAGTTGTATAAACTAAAGGCCCTGTTCTTTTGGACTTGAAGTCACTTAATTTAAGTTCACTTCAGATCCTATAAGTTCGATTCGATTCGAGATCGATCCTATAAGTTCTTCGAGATCCTATAAGTTCGATTCGATTCGATCCTATAAGTTCGATTTAGTTCGGATATTATAAGTTCGATTCAGATCCTATAAGTTCAGATTCGATTCGATTCAGATCCTATAAGTTCATTCGAGATCCTATACGTCACTTAATTTAAGTTCGATTCGAGATCCTATAAGTTCGATTCGATTCATTCGAGATCTTATAAGTTCAGTTCAGATCCTATAAGTTCAGTTAAGTTCAGATCCCTATAAGTTCAGTTAAGTTCAAATCCTATAAGTTCAGTTCAGATCCTATAAGTTCAGTTCAGTTCAATTCAGATCTTATAAGTTCAGTTCCGTTCAGATCCTATAAATTTCAGTCCAAAAGAACAGGGCCAAAGTCCTCTTAAACTTCTCAATTTATTATTTCTTTTCTTGAACTTACAACATTCTCAGGAGATAGGAGTATAGTGAACTTGAGCTATCTACTATGAAATCCTTACAAAATCACAAATGTTAGGGAAGGGGGAGAAAAGAGATGAAACATAAATGTTTCATTCAATCTATCCTAACGAAATTCAGCGATCAACTAAGAACGAAAAGCTTTTGGGCGAGTCATGCCACTCCCTATCATTTGTTTAAGTTTGATTAAAATATCCCTCTCAATGAATAAAAAAGGTAAATAAATGAGTGAGACGGAAATAGTATATTTCAAACACTCTTAGTCAAAATTATTACTATGTATTTATAAATAAGTTTAGGTGTATTGAAATATGAAATAGACACCCGAAAATAACCACAACCTACCCAAAATGACAAAGTAAATTTCTCTATGAATAGGTCTTAAATTGACGAACCCCTCTGCCACTTGATGTGGGATCTGTCTTAGGAGCCTTCTCAAATGCATGGAACCGGCCTGGTTGACACAGTAGGTACCATAAAATCAGAAAAAAAAAATGTTATTTCCATCCCCAACAAAAAGAGTGAAGAGTAAAGAGTAGATAGATGGAGTACATAAATAAGAGCAATATCAGCAACAGAAGACAGACCGAGCTCGACAGTCGGAATAATATCTCCCTTAGTAAGATCAATCATGGTAGGAGCTCTGGTCATCCTCCGTGACAACGGTCTGGACATGGACGCATCACCCCCGTTGGTGCTAGCCATACCGCTGCAACCTTGAATCGGAAATGGATGGAATTACTGGAAAATAAAAATGAAGAGGCAAAGAAATGGTGATGGTGGCGGTCGGAATATTAAAAAGGAAAGACATGCTTAGTGGGAGAAGTGGGGTATTCTAATGTATTGGTATTTGATAAAGTAAGTAAAAGTGTAGAGTTTATTTTCCTATAAAGCTAGTAAAGAATTCCCAAACTATTTGTCTTGCTTTACTTCACTGGACAGTGGAGAAGCAAGGAAATAGAGGACTAATAATGTTTATGAAAAATTAAGCAAAATTAGTAAACTTCAGCTCAGAATTATAATAAGACGGAACGAGGACTAATAATTACA
The DNA here is from genome assembly GCF_048544455.1 of Silene latifolia. Taxonomy (NCBI): domain Eukaryota; kingdom Viridiplantae; phylum Streptophyta; class Magnoliopsida; order Caryophyllales; family Caryophyllaceae; genus Silene; species Silene latifolia. Next base: position 6,579,229 of record NC_133538.1, read on the forward strand.
AACAACGATGGAATAAGGCCTAATTTCAGATTTTACTGCATATCAATTTAGGTTAAAAACTGAATTAGTTTAAGAAATTTGGCATAAAGTTTTGAACTTCAATATGTGAGAACTTGTCGAATTAGCTTATAATTTTCCCTTACCCTAATTTCAATTTAGTACCCCAATTATATGTATATAAGCTCGAAACAAAAATTCGTTAACCCTAATTTGTTGACGAATTAACAAATTCGAAACACATAAAATCAAAATGAAGAGAAATTAATATAGAAGTTAAACAAACCTCATCGAATTTTGATGTACGGTGAAATATTGTTCGCTTTGCATCTCCATTGATCAAGGAAGCAGCAGATCGAATATTGAATCTTGTTCTTCAGTTGGAGGAAGCAGTTTGATGATGGGGAGAGAAAAAAAAATTGGAGAGAAAACTTGATTTGTTTAAATGATGGGGTTGGACAAAAAATGTGTAGGGTCTCAGCCTTTCATTTGTCTAAGATCTAAGGGTTATGAGAGGTTCTCACAGTTCTCATTATTTTAGTGGTTCTCACCGGATTTCGACCCTGTATATATATATATATATATATATATATATATATATATATATATATATATATATATATATATATATATAGGATCATATGAGTTGGTTTTTTTGGTGAGTTACCCTCTGAATCTGAACAACTAATCTAATCTAAGATGGATGGTTGAGATTAAATCTTGCTTAACCTATAAATACTCAATTTTCTCTCAATCTCCCTCATTATTAGAAAAATCAATCTCTCTCTCCTCCTTCTCCCCCTAAATAGTCTGAACAAAAAAAAAAACGATCTTCTGAAGGAAAAAACCAAAAGTATCAACAAATCGCACATTAATTGCTAAACTTCATCTTCATCATCGTCATTCTAATTTGTCATCCATCAACATGATAACTCCGTTTTTCCTTTTTTAATCTAATTTCGTTTTACTTAATGTAAGTTATTCATGCTCTTTCTTTTACATTATTTTGTCGTTGGCGGACTATTTGGCGAGATTGCAATTGTGGATTATGTTGTTTTTCTGTCAAATTTATCTATATGTAAGTTTGATTTTGATTTTGATTTCTGTATTTGTTAATTTGTTGAAGCTAATGCTTCATTATGTCAATTTCAAAAGTTAATTAATTACTCAACTATTATGATTTAAATACTTGAATATGAACATTAAAATACTTGAATATGAGTATTAAAATAACCACATATTGTTTTGAGAGCAGGAATTCTCATTTTTTTTGGGTACATTATTATTCTCTGAGATAGCCAGTTATTGTATTGTGTTAGTTCATTTATTTCAATGCATTAGTTGGATTATTGTATTTTATTTTGCGTAGTTACTCCATTCTACAAACTATGCTTCTATTTCTCTAGAATTTCCAGGTATTTTATAGTGTTTTTATGGTTATTTCATAACTAGGTGGTTATTGTATTTCATTTGTATAGTTTTTTCAACTTACACCCTTTTTTATTTTTTTTTATTTTCTTTTAGCGAGCTTTTGCTTTATGCTAGTTCAGCCTTCATCAATAGACAAGACATGATTTTCGTTGGGAAGAAATATTGGTGGAAGAATGGTGAAAACACCGGCAATACATGGTTCTCGTCCTAAGAAATACTTTTAGACGTAGAATTAAAGATATATATATATATATATATATATATATATATATATATATATATATATATATATATATATATATATATATATATATGTGTGTGTGTGTGTGTAATGTTACTGATGTTACTATTGTTAGATATATGGTTTGAGATGCTTAGATGTAATAATGAAGATGCATTGATTGTTGGAGATGTTTAAGTGTAATGTGATGGTGGAAATGTTTAAGTGTAATGTGATAAAGACAAAATAGTTATGTAACGAGAGAATTTTTTTTTTTTAACGTTGTCATAATGAAATGACCACTTGTTCAATTAAACAAGATGAAAATTGTAATACCACGGTGTTCTGGTCCTCAGTTACTTGGCAGAGTAGGTGGAACTCGACCGAGTAAGTCATCGTGTGACTTCTGGTTGGTTACTGTGCATGAGCACTCGGCCGAGTAGTGAGATACTGGGCCGAGTAGGTCGTACTCGGCCGAGTACCCCAGGTACTCGACCGAGTACCCGGTCTGACGGGATTAATTTCCGCGGTTTGATTAAGGTGATTAGAGGTTATAAATATTTCGTTTAACAAATCTTAATTCTTTTTATCAAAACCTAATCTACGCATAGCATCTCTCTAATCACCCTAATCACTCCCAAGTCAAGTGTGATCAATCTTGAGTCTACAATCCGTCTTTTCCGTATCGGTTTCGTTGGTAAGGTACCTTGGTGTGTGTGGGGGTGTTACAAAGTGGTATCAGAGAGACGATTTTGGAACCTAAAACCAATGAACAAAATGAACATAGGGTGTCTAACTAAAATGAACCCGGGTAGGAGTTGTTTGGAGCTACCGCAAAGGCTTGGGAGACGTCCTAAGGCCGCAATTTGGCCATTACAACTTTGAGTCGGTCACTACGGGTCATTTTGGGAAGTCGTTACATATGTCATAAATGTTTCTTGTGAGAATGTTGGATGGATTGGAAGTTATATGATCGCATGAATATAGAGTATTATGGATGATATGAGCATGATGGATTTTATTAACTGGCTTTTGTATATTTAGTAACATGAATAGAAAAGGTTATATGTATACATGATGTTTAGTGACAGGTTATAGCGATTTCTGGCATGATTCAGCCGAGCAGGGCGGGTACTCGACCGAGTAGGGGATACTCGACTGAGTAGCCAGGCACTCGAGCGAGTGTAGGTATTCGAGTTTTAGACAGTAGCTACTGGTTATGACCACTCGGCCGAGTAAGTAGGGCACTCGACCAAGTGGGGCGTACTCGACCGAGTACCTAGATTACTAGACCGAGTATGCTTTATGTGTTATGTGAGGTCAGCTACTGGAGTGAGATACTCGGCCGAGTAGTGTTATTACTCGACCCAGTACTCCTTAAAAGGTAGTCGATCGAGTACCTCTTTGGCAGATGTGTTATTTATTTTGAGCCGTAGGCTATGTGATTACGTTTATCTTGGTTATATTAGCTCAAAATGCCGCAAAAGAGATCATTCGCGTACATTCAGGCATCTGAGATGAGTCTTCAGGGGGTTGCCAGAATGATTGAGCAGCAAGAAGTTCTCATGGAGGCACTCAAGAATATGGGAAAAGGGGAAGGGAAACCAGTGGATGCCTCCCGGATGAGCACCACCATTTCTCACTTCAATAGCACTATTTATGAGAGCACTGGTGAGCCAAACTTGCTTGATAATTGGCACCAGAAGATGGAGATTTTGCTAGAGGTGGTTCATTGTACGGAGGAGATGATGGTAGAACAGGCTGTGTTCTACCTAAGGGATGAGGCTGGGGTTTGGTGGCAGAATGAAAGGAAAGGAGCTCGTGCATACAACAGGAACCTGGGTCAACCTAAAATCCCATGGGCATGATTCAAGAGGGCTATAAGATATCACTTTGTTCCGGAGCACATTCGCCATAAGTTGAGGGCTGATTTTTATTCTTTTTAGATGGCTGATGACATGACCGTCACGCAGTACTACCATATGTTTATCGAGCTGTCAAGTTATGCGGAGGACATACAGCTGAGTCAACGTAGTTTGGCTCTTCTTTTTGAGAGAGAGTTAGTAGTGAAGATCATGGAAAGGCTACCAGCATGGGAAATCACTGATCTGAAAGATGTCTATGCAAGTGCGAGGCACGCTGAGAGGCTAATGGACATGGCCAAGGATGCCAAAGAAAAGAGTGTTGAAAAGAGAAAGGCTGAAGGTGAGGGTGACAATCAGTCAAGCCAAAAGAGGAGCAACCACAATCAAGCTAGGATTTTTTCTGGAGGATCTAGCTATTGTGGGGGATCTCGAGCTTGGGGAAGAGGCGACCGAAGTCCTAGTGAGAACTCCACTCTTCTATGTTTCAACTGTGTTGGGACGAGCCACAAGCGGTTTGAGTGTACGAGCGCTGCAAGGAGAGGAGGAGGTCTTTCGAGGTCATACCAAGGAATCTACTCGCATGCTCCAAGTCAGAGTCTGGCTAGTAATAGGCTAGCTGGATCGTGGGATAATCAAGGAGGTCAAAGAAACAACAATGGTGGCTACAACCGCAATAATGGAGGGTCCTATCAGCGTCCGAAAAACAGTGTGACTCAGAACTCGGCGGCTAAGTCTACCACTTCGGCAACTACGGTTCAGGGTGGAGGTCAGAAGAATAGCGGTAAACTCTTTACGATGGGCAAGCAGGAAGCTGAGGATGATGCTCATGTGGTTACTGGTACTTTCCTTGTTCATAACACGTCGTCTTTTGTTTTGTTTGATTCAGGAGCAACCTATTCATTTGTATCTAGGAGTCATGCCTTAACTACGGGTTTGGGAGAGTATGAGTTGGTGAAAGATAACGTGTTTATACCTTCGGGAGAGTCCGTGTCATGTACTAAGTTATATAAAGGGGTGTCTATGATGGTTGGACAAGAAGACTTACCAGTCAATCTGTTAGAGTTTCCTTTGGAGGGGTTTGAGGTTATAGTCGGGATGGAATGGTTGTTAAGATAGATTGTCGGCAGAAGAGAGTGTCTTTTAAAGGGCCTAAGGGAACCAAAGTGTTATATAGGGGGTTTGTTGTAAAGCCCAAGATGAAGTTGATCGCAGTGATGACTTTGAAGTCATGTTTGAGAAAGAAGTGTCCGTTGATCCTTTGCCATGTGTGGGACACTCGGGTGGAAGTATCTTCAGCAATTGATATACCAGTGGTTAGTGAGTTCGGAGATGTTTTTCCGGATGAGATATCATGGTTACCTACTAAGAGGGACATCGACTTTAGTGTTGAGCTTAAACTGGGGACGGAATCTATATCTAAAGCTCCATACCGCATGGGGCCTAAGGAGTTGGAGGAGTTGAAAAAGCAGTTGAATGAGTTATTGGACAAGGGGTACATTCGACCTAGTGTATCGCTTTGGGGTGCACCAGTTTTGTTCGTGAAAAAGAAAGACGGTAGTATAAGGCTATGCATTGACTACAGAGAGCTAAACCATGTTACCGTGAAGAACAGGTATCCTTTGCTAAGGATTGATGATCTTTTTTACCAGTTGAGTGGAGTCGGAGTGTGTTCTAAAATCGATCTGAGGTCGGGCTATCACCAGTTGACGATAGCAGATGAGGATATTCCTAATACAGCCTTTTGATCACGGTATGGTCACTATGAGTATGTGGTAATGCCTTTCGGGTTGACTAACACACCAGCAGTATTCATGGATCTTATGAATCGGATCTTCAGATAGTTCTTGGACAAGTTTGTGGTAGTCTTCATTGATGACATCTTGGTCTACTCTAAGACTAAGGAGAAGCATGAGAAGCACCTGAGGTTAGTACTGCATACTTTACGAGATAATCAGCGCTATGCCAAGTTATCTAAGTGTGAGTTTTAGTCAGCTCATTTTATTCCAATGAAAGATACTTGGAGTAAGATTCAGTTGGCTCTCGGATACAGGAAGCATGTGTTACGGTAACACGGGGTACCAAAGGACATAGTGTCGGATAGAGATGCGAGGTTTATATCACGTTTTGGCAAGAGTTGCAGGAATTGATAGGGATTACCTTAAACATGAGTACGGCGTTTCATCCTGCGACAGATGGTCAAACTGAGAGGACTATCAAGACCTTATAAGACATGTTGCGAGCTTGTGCAATAGAATTTAGTGGGAGTTTGGAGGATAAACTTGATCTGATGGAGTTTTTATACAACAACAAATATCACACGAGTATTGGGATGACACCTTTTGAGGCGTTGTACGGGAGGAAGTGTAGGAGTCCGGTGTGTTGGGATGATAACTCGGTTTCTACATTACAATAACTAAAAATATCAGAGTTTATACATTACAATAACTAAGTTTACTGAGTTTGTACATTACAATAACTGAGTTTCTACATCACAATAACTGAGTTTCTACATCACAAATAACTGAGTTTCTAAATTCAACTAGATATTTTAAGAAACAGTTGGTGTGCTAATCTAGGTTACCAATATTTTTTCAGGATTATGATGATAAATCATTAATCAAATGTCAACGGTATGATAAACAAGCATACTAATGGAGTAGTATCAGAACACAATCATTTGATTTTAATAGCTAGGAAAATCACTGAAGTTATTCGATTATTAGCTATGAATGAAATCGTAAATGATATTCATACCTTCATTTGATTTTATACGTTAGGGTTTTCCAAAATTTCATTATTATGTGAAGAAAAAATTGTTCGTTTCAATTAAAATAATTGAAATTGTGAATGGATTTGGTGTAATAGATTGGAATTACAAAAAAAAATTGGGAAGAATTGATGAAATTGGTGATGAATTTGGAAGATTTTGATTGAATTTTTGACTTTTTTTGTTTGTTACGAAAACAAAGCAATTGATTTTGTACAGAGAGAAAAAGTAGTAATTGGTAGAGAGAGAGAGAGAGAGATTGTTTGTCTGACTATCATTATGAGTAATTGGTTTTATTAGATCAATTGTTTATATACACGGGGTTAACTCACGAAAAATGGCAAACTCACCGGATCTTGCCTCTCTCTCTCTTTCTCTCTCTCTCTCTCTCTCTCTCTCTCTCTATATATATATATATATATATATATATATATATATATATATATATATATATATATATATATATATATATATATATATAAATATAGGGCGGGATCCCGTGCGAACTAACTTACGGTACGAACCGTACGAACCAACCCATTATACACTGTTATCTTCTTCTTACGCGCTTCTATCTTCTTCCACAAAACAAGAAACAGCTTCCATGGTTCTCTTCTTCAACCTCTCGCGATTCTCTTCTTGGTAAACTAGTTTCTACCATCACTATCCTCTACTAAACAAGCTTCTAGATTTACAACATTCACTCATCATTAATTCATCAAACAAGGTTAGCTTCAATTCAAGTTATTTTTCGAAAATAATTTAATCGAAAATTTTACATTTAATTGATTTGGTATTTCAGATCAATGCACATATATGGATTGTAGAGTAGTTTATGAGGTTAATTTTATGAAGAAATTTCAAATTGTTTGATAAATTAGGGTTTGTAATAACCGAAAAATTCAAATCGTTTTTTTAGGGTTTCAATTGGGTAAAATTCTTTAAAGATGGTAACAGTCTCAACCAATTGTTCTTCAACTTCAGGTACAAATTCTTCATTTTGTTGTGCGATTAACATTTTAATTGCAGATTTTTAGATGCACTTACTAAGATACTATTGTGATTTTAATTGCAGATGTTTGTACTCAAGAACATGCCTCAATAACTGAAACCGTAAATGATGAAGATGATTCCCAAATGGTAGATGGTACGAATTCTTTCACTCTTTTTACATTGATTCTGCATTTTATATTAAAAAGAGATGTCTGCAAATTTGGTTCATAAAATCTGAAAAAGAGATCTTCTTTTTTTGTTTGGTAGTGTGTAAGAACTGGGTTCATGATAAGTTTGTTATTTGATTGATTGTTAAAGTTAGGTGTTTGCCTGTTTGCCTGTGTGTATGACACTATTTGGTTCATAAAGTTACGAATTCTTTCACTCTTTTTGCTCTTTTTGTATGACACTGTTTGCCTGTCTGTATCGAATTTTCTCCCTAAGTGTCTTGGGCACATATACTATGAATACTCTCATCTTTGTACATTGCGAACATTTCATATTATTCGATCAATTTATTGCCTCCTGACTTGGATATTCCTTCATATGCTAATTCATAGAATCCGACTATCCGTCCTTTTGTCTTTTTTAATCGAGGTATATGCATAGATAATGCTTTGTACTTTTTATGCGGGCGATACCGCTTTGTAACAAAGCGACAACTTTTTTTTAGCTTTCTTAGTAATTATTATAACCATTATTAGTCCTTGTCTTCCTCTATCTTTACATTTTCATGCCACGCAAACTGGCAACTTTTTCGTCAATTCCTTCAGTGAAATGCAATGTTTTTGGATTGACTATTAGCAGTTACAATTAAATCTAGGATGGAGCCGATAGTTAAATTCCATAGAGGAAACTGGTCTGCTCTTTTGTGTATTATGACTTTAGAGATTGAGTTGCGTTGTTCATGATCAATGTATCACTTTCAATGACTCATATATGTTTCATAACTAGGTTTTCCACTCTATTTTAGACTATCTTGGGGGACTACTGTATCATTTTCAATTACTTCCTCCACACACATGATCCTACAGATTGGGAATGACCTATAGCCATCAAATTCGTCTTTCAGATTATCGTGTGGGGCTGTGTGTAATAAGCTAGGTCGTCCACACGACCACACCATACTAACCATAGAACTTCTTCTGTGGCACATGTTCCTGGTTTAACCGCCTGGAGAAGTTTCGGCCAACCAATTTTCTACCTGATTGTTTTAGATTGCATCATGCATTAGAAAGCCAATATGCGCCCTGGCCTAGCCCCTAGGATGCTCACATTACCCAACGTAGATATGAGCAATGACAAAAAATATTGGATTGCTTCTTCCCTTAAATTACCCATAGTGGTGGTTTTGGTGACTGTAAATAAAACCAATGGGCTCAGAATGGGAGATGAAGAAAGGAGCTCTTAATGCTCACTTTGTCAAATATTGGATTGCTTCTTCCCTTAAATTACCGATGATCATGAAATCGTGCATATTGAGTCTAACTTAATCCCCAATGCTAATATATATTGCTGGTTGACACTTCAGAATTCAGTTCTTCATCTCCAATTCTCTGCTAAAACTTCATATAAGGTGGTCACCTGAAATAGTCCTAAACATTTTTACTTCAATTAATTGTTCTTCAACTGGTTCCATTATTCTCATTTTCAGTGGACAAATTGTTCCATTGCCTAAGATGCCAGCTTTTGAGTTGTTAATTTACAGTCGTTACTTAACGTACCTGGGTAATTTACACGAAACGTACCCACAATATATGTAAAACGAACCCAAGACTATTTCGAAAAGTACCTAGTATGTAAAAGGGTTTTGGAGATATTGGCTCTTTTTGGCTTTAGTTTAGAAGTATCTGCTTATGTTAGAAGTGTGTTTTGGAAGTTGAAATTGATGTAAAAATTTCTGGAATATTGTTTTCTAATCAATATTAATCGTAGTAATTTTATTTCTCTTGTTCTTTGAGTTGCTGCAATTTTTTTTTGGGATTTTGAATTCTGAGTTCTTAAATGGCATGTGTATCCTACTGTTTTCCATTTCATTAGTATCCATTCGATTTCGTTTGGTATCCGATTTCAGTTCAGTATGATTGAATACCCCTGAATTCTGTGGCCATTGGCTGTTATCTTCCCATTTTCTTTGCAACGATTTACATTCTCTGGATTAATGCTTGTTGGGCCTTGTTTGTTTACTTTGGTCTTGTTTAACCTGTGCTTTGTATTGGGCTGGTGTATGAAATATGTTGAGCTATTTTGAGCGGGAATGGGTTATGGGTTATTTAGACGAAACGTACCCACAATATATGTAAAATGAACCTAAGACTATTTCGAAACGTACCTAGTACTTAAAAGGGTTTAAACGGGGGGAAAGGGATAATTGAACAATTTTAATTTTTTTGCTGTGTTAATTGAACAATTGATTATTTGATTGATTGTTAAAGTTAGGTGTTTGCTTGTTTGTATGACAATGTTGGCAATTTTGTTGTTTCGTACACTTTCCCTCGTTACTTTTCCTAATACCCTTTCCCTTGTGACAATTTTAGCTGTTGAATTACATTAGTTCGAGCTAGGACAATCATCATTTTTCAAAATTATTAGCGAATAAGTGCTCATTTGGCCATTCGTTGTTTCTGCAGCTATAGTTGGTGATACTAATGACATGGATATTTCAACAAATCCAGAAGAAGATATATTATTGCTTACTAATTGTCCAGATCAATTATTAGATAGTGAATGATGTGCCATTAGTGAATGATGTGCCAGGTAAATCATTTAGTTTTATTTATTGCATTTTGTTAGTGTGAAGCAAGACGGCAGTTTATAAGTAATTGTTGTTAATTTGAGTCTTCCGATAGCCCTAAGTTGTTGCTACTAGTGAGATTCACGGAGTGCCTCATTGTTCAGAAGAGCTTAAACCATTTGTTGGAATGAAATTTGAGAATTTGGAGCAAGGGTTGGATTTCTACAAAGCATATGCCAAAGCTTGTGGCTTTAGTCCGAGATTGGATTCAAGTAAAATCATTCAAGGAGTTACTACACATAAGAGCTGTGTGTGTAACAAAGAAGGTAATAGGCAGCATGGTGGGCAAAAAAGGAGGAGGGCAATAACAAGAGTTGGGTGTCCTGCCAAGATTAAGTTTAAGAGACTTCCTGCTGGTGAGTATGAGGTGTATGAATTTATCGAGGTGCACTCACATGCAATGGTAACTCCAGCCACAATGATTCACTTAAAGTCATTTAGGAAGCTCAACCTTGTGCATAAGAAAATGATAATGGATAACTCACGTGTTAACCAGGGGCCTGTGAAGACATTTCGAATGTTTAAAGAGTACGTTAGGGGATATAAAAACGTAGGGGCTTCCTTAGAATATTTTAAGAATTTTTCAAGGGATGTAAAGAAATACATCAAATAATATGATGCGGAAATGCTGATAGAGGGCTTCATGCAAAAAAGAGCTAGGTGTCCCTCATTTTACTTTGATTTTGATGTTGATGACAACAAAAGACTCACTAAGGTTTTCTGGGCTGATCCAATTGCAATTAAGAACTATGCACTCTTTGGTGATTCTGTGTCTTTTGACACCACATTCGATTTTAATGAATACCGTATGGTGTTTGGTCCTTTTACGGGGGTTGACAACCATAAAAAATGTGTCACTTTTGCGGCTGGTTTGATAATGCGGGAGAATGAAGAGTCTTTTACCTGGCTTTTTGACAATTTTATGAAGGCAATGGGTGGGTGTTATCCTACTACTCGATTCATCGACCAATGTCCGGTATTAAAGCGGGGGTTAAAAATGTGTTTTCAGGCAACACAACACACAGATTCTGTATGTGGCCTATCATGAAAAAATTGCCTGACAAAGTTGGTTCAACCATTTACAAAGACACAGACTTTCTAAAAGAAATAAGTTCTATTGTTTGGAATGAAGATATTGAGCCAACTGAATTTGAGTCGAAATGTGTTCAATTATGGAAAAACATGATTTGTCTGGAAATGAGTGGCTGAAATCCATGTTTGAGGACCGCAAATTATGGATTCCTGCATATTTTCAGGACACTTATATGGGTGGGCTTCTAAGGACAACTTCAAGGTCGAATCGAGAGAATAGTTTCTTCGGAACTTCACCAACCCCAACCTATCACTTGTTCGATTTTGGATGCGCTTTCATCAAGAATGGATGCTCAACGCTCGAAGCATTCTAAATTAACTGCCGATTCTAAAAACTCCTCTCCTATATTATCAACTCCCCTTTCTATAGAAAAGAAATGTGCTGAATTTTACACACCACCCGTGTTTTTATGATTTTCAAGAAGAGTTGAAAGGTGCATGCTACTCTTGTAATGAGGCCAACAAAAGCACGAAAGAAAGGTACGTGGAGCGTTTATTTGTTATGGATCGTGAGAGCAAGAAAGTCTATGAAGTCGATGTTGATGGGAAAACTTTAGTGTGTTCATGCAAGAGGTTTCAGAGATTTGGGATACTTTGTAGACATTGTGTATGGGTGTTGCATAATAAGGGGTTTGATGAAATACCTTCTGAATATCTATTGCCGAGGTGGAGCAATTATGCAACATTTCGTCCTATCTTTAATGTTGTAGGGACGTCCTTAGAAGGCGATTGTGCGTCAATTGACACAAGACAAAACACTATCAGTGAATTATGGTCAGGGGTGTTCACTGCAGTGTCACTTGTGGAGGATGATGAGGAGAAGGAGAAAGAGTTACTCGAATTGCATCAGAGTTTCAATGAGAAGTTGTTGATTTCAAGTAGTGGTGGGAAGTCAAAAAGCAAGAAAACTCAAATCGAGACGCTTCTTGGGTCTAAAATCCCTACTAAAGCTCATATTCTTCCTCCAAATCAAGCAAAAATAAGGGATCCGGTAGAAGGATGACTTCGAAAAGAAAAGGCAATGGAGGAGCACGCTAAGCCTCTTAGAAAATGTCGTGCTTGTGGAGAAATGGCACGCCATGATAGTAGAAATTGCCCGAGTCAACTTCCTAACAAGTAATCTCATAATCATAATCAGGTACTTTATTTGCTTGTTTTTTTTTAAATTTACATATTAGTGGAAGAGGGCATATATACAAAGTATTAATGATATTTTACATGATTTGATGATGTAGGTATTGTCAATGAAACAGATTGTGGATTGGGATGCGCAACAATTGTAGCTGGCGGGTGTAATGTTTACGACTACAATGGTTATTGTATTTTGTTGATGTTAGCTGTTGGCGTATGTTTTGACCTCTATTAGTTATGTTTGAATTTGAATTAGTATTCTCATTTTCGGTGGATAAATTGTTCCATTGCCTACGATGCCAGCTTCTGAGTTAGTTTGTCTTGTTTAGGGTTTTGTCCGGACTGAATTATTGGTGAAATCGAAAGACCGTAACAGTGAACAGCGTACCAAACATCGTATAATTCCGATTTGTGCTTTTGAACAGTTAATCTTAGTTAGTATAGTATTTCAATCTTTGCTTCGTTCATTTCATTTTTAGGTAATGATATTTTTCACACTCCTACAACGCGTTCGTTTTACATATGTAAAACGAACCTAAGACTATTTCGAAACGTATCTAGTACGTAAAAGGGATTAAACGGGGCGGGTATCCTAAACGGGACGGGAAAGGGCTTAGGGTTAGGATTAGGCGGACGACGCGGTCCGCCTAATCCAACCCTAAATCCTTTCCCTTGTTATTCCGGAATGGGTTATTTAGACGAAACGTACCCACAATATATGTAAAACGAACCCAAGACTATTTCGAAACGTACCTAGTACGTAAAAGGGTTTAAACAGGAGGCGGGTATCCTAAACGGGACGGGAAAGGGTTTAAGGTTGGATTAGGCGGACCGCTAACGCGGGTCCGCCTAATCCAACCCTAAACCTTTTCCCTTGTTATCCGGAATGGGTTATTTAGACGAAACGTACCCACAATATATGTAAAACGAACCCAAGACTATTTCCAAACGTACCTAGTACGTAAAAGGGTTTAAACGGGAGGCGGGTATCCTAAAACGGGACGGGAAAGGGTTTAGGGTTGGATTAGGCGGACCGCTAACGCGGTCCGTCTAATCCAACCTAAACCCATTCCCTTGTTATCGGGAATGGGTTATTTAGACGAAACGTACCCACAATATATGTAAAACGAACCCAAGACTATTTCGAAACGTACCTAGTACGTAAAAGGGTTTAAACGGGAGGCGGGTATCCTAAAACGGGACGGGAAAGGGTTTAGGGTTGGATTAGGCGGACCCGCTAACGCGGGTCCCCGCCTAATCCAACCCTAAACCCTTTCCCTTGTTATCGGGAATGGGTTATTTAGACGAAACGTACCCACAATATATGTAAAACAAACCCAAGACTATTTCGAAACGTACCTAGTACGTAAAAGGGTTTAAACGGGAGGCGGGTACCCTAAAGCGGGACGGGGAAAGGGTTTAGGGTTGGATTAGGCGGACCGCTAACGCGGTCCGCCTAATCAACCCTAAACCCTTTCCCTTGTTATTCCGGAATGGGTTATTTAGACGAAACGTACCCACAATATATGTAAAACAAACCCAAGACTATTTCGAAACGTACCTAGTACGTAAAAGGGTTTAAACGGGAGGCGGGTACCCTAAAACGGGACGGGAAAGGGTTTAGGGTTGGATTAGGCGGACCGCTAACGCGGGTCCGCCTAATCCAACCCTAAACCCTTTCCTTGTTATCGGAATGGGTTATTTAGACGAAATGTACCCACAATATATGTAAAACGAACCCAAGACTATTTCGAAACGTACCTAGTACGTAAAAGGGTTTAAACGGAAGGCGGGTACCCTAAAACGGGACGGGAAAGGGTTTAGGGTTGGATTAGGCGGACCCGCGTTAGCGGTCCGCCTAATCCAACCCTAAACCCTTTCCCTTGTTATCGAAACGGGTACCGTAACTGAACCCTAAAAGGGGAAGGGTGAACCCCTTTCCGAGAGGATCGGGTATCCTAAAACGGGACGGGAAAGGGTAAATCCAACCCTAAACCCTTTCCCTTGTTATCGGGAATGGGTTATTTAGACGAAACGTACCCACAATATATGTAAAACGAACCCAAGACTATTTCGAAACGTACCTAGTACGTAAAAGGGTTTAAACGGGAGGCGGGTACCCTAAAACGGGACGGGAAAGGGTTTAGGGTTGGATTAGGCGTACCGCTAACGCGGGTCCGCCTAAGCCAACCGTAAACCCTTTCCCTTGTTATCGAAACGGGAACCGGAACTGAACCCTAAAAGGGGAAGGGTGAACCCCTTTCCGAGGGGACCGGGTATCCTAAAACGGGACGGGAAAGGGTTTAGGGTTGGATTAGGCGGACCGCTAACGCGGGTCCGCCTAATCCAACCCTAAACCTTTTCCCTTGTTATCGAAACGGAACCGTGAATCGAACCCTAAAAGGGGAAGGGTGAACCCCTTTCCGAGGGGACCGGGTATCCTAAAACGGGACGGGAAAGGGTTTAGGGTTGGATTAGGCGGACCGCTAACGCGGTCCGCCTAATCCAACCCTAAACCCTTTCCCTTGTTATCGAAACGGAACCGAATCGAACCCTAAAAGGGAAGGGTGAACCCCTTTCCGAGGGGACCGGAATCCTAAAGCGGGACGGGAAAGGGTTTAGGGTTGGATTAGACGGACCGCTAACGCGGGTCCGCCTAATCCAACCCTAAACCCTTTCCCTTGTTATCGGGAATGGGTTATTTTGTGACACCCTCATTTATTGCGGAAAAGTAAACACGTAATTCTACGGAAAAACTGACAGGATATGTTTGTAATTGGTTCAACTAATTAAAACCTGTCATTTTTAAAACTTTTCTAAACCATTCACAAACATTTCCGAAGGAGGATGCCAACACCGCAAATGCTAACGAGACTAATTTACATAACTATACTAAAGTCATGAGAATAAAGTGATACAAACCAAAGAAAAAGAGGGAGACATATGTCCCTAAAATGTATGTGACATAAAAAGGGTTTAAGGGTCACAATGAAATAAAACCAGTCTAGGTCCCAAGGTTACTTTGCTCGCTAGCTCGTCCATGTACCCCATATATGCATCACCTACATTGTCATTCGCATTTTATACAAATACGAAAGCCACGATCAGTGGGGAGTAACTCCGAGTTCTCCCAACCACGAAATGTCATAATTAATATAACATGTAAACATAAGAATATGAATATGAATAACACATCGCCTTAGCATATAGATGCTAGACAATCGTGCTTATCATGTGAACAACAATATAACAACACATAGTCCTAGCATGTGAATACTAGACCGACTCATACTACACTATCATGTGAATCACATAACATCCAGAATCCAAACTCTATCAACCATAGCCGGCTTGCATCTCACCTTCTATGATTCATAGAATCACCAAACAAGAAAGGGCAATATATCAAAGACAGGCATAAGTTCTTAGTCCCGTCAATAGTCACTTTGTAACTCAAGTCTATACCACGAGGTAGGGAAGGTAATCGAACTGGTATCTTGGCTCAGCGGTTACTATTAAGAAAACATGGCCAAGAGACAACACAACCCTAGCCTAAAATCTGCAGACCCTAGACATGCGGATACACACCACCGCACCCAAGACTCACAACTTTTTTTAAAACAAAGTGAAGTGAGTACCCTAAGGACACCACCGAAGGGTCGGCTAGTACTTAAGCTGACCCCATACTATCAAAATTAGTACCTGAGGTCATGCCCCAACTTGGATAAACATCCACTAGTCAGGAACACAAAGGCTATCAAGCAGTGAACATATACTCGTCAGAGACTATAAAGACCTATCTATGATGAAGGCCGAAATACTCACCTAGGACCTAGTCACAGCTAGTCCCAGCTTGAATATTTTAGCCCACACCACCCAAAACTCACCACATACGTCAAGTAAGACACCCACTTAACCTTAAGAGGGCAAAAAGTCCTACTTACCAACATAAATTCTAACATTCTATCATGTGAAAGCTATATAAATGTCTATTTACAGCATACAATCCCAACAGAATCCTCAATAAGTATTCAATACTAATTTCTAATTCTAACAATAGTAACCATATTAAAGGCTTCAGGGGAAACTAGGGCCATTTCTACAATATAAGAAGCTACTTAAATCAACTAATTACACATGTGAGATAAAAATATAATGAATGGCCTAAAACAAGAAAAAGGCCGACTATCTAATTCATTCAAAATTTCATCCAACCGAATTTTTACCCGCAACCCCAGCCCTGCGACAGGTACGGGTCAAATTGCGGCTGACCAATCACTCAATTAACTGACATCGCATCAGTCAAAGGGACTAAGGCTCAGTTTTCGGCACAATCAACAAAACATTACAATTATCGCTATAAAATTCATTTGAGCCTATTAATTACAATTTCATTTTGTAAACTATCCTAACATGTGATAACTATTAATATGAGCACAATTTTACCATCCTTATTATCTTTACTACTAACATTATTCATTCACCTAAACACTTATCAAACAACAGGCACACATTAACTACTAATGTGACATTAATTCGTCGAGTAACTCGGAATAGTTACCTTACGCTAGCAAAGAGACAAGTAAAAACTTGAGAAAGCTTCTAAAACCCCAAAATTACTCTTCATCTTCAACCCCATATGAGCCACCTAAAATAATTATGTGAAGGGACGATATTAACGAATTATCGTTATATAAAATATGAGACGGAAATTAATTTAAATCAAAACATGTAAATCATATTCATTAGCTACTGTCTTATGTTCATAAACCATTATGACCCTCCCTTTTGACAGGCATACCTTAAAATTGTCACAACTTTTACGCCCTAGAAATAGTCCCATAAAGCACCATTTTATCCGTCCCAAAATCGAGCCCAACTCACTCCTGTCACGGCTCCCAAAACCGAGGCCAAAACAGCCCACACGGCCTCCATTTCGACTGTCCCAAAACAATCGGAAGGCTGCACAAAATCGGTACCAAAACAGAGTTCAATCAATCCTAAACCAGTCCTAAACCGAGTCAAAACGGTCCCAAAAATGTCCCAAAGTACACAAAGCGGACTCAAAAACAGTCCTAATCTACTGCACAATACCACAACTAAACAAGATCCCAAATAGCATCCCAAAACAATCCCTACATGTCAGTATACACCGTCTCAAATATACCACTTACTAGCTAGCATCCCAAATGATCCCTAGAGGTCAGTATACACCGTCTCAATCATCTCCACATTTCAAAGATACACCGTCTCAACTATACAACGGACTAATTAACATCCATAATGATCCCAATATATAATTATACACCGTCTCAACTATAAAACAGACTAACCAAACTTTCAAAATACACATATTTTACAAGTAATATTGAGTAACCTATCATTATTACCTTTTTCCGATTGAACTAATCATTTATGACTAACAAATATTCTACCAGACCGTCTATTTTAGTACATACAACCGTCTTATAATAAACAAAGCTAAAAATATAAATTGGGTTTGTAAAAATACATAACGAAAATGAATTTTACTTACAACGGATTGACGAGAACGACGAAAGGAGCGCTATGGAACAAAAATAGTTGAAAACGGATAAGGAACGAATACCGACGTCGATCAACAGATCAAATTTCAAAGAACAAATGACGAAAAGGAAGGAAAAAGAAGGAAGAAGAAGAAAACAGCGCGTGCGTTGTTTATAAATGAGACAAAGACACCGCTTAGCCTCGCTATTTATTATACGTACGTTTCTTCGTCGTTAAGAAACTTCGATCGTTATTAAAACCGTTTGAGTTAAATTTAACCGATTTAAGTAAAAGTTTCAGTAATAAAACGGAATCAATAATAAATAAATTTAATGAGTGAAAATAAAATAAACTCAGCTAGTTAACGAAAATAATACGATATCGGCCTTGAATCGGAATTATTAGCGATTTTTACGAAACTAACGGATATTAATAAAAATTGCTATTTTAGTGAAATAAGCTCAAAATAGCTAATTGGACGGTTTTGTTCCCAAAATCCATCTCGGGTTCACTTAAAACAACTTTCATAAGGACTCGTAAAGAAACGGAAATTATTAAATAAATAAACTCGAACTAATTTCAATAAACTCGAACTAACTTTAAATAAACTTTTTAATGATTATTAAAATTAACGTATCGACTTATGATGAAATTAATTAATTAGCTAAGCATATATATATATAAATCGTCAAATGATGTAATTAAATTCAAAATAGCAATTAAAAGAATTTTATCCAACTTAATAAAATACGGGTGTTACAATCACCCCATCTTTTAAAAAGTTTCGTCCTCGAAACTTGAAAGTATAAATGAAAGGTTATAAAAATAAAACTGGAATTGGAATCGGTAACCAAAACATTTTAAAGGTTATTTATCGTAAGAATCAAAATTCTTTCAAAAGTTTCAAATAAAATTTTCCGAAATGAGAACTGATTCTCATCAAAGGAACGGAAGTGCTCTCGTTGCGCATTCAAGAACATCACATTCCAAATCCAAGATAAGGTCAAAGGCAAATCATTTGTATAAATCGAAAATCAAAATACTTTCAAAAACATTAATGAAAAGTTTTCAAATGTATAAGTCTCATTCATGGAACGAAATTGCCCTTGTCGTGCACACAAGAGCGCTAACTTTCCAAGTCAAAGACAAATTTAAAACCGAAAATCACTCGTCGACAAGAGTAGAACAAGTTATTAAACGTTTCTAATAACTAGTTCTAACATCCGATCAACGTTAAAATCAAAAGAAAAGGAAATCCATTCAAATTTTCTTTTGCAAAAGCCAAAATGGAAATAAAGGTTTCACCTTTAAACTCAAAGGGGAATCAAATTCCTGAAAATATAATATTAAACTTTGACAAAGAAGTCATAAATAGACCAAGGTTAATAGAAATTGGATAAAATTTACAAAAATCTCAGGTTTAGCAACTCAAAACCATGATAAGGAAGTCTATACTCAAAGAACAATTAGAGAATCAAATCGAATTTTTATTTTCCAAATCTTTACAAGAAAGAGTACTATCTAATGGCGTTAAGGGAGGATAAGCAAGGAACAAAAGACAAGTTAGGAGTACAAGCGTAGCTTTTAAAGTAAAATCAAGGGAGTTTAGAAGGAGGATAAGCACCAAGAGATTAAGAATAAGGCGAGATACAAAAAGAACGAGAAACATCTGCAAGGAAGTAAAAGCATTCTTCAAAGGTTGAACAAATCTTCAATCCTCAGCAAAAGGCACTAAATCTTGATCTTCTTAAAATATAAGTGTCCTTTCAATGGAACGGAGATACTCTTGGCGATCACTCAAGAATATCAATATTCCAATTCAAAGACATAAAAATACATTTTTACACCAACAAATGATAAAACTAATTATCAGACGTCTCCAATAACAAGCTTTAACACTAATTGACGTTAAAACCAGTGAAAAACATTAAAATATTTTCAAAACCTTTAGTTCAAATTTTCTTTTTTTTATAATAAGGGTAATAATTCCATTAGCTATAGATAAGCTCACGGTCATTGACCCAAGAACGCAACAATTATTAAATGACAATCAACAAACAGGTTAGTACCTAACAAAGAGCAAACACAAAGAGACTACAACATAAGATACTAAATCTACCCATCTTACCCATCTCTCCAGTTTATTATTTTAAGGTCAAGTTATTTATATTGGGGTGCACAAACGTGCGTCGGGAGCAAATATGCTCTGATACCAACTGTGACACCCTCATTTATTGCGGAAAAGTAAACACGTAATTCTACGGAAAAACTGACAGGATATGTTTGTAATTGGTTCAACTAATTAAAACCTGTCATTTTTAAAACTTTTCTAAACCATTCACAAACATTTCCAGAAGGAGGATGCCAACACCTGCAAATGCTAACAGACTAATTTACATAACTATACTAAAGCTGCGAGAATAAAGTGATACAAACCAAAGAAAAAGAGGGAGACATATGTCCCTAAAATGTATGTGACATAAAAAGGGTTTAAGGGTCACAATGAAATAAAACCAGTCTAGGTCCCAAGGTTACTTTGCTCGCTAGCTCGTCCATGTACCCCATATATGCATCACCTACCTGTCATTCGCATTTTATACAAATACGAAAGCCACAGTCAGTGGGGAGTAACTCCGAGTTCTCCCAGCCACGAAATGTCATAATTAATATAACATGTAAACATAAGAATATGAATACGAATCACACACTGCCTTAGCATATAGATGCTAGACAATCGTGCTTATCATGTGAACAACAATATAACAACACATAGTCCTAGCATGTGAATACTAGACCGACTCATACTACACTATCATGTGAATCACATAACATCCAGGAATCCAAACTCTATCAACCATAGCCGGCTTGCATCTCACCTTCTATGATTCATAGAATCACCAAACAAGAAAGGGCAATATATCAAAGACAGGCATAAGTTCTTAGTCCCGTCAATAGTCACTTTGTAACTCAAGTCTATACCACGAGGTAGGGAAGGTAATCGAACTGGTATCTTGGCTCAGCGGTTACTATTAAGAAAACATGGCCAAGAGACAACACAACCCTAGCCTAAAATCTGCAGAGACCTAGACATGCGGATACACACCACCGCACCCAAGACTCACAACTTTTTTTAAAACAAAGTGAAGTGAGTACCCTAAGGACACCACCGAAGGGTCGGCTAGTACTTAAGTGACCCCATACTATCAAAATTAGTAACTGAGGTCATGCCCCAACTTGGATAAACATCCACTAGTCAGGAACACAAAGGCTATCAAGCGGTGAACATATACTCGTCAGAGACTATAAAGACCTATCTATGATGAAGGCCGAAATACTCACCTAGGACCTAGTCACAAACTAGTCCCGCTTGAATATTTTAGCCCACACCACCCAAAACTCACCACATACGTCAAGTAAGACACCCACTTAACCTTAAGAGGGCAAAAAGTCCTACTTACCAACATAAATTCTAACATTCTATCATGTGAAAGCTATATAAATGTCTATTTACAAAGATACAATCCCAACAGAATCCTCAATAAGTATTCAATACTAATTTCTAATTCTAACAATAGTAACCATATTAAAGGCTTCAGGGGAAACTAGGGCCATTTCTACAATATAAGAAGCTACTTAAATCAACTAATTACACATGTGAGATAAAAATATAATGAATGGCCTAAAACAAGAAAAAGGCCGACTATCTAATTCATTCAAAATTTCATCCAACCGAATTTTTACCCGCAACCCCACCGCGACAGTACGGGTCAAATTGCGGCTGACCAATCACTCAATTAACTGACATCGCATCAGTCAAAGGGACTAAGGCTCAGTTTTCGGCACAATCAACAAAACATTACAATTATCGCTATAAAATTCATTTGAGCCTATTAATTACAATTTCATTTTGTAAACTATCCTAACATGTGATAACTATTAATATGAGCACAATTTTACCATCCTTATTATCTTTACTACTAACATTATTCATTCACCTAAACACTTATCAAACAACAGCACACATTAACTACTAATGTGACATTAATTAAATCGAGTAACTCGGAATAGTTACCTTACGCTAGCAAAGAGACAAGTAAAAACTTGAGAAAGCTTCTAAAACCCCAAAATTACTCTTCATCTTCAACCCCATATGAGCCACCTAAAATAATTATGTGAAGGGACGATATTAACGAATTATCGTTATATAAAATATGAGACGGAAATTAATTTAAATCAAAACATGTAAATCATATTCATTAGCTACTGTCTTATGTTCATAAACCATTATGACCCTCCCTTTTGACAGGCATACCCAGAAAATTGTCACAACTTTTACGCCCTAGAAATAGTCCCATAAAGCACCATTTTATCCGTCCCAAAACTGAGCCCAACTCAGCCTGTC
Source organism: Silene latifolia (assembly GCF_048544455.1). Lineage (NCBI taxonomy): Eukaryota > Viridiplantae > Streptophyta > Magnoliopsida > Caryophyllales > Caryophyllaceae > Silene > Silene latifolia. The sequence goes on from NC_133538.1 coordinate 6,601,447, forward strand.
ACGGCTCCCAAAACCGAGGCCAAAACAGCCCACACGGCCTCCATTTCGACTGTCCCAAAACAATCATAAAATGCACAAAAACTGGTACCAAAACAGAGTTCAATCAATCCTAAACCAGTCCTAAACCGAGTCAAAACAGTCCCAAAATGTCCCAAAGTACTGCGCAGCGGACTTAAAAACAGTCCTAATTTACTGCACAATACCACAACTAAACAAGATCCCAAATAGCATCCCAAAACAATCCCTACATGTCAGTATACACCGTCTCAAATATACCACTTACTAGCTAGCATCCCAAATGATCCCTAGAGGTCAGTATACACCGTCTCAATCATCTCCACATTTCAAGATACACCGTCTCAACTATACAACGGACTAATTAACATCCATAATGATCCCAATATATAATTATACACCGTCTCAACTATAAAACAGACTAACCACTTTCAAAATACACATATTTTACAAGTAATATTGAGTAACCTATCATTATTACCTTTTTCCGATTGAACTAATCATTTATGACTAACAAATATTCTACCAGACCGTCTATTTTAGTACATACAACCGTCTTATAATAAACAAAGCTAAAAATATAAATTGGGTTTGTAAAAATACATAACGAAAATGAATTTTACTTACAACGGATTGACGAGAACGACGAAAGGAGCGCTATGGAACAAAAATAGTTGAAAACGGATAAGGAACGAAGTACCGACGTCGATCAACAGATCAAATTTCAAAGAACAAGATTTAAAAGGAAGGAAAAAGAAGGAAGAAGAAGAAAACAGCGTCGTTGTTTATAAATGAGACAAAGAAACTGCTTAGCCTGCTATTTATTATACGTACGTTTCTTCGTCGTTAAGAAACTTCGATCGTTATTAAAACCGTTTGAGTTAAATTTAACCGATTTAAGTAAAAGTTTCAGTAATAAAACGGAATCAATAATAAATAAATTTAATGAGTGAAAATAAAATAAACTCAGCTAGTTAACGAAAATAATACGATATCAGCTTGAATCGGAATTATTAGCGATTTTTACGAAACTAACGGATATTAATAAAAATTGCTATTTTAGTGAAATAAGCTCAAAATAGCTAATTGGACGGTTTTGTTCCCAAAATCCATCTCGGGTTCACTTAAAACAACTTTCATAAGGACTCGTAAAGAAACGGAAATTATTAAATAAATAAACTCGAACTAATTTCAATAAACTCGAACTAACTTTAAATAAACTTTTTAATGATTATTAAAATTAACGTATCGACTTATGATGAAATTAATTAATTAGCTAAGCATATATATATATAAATCGTCAAATGATGTAATTAAATTCAAAATAGCAATTAAAAGAATTTTATCCAACTTAATAAAATACGGGGTGTTACATATTTAGACGAAACGTACCCACAATATATGTAAAACGAACCCAAGACTATTTCGAAACGTACCTAGTACGTAAAAGGGTTTAAACGGGAGGCGGGTACCCTAAAACGGGACGGGAAAGGCTTTAGGGTTGGATTAGGCGGACCGCTAACGCGGGTCCGCCTAATTCAACCCTAAACCCTTTCCCTTGTTATCGAAACGGGAACCGTAACTGAACCCTAAAAGGGGAAGGGTGAACCCCCTTCCGAGGGGACCGGGTATCCTAAAACGGGACGGGAAAGGGTTTAGGGTTGGATTAGGCGGACCGCTAACGCGGGTCCGCCTAATCCAACCCTAAACCCTTTCCCTTGTTATCGAAACGGGAACCGTAACTGAACCTTAAAAGGAGAAGGGTGACCCCCTTTCCGAGGGGACCGGGTATCCTAAAACGGGACAGGAAAGGGATTAGGGTTGGATTAGGCGGACCCGCTAACGCCTAATCCAACCCTAAACCCTTTCCCTTGTTATCAAAACGGGAACCGTAACTGAGCCCTAAAAGGGGAAGGGTGAACCCCTTTCCGAGGGGACCGGGTATCCTAAAACGGGACGGGAAAGGGTTTAGGGTTGGATTAGGCGGACCGCTAACGCGGGTCCGCCTAATCCAACCCTAAACCCTTTCCCTTGTTATCGGGAATGGGTTATTTAGACGAAACGTACCCACAATATATGTAAAACGAACCCAAGAATATTTCGAAACGTACCTAGTACGTAAAAGGGTTTAAACGGGAGGAGGGTACCCTAAAACGGGACGGGAAAGGGTTTAGGGTTGGATTAGGCGGACCGCTAACGCGGGTCCGCCTAATCCTACCCTAAAACCTTTCCCTTGTTATCGAAACGGGAACCGTAACTGAACCCTAAAAGGGGAAGGGTGAACCCCTTTACGAGGGGACCGGGTATCCTAAAACGGGACGGGAAAGGTTTAATCCAACCCTAACCCCTTTCCCTTGTTATCGGGAATGGGTTATTTAGACGAAACGTACCCACAATATATGTAAAACGAACCCAAGACTATTTCGAAACGTACCTAGTACGTAAAAGGGTTTAAACGGGAGGCGGGTATCCTAAAGCGGGACGGGAAAGGGTTTAGGGTTGGATTAGGCGGACCGCTAACGCGGGTCCGCCTAATCCAACCCTAAACCCTTTCCTTGTTATCAAACGGAACCGTAATCGAACCCTAAAAGGGGAAGGGTGAACCCCTTTCCGAGGGGACCGGGTATCCTAAAACGGGACGGGAAAAGGTTTAGGGTTGGATTAGGCGGACCGCTAACGCGGGTCCGCCTAACCCAACCCTAAACCCTTTCCCTTGTTATCGGGAATGGGTTATTTAGACGAAACGTACCCACAATATATGTAAAACGAACCCAAGACTATTTCGAAACGTACCTAGTACGTAAAAGGGTTTAAACGGGAGGCGGGTACCCTAAAACGGGACGGGAAAGGGTTTAGGGTTGGATTAGGCGGACCGCTAACGCGGGTCCGCCTAATCCAACCCTATCCCTTTCCCTTGTTATCGAAACGGGAACCGTAACTGAACCCTAAAATGGGAAGGGTGAACCCCTTTCCGAGGGGACCGGGTATCCTAAAACGGGACGGGAAAAGGTTTAGGGTTGGATTAGGCGGACCGCTAACGCGGGTCCGCCTAATCCAACCCTAAACCCTTTCCCTTGTTATCGGGAATGGGTTATTTAGACGAAATGTACCCACAATATATGTAAAACGAACCCAAGACTATTTCGAAACGTACCTAGTACGTAAAAGGGTTTAAACGGAAGGCGGGTACCCTAAAACGGGACGGGAAAGGGTTTAGGGTTGGATTAGGCGGACCGCTAACGCGGGTCCGCCTAATCCAACCCTAAACCCTTTCCCTTGTTATCGAAACGGGAACCGTAACTGAACCCTAAAAGGGGAAGGGTGAACCCCTTTCCGAGAGGACCGGGTATCCTAAAACGGGACGGGAAAGGGTAAATCCAACCCTAAACCCTTTCCCTTGTTATCGAGAATGGGTTATTTAGACGAAACGTACCCACAATATATGTAAAACGAACCCCAGACTATTTCGAAACGTACCTAGTACGTAAAAGGGTTTAAACGGGAGGCGGGTACCCTAAAACGGGACGGGAAAGGGTTTAGGGTTGGATTAGGCGTACCGCTAACGCGGGTCCGCCTAAGCCAACCCTAAACCCTTTCCCTTATTATCGAAACGGGAACCGTAACTGAACCCTAAAAGGGGAAAGGTGAACCCCTTTCCGAGTGAACCGGGTATCCTAAAACGGGACGGGAAAGGGTTTAGGGTTGGATAAGGCGGACCGCTAACGCGGGTCCGCCTAATTCAACCCTAAACCCTTTCCCTTGTTATCAAAACGGGAACCGTGCGAACCCTAAAAAGGAAGGGTGAACCCCTTTCCGAGGGGACCGGGTATCCTAAAACGGGACGGGAAAGGGTTTAGGGTTGGATTAGGCGGACCCGCGTTAGCGGTCCGCCTAATCCAACCCTAAACTCTTTCCCTTGTTATCAAACGGAACCGTGAATCGAACCTTAAAAGGGGAAGGGTGAACCCCTTTCCGAGGGGACTCGGTATCCTAAAACGGGACGGGAAAGGGTTTAGGGTTGGATTAGGCGGACCCGCTAACGCCTAATCCAACCCTAAACCCTTTCCCTTGTTATCAAAACGGGAACCGTAACTGAGCCCTAAAAGGGGAAGGGTGAACCCCTTTCCGAGGGGACCGGGTATCCTAAAACGGGACGGGAAAGGGTTTAGGGTTGGATTAGGCGGACCGCTAACGCGGGTCCGCCTAATCCAACCCTAAATCCTTTCCCTTGTTATCGGGAATGGGTTATTTAGACGAAACGTACCTACAATATATGTAAAACAAACCCAAGACTATTTCGAAACGTACCTAGTACGTAAAAGGGTTTAAACGGGAGGAGGGTACCCTAAAACGGGACGGGAAAGGGTTTAGGGTTGGATTAGGCGGACCGCTAACGCGGGTCCGCCTAATCCAACCCTAAAACCTTTCCCTTGTTATCGAAACGGGAACCGTAACTTAACCCTAAAAGGGGAAGGGTGAACCCCTTTCCGAGGGGACCGGGTATCCTAAAACGGGACGGGAAAGGGTTAATCTAACCCTAAACCCTTACCCTTGTTATCGGGAATGGGTTATTTAGACGAAACGTACCCACAATATATGTAAAACGAACCCAAGACTATTTCGAAACGTACCTAGTACGTAAAAGGGTTTAAATGGGAGGCGGGTACCCTAAAACGGGACGGGAAAGGGTTTAGGGTTGGATTAGGCGGACCGCTAACGCGGTCCGCCTAATCCAACCCTAAACCCTTTCCCTTGTTATCAAACGGAACCGTAATCGAACCCTAAAAGAGGAAGGGTGAACCCCTTTCCGAGGGGACCGGGTATCCTAAAACGGGACGGGAAAGGGATTAGGGTTGGATTAGGCGGACCGCTAGTCCGCCTAATCCAACCCTAAACCCTTTCCCTTGTTATCGAAACGGAACCGTAATCGAACCCTAAAAGGGGAAGGGTGAACCCCTTTCCGAGAGGACCGGGTATCCTAAAACGGGACGGGAAAGGGTTTAGGGTTGGATTAGGCGGACCCGCGTTAGCGGGTCCGCCTAATCCAACCCTAAACCCTTTCCCTTGTTATCGAAACGGGAACCGTAACTGAACCCTAAAAGGGGAAGGGTGAACCCCTTTCCGAGGGGACCGGGTATCCTAAAACGGGACGGGAAAGGGTTATTTAGACGAAACGTACCCACAATATATGTAAAACGAACCCAAGACTATTTCGAAACGTACCTAGTACGTAAAAGGGTTTAAACGGGAGGCGGGTATCCTAAAACGGGACGAGAAAGGGTTTAGGGTTGGATTAGGCGGACCGCTAACGCGGGTCCGCCTAATCCAACCCTAAACCCTTTCCCTTGTTATCGGGAATGGGTTATTTAGACGAAACGTACCCACAATTTATGTAAAACGAACACAAGACTATTTCGAAACGTACCTAGTACGTAAAAGGGTTTAAACGGGAGGCGGGTACCCTAAAACGGGACGAGAAAGGGTTTAGGGTTGGATTAGGCGGACCGCGTTAGCGGTCCGCCTAATCCAACCCTAAACCCTTTCCCTTGTTATCGAAACGGGAACCGTAACTGAACCCTAAAAGGGGAAGGGTGAACCCTTTTTCGAGGGGACTGGGTATCCTAAAACGGGACGGAAAAGGGTTTAGAGTTGGATTAGGCGGACCGCTAACGCGCGTCCGCCTAATCCAACCCTAAACCCTTTCCCTTGTTATCGAAACGGGAACCGTAAACTGAACCCTAAAAGGGGAAGGGTGAACCCCTTTCCGAGGGGACCGGGTATCCTAAAACGGGACGGGAAAGGGTTTAGGGTTGGATTAGGCGGACCGCTAACGCGGGTCCGCCTAATCCAACCCTAAACCATTTCCCTTGTTATCGGGAATGGGTTATTTAGACGAAACGTACCTACAATATATGTAAAACGAACCCAAGACTATTTCGAAACGTACCTAGTACGTAAAAGGGTTTAAACGGGAGGAGGGTACCCTAAAACGGGACGGAAAAGGGTTTAGGGTTGGATTAGACGGACCGCTAACGCGGGTCCGCCTAATCCAACCCTAAAACCTTTCCCTTGTTATCGAAACGGGAACCGTAACTGAACCCTAAAAGGGGAAGGGTGAACCCCTTTCCGAGGGGACCGAGTATCCTAAAACGGGACGGGAAAGGGTTAATCCAACCCTAAACCCTTTCCCTTGTTATCGGGAATGGGTTATTTAGACGAAACGTACCCACAATATATGTAAAACGAACCCAAGACTATTTCGAAACGTACCTAGTACGTAAAAGGGTTTAAACGGGAGGCGGGTACCCTAAAACGGGACGGGAAAGGGTTTAGGGTTGGATTAGGCGGACCGCTAACGCGGGTCCGCCTAATCCAACCCTAAACCCTTTCCCTTGTTATCAAACGGAACCGTAAATCGAACCCTAAAAGGGGAAGGGTGAACCCCTTTCCGAGGGGACCGGGTATCCTAAAACGGGACGGGAAAGGGTGTAGGGTTGGATTAGGCGGACCGCTAAAGCGGGTCCGCCTAATCCAACCCTAAACCCTTTCCCTTGTTATCGAAACGGGAACCGTAACTGAACCCTAAAAGGGGAAGGGTGAACCACTTTCCGAGAGGACCGGGTATCCTAAAACGGGACGGGAAAGGGTTTAGGGTTGGATTAGGCGGACCGCTAACGCGGGTCCGCCTAATCCAACCCTAAACCCTTTCCCTTGTTATAGAAACGGAAACCGTAACTGAACCCTAAAAGGGGAAGGGTGAACCCCTTTCCGAGGGGACCGGGTATCCTAAAACGGGACGGGAAAGGGTTTAGGGTTCGATTAGGCGGACCGCTAACGCGGGTCCGCCTAATCCAACCCTAAACCCTTTCCCTTGTTATCGGGAATGGGTTATTTAGACGAAACGTACCCACAATATATGTAAAACGAACCCAAGACTATTTCGAAACGTACCTAGTACGTAAAAGGGATTAAACGGGAGGCGGGTATCCTAAAACGGGACGAGAAAGGGTTTAGGGTTGGATTAGGCGGACCGCTAACGCGGGTCCGCCTAATCCAACCCTAAACCCTTTCCCTTGTTATCGGGAATGGGTTATTTAGACGAAACGTACCCACAATATATGTAAAACGAACCCAAGACTATTTCGAAACGTACCTAGTACGTAAAAGGGTTTAAACGGGAGGCGGGTACCCTAAAACGGGACGGGAAAGGGTTTAGGGTTGGATTAGGCGGACCCGCGTTAGCGGTCCGCCTAATCCAACCCTAAACCCTTTCCCTTGTTATCGAAACGGGAACCATAACTGAACCCTAAAAGGGGAAGGGTGAACCCCTTTTCGAGGGGACTGGGTATCCTAAAACGGGACGGAAAAGGGTTTAGAGTTGGATTAGGCGGACCGCTAACGTGGGTCCGCCTAATCCAACCCTAAACCCTTTCCCTTGTTATCGAAACGAGAACCGTAACTGAACCCTAAAAGGGGAAGGGTGAACCCCTTTCCGAGGGGACCGGGTATCCTAAAACGGGACGGGAAAGGGTTAATCCAACCCTAAACCCTTTCCCTTGTTATCGGGAATGGGTTATTTAGACGAAACGTACCCACAATATATGTAAAACGAACCTAAGACTATTTCGAAACGTACCTAGTACGTAAAAGGGTTTAAACGGGAGGCGGAAACCCTAAAACGGGACGGGAAAAGGTTTAGGGTTGGATTAGGCGGACCGCTAATGCGGGTCCGCCTAATCCAACCCTAAACCCTTTCCCTTGTTATCGAAACGGGAACCGTAACTGAACCCTAAAAGGGGAAGGGTGAACCCCTTTCCGAGGGGACCGGGTATCCTAAAACGGGACGGGAAAGGGTTTAGGGTTGGATTAGGCGGACTCCGCCTAATCCAACCCTAAACCCTTTCCCTTGTTATCGGGAATGGGTTATTTAGACGAAACGTACCCACAATATATGTAAAACGAACCCAAGACTATTTCGAAACGTACCTAGTACGTAAAAGGGTTTAAACGGGAGGCGGGTACCCTAAAACGGGACGGGAAAGGGTTTAGGGTTGGATTAGGCGGACCGCTAACGGGGTCCGCCTAATCCAACCCTAAACCCTTTCCTTGTTATCGAAACGGGAACCGTAATCCCCTAAAAGGGGAAGGGTGAACCTCTTTCCGAGGGGACCGGGTATCCTAAAACGGGACGGGAAAGGGTTTAGGGTTGGATTAGGCGGACCGCTAACGCGGTCCGCCTAATCCAACCCTAAACCCTTTCCTTCTTATCAAACGGAACCATAACGAACCCTAAAAGGGGAAGGGTGAACCCCTTTCCGAGGGGACCGGGTATCCTAAAACGGGACGGGAAAGGGTTTAGGGTTGGATTAGGCGGACCGCTAACGCGGGTCCGCCTAATCCAACCCTAAACCCTTTCCCTTGTTATCGGTTATGGGTTATTTAGACGAAACGTACCCACAATATATGTAAAACGAACCCAAGACTATTTCGAAACGTACCTAGTACGTAAAAGGGTTTAAACGGGAGGCGGGTACCTAAAGCGGGACGGAAAGGGTTTAGGGTTGGATTAGGCGGACCGCTAACGCGGGTCCGCCTAATCCAACCCTAAACCCTTTCCCTTGTTATCGGGAATGGGTTATTTAGACGAAACGTACCCACAATTTATGTAAAACGAACACAAGACTATTTCGAAACGTACCTAGTACGTAAAAGGGTTTAAACGGGAGGAGGGTACCCTAAAACGGGACGGAAAAGGGTTTAGGGTTGGATTAGACGGACCGCTAACGCGGGTCCGCCTAATCCAACCCTAAAACCTTTCCTTGTTATCGAAACGGAACCGTAATCGAACCCCTAAAAGGGAAGGGTGAACCCCTTTCCGAGGGGACCGAGTATCCTAAAACGGGACGGGAAAGGGTTAATCCAACCCTAAACCCTTTCCCTTGTTATCGGGAATGGGTTATTTAGACGAAACGTACCCACAATATATGTAAAACGAACCCAAGACTATTTCGAAACGTACCTAGTACGTAAAAGGGTTTAAACGGGAGGCGGGTACCCTAAAACGGGACGGGAAAGGGTTTAGGGTTGGATTAGGCGGACCGCTAACGCGGGTCCGCCTAATCCAACCCTAAACCCTTTCCCTTGTTATCGAAACGGAACCGTAATCGAACCCTAAAAGGGAAGGGTGAACCCCTTTCCGAGGGGACCGGGTATCCTAAAGCGGGACGGGGAAAGGGTGTAGGGTTGGATTAGGCGGACCGCTAAAGCGGGTCCGCCTAATCCAACCCTAAACCCTTTCCTTGTTATCAAACGGAACCGTAATCGAACCCTAAAAGGGGAAGGGTGAACCACTTTCCGAGAGGACCGGGTATCCTAAAACGGGACGGGAAAGGGTTTAGGGTTGGATTAGGCGGACCGCTAACGGGGTCCGCCTAATCCAACCCTAAACCCTTTCCTTGTTATCAAACGGAAACCGTAATCGAACCCTAAAAGGGAAGGGTGAACCCCTTTCCGAGGGGACCGGGTATCCTAAAGCGGGACGGGAAAGGGTTTAGGGTTGGATTAGGCGGACCGCTAACGCGGGTCCGCCTAATCCAACCCTAAACCCTTTCCCTTGTTATCGGGAATGGGTTATTTAGACGAAACGTACCCACAATATATGTAAAACGAACCCAAGACTATTTCGAAACGTACCTAGTACGTAAAAGGGATTAAACGGGAGGCGGGTATCCTAAAACGGGACGAGAAAGGGTTTAGGGTTGGATTAGGCGGACCGCTAACGCGGGTCCGCCTAATCCAACCCTAAACCCTTTCCCTTGTTATCGGGAATGGGTTATTTAGACGAAACGTACCCACAATATATGTAAAACGAACCCAAGACTATTTCAAAACGTACCTAGTACGTAAAGGGTTTAAACGGGAGGCGGTACCTAAAAACGGGACGGGAAAGGTTTAGGGTTGGATTAGGCGGACCGCGTTGGGTCCGCTAATCCAACCCTAAACCCTTTCCCTTGTTATCGAAACGGGAACCATAACTGAACCCTAAAAGGGGAAGGGTGAACCCCTTTTCGAGGGGATTGGGTATCCTAAAACGGGACGGAAAAGGGTTTAGAGTTGGATTAGGCGGACCGCTAACGTGGGTCCGCCTAATCCAACCCTAAACCCTTTCCTTGTTATCGAAACGAGAACCGTAAATCGAACCCTAAAAGGGAAGGGTGAACCCCTTTCCGAGGGGACCGGGTATCCTAAAACGGGACGGGAAAGGGTTAATCCAACCCTAAACCCTTTCCCTTGTTATCGGGAATGGGTTATTTAGACGAAACGTACCCACAATATATGTAAAACGAACCTAAGACTATTTCGAAACGTACCTAGTACGTAAAAGGGTTTAAACGGGAGGCGGAAACCCTAAAGCGGGACGGGGAAAAGGTTTAGGGTTGGATTAGGCGGACCGCTAATGCGGGTCCGCCTAATCCAACCCTAAACCCTTTCCCTTGTTATCGAAACGGAACCGTAATCGAACCCTAAAAGGAAGGGTGAACCCCTTTCCGAGGGGACCGGGTATCCTAAAACGGGACGGGAAAGGGTTTAGGGTTGGATTAGGCGGACTCCGCCTAATCCAACCCTAAACCCTTTCCTTGTTATCGGAATGGGTTATTTAGACGAAACGTACCCACAATATATGTAAAACGAACCCAAGACTATTTCGAAACGTACCTAGTACGTAAAAGGGTTTAAACGGGAGGCGGGTACCCTAAAACGGGACGGGAAAGGGTTTAGGGTTGGATTAGGCGGACCGCTAACGCGGGTCCGCCTAATCCAACCCTAAACCCTTTCCTTGTTATCAAACGGAACCGTAATCAACCCTAAAAGGGGAAGGGTGAACCTCTTTCCGAGGGGACCGGGTATCCTAAAACGGGACGGGAAAGGGTTTAGGGTTGGATTAGGCGGACCGCTAACGCGGGTCCGCCTAATCCAACCCTAAACCCTTTCCCTTCTTATCGAAACGGGAACCATAACTGAACCCTAAAAGGGGAAGGGTGAACCCCTTTCCGAGGGGACCGGGTATCCTAAAACGGGACGGGAAAGGGTTTAGGGTTGGATTAGGCGGACCGCTAACGCGGGTCCGCCTAATCCAACCCTAAACCCTTTCCCTTGTTATCGGTTATGGGTTATTTAGACGAAACGTACCCACAATATATGTAAAACGAACCCAAGACTATTTCGAAACGTACCTAGTACGTAAAAGGGTTTAAACGGGAGGCGGGTACCCTAAAACGGGACGGGAAAGGGTTTAGGGTTGGATTAGGCGGACCGCTAACGCGGTCCGCCTAATCCAACCCTAAACCCTTTCCCTTGTTATCAAACGGAACCGTGAATCGAACCCTAAAAGGGGAAGGGTGAACCCCTTTCCGAGGGGACCGGGTATCCTAAAACGGGACGGGAAAGGGTTTAGGTTTGGATTAGGCGGACCGCTAACGCTTGTCCGCCTAATCCAACCCTAAACCCTTTCCCTTGTTATCGGGAATGGGTTATTTAGACGAAACGTACCCACAATATATGTAAAACGAACCCAAGACTATTTCGAAACGTACCTAGTACGTAAAAGGGTTTAAACGGGAGGCGGGTACCCTAAAACGGGACGGGAAAGGGTTTAGGGTTGGATTAGGCGGACCGCTAACGCGGGTCCGCTTAATCCAACCCTAAACCCTTTCCCTTGTTATCAAACGGAACCGTGAATCGAACCCTAAAAGGGGAAGGGTGAACCTCTTTCGGAGGGGACCGGGTATCCTAAAACGGGACGGGAAAGGGTTTAGGGTTGGATTAGGCGGACCCGCGAAACGTGGGTCCGCCTAATCCAACCCTAAACCCTTTCCCTTGTTATCGAAACGGGAACCGTAACTGAATCCTAAAAGGGGAAGGGTGAACCCTTTTCCGAGGGGACCGGGTATCCTAAAACGGGACGGAAAAGGGTTTAAGGTTGGATTAGGCGGACCGCTAACGCGGGTCCGCTTAATCCAACCCTAAACCCTTTCCCTTGTTATCGAAACGGGAACCGTAACCGAGCCCTAAAAGGGAAAGGGTGAACCCCTTTCCAAGGGGACCGGGTATCCTAAAACGGGACGGGAAAGGGTTTAGGGTTGGATTAGGCGGACCGCTAACGCGGGTCCGCCTAATCCAACCCTAAACCCTTTCCCATGTTATCGAAAATGGGTTATTTAGACGAAACGTACCCACAATATATGTAAAACGAACCCAAGACTATTTCGAAATGTACCTAGTACGTAGAAGGGTTTAAACGGGAGGTGGGTACCCTAAAACGGGACGGGAAAGGGTTTAGGGTTGGATTAGGCGGACCGCTAACGTGGGTCCGCCTAATCCAACCCTAAACCCTTTCCCTTGTTATCGAAACGGGAACCGTAACTGAACCCTAAAAGGGGAAGGGTGAACCCCTTTCCGAGGGGACCGGGTATCCTTGCGGGACGGGAAAGGGTTTAGGGTTGGATTAGGCGGACCGCTAACGCGGGTCCGCCTAATCCAACCCTAAACCTTTTCCCTTGTTATCCGGAATGGGTTATTTAGACGAAACGTACCCACAATATATGTAAAACGAACCCAAGACTATTTCGAAACGTACCTAGTACGTAAAAGGGTTTAAACGGGAGGCGGGTACCCTAAAATGGGACGGGAAAGGGTTTAGGGTTGGATTAGGCGGACCGCTAACGCGGGTCCGCCTAATCCAACCCTAAACCCTTTCCTTGTTATCGAAACGGAACCGTGAATCGAACCCTAAAAGGGGAAGGGTGAACTCCTTTCCGAGGGGACCGGGTATCCTAAAACAGGACGGGAAAGGGTTTAGGGTTGGATTAGGCGGACCGCTAACGCGGGTCCACCTAATCCAACCCTAAACCTTTTCCCTTGTTATCGAAACGGGAACCGTAACTGAGCCCTAAAAGGGGAAGGGTGAACCCCTTTCCGAGGGGACCGGGTATCCTAAAACGGGACGGGAAAGGGTTTAGGGTTGGATTAGGCGGACCGCTAACACGGGTCCGCCTAATCCAACCCTAAACCCTTTCCCTTGTTATCGGGAATGGGTTATTTAGACGAAACGTACCCACAATATATGTAAAACGAACCCAAGACTATTTCGAAACGTACCTAGTACGTAAAAGGGTTTAAACGGGAGGCGGGTACCCTAAAACGGGACGGGAAAGGGTTTAGGGTTGGATTAGGCGGACCGCTAACGGGGTCCGCCTAATCCAACCCTAAACCCTTTCCTTGTTATCAAAACGGAACCGTGAATCGAACCCTAAAAGGGGAAGGGTGAACCCCTTTCCGAGGGGACCGGGTATCCTAAAGCGGGACGGGGAAAGGGTTTAGGTTTGGATTAGGCGGACCGCTAATCTTTGGTCCGCCTAATCCAACCCTAAACCCTTTCCCTTGTTATCGGGAATGGGTTATTTAGACGAAACGAACCCACAATATATGTAAAACGAACCCAAGACTATTTCGAAACGTACCTAGTACGTAAAAGGGTTTAAACGGGAGGCGGGTACCCTAAAGCGGGACGGGGAAAGGGTTTAGGGTTGGATTAGGCGGACCGCTAACGCGGTCCGCTTAATCCAACCCTAAACCCTTTCCTTGTTATCAAACGGAACCGTGAATCGAACCCTAAAAGGGGAAGGGTGAACCTCTTTCCGAGGGGACCGGGTATCCTAAAACGGGACGGGAAAGGGTTTAGGGTTGGATTAGGCGGACCCGCGAAACGTGGGTCCGCCTAATCCAACCCTAAACCCTTTCCTTGTTATCAAACGGAACCGTGAATCGAATCCTAAAAGGGAAGGGTGAACCCTTTTCCGAGGGGACCGGGTATCCTAAAACGGGACGGAAAAGGGTTTAAGGTTGGATTAGGCGGACCGCTAACGCGGTCCGCTTAATCCAACCCTAAACCCTTTCCTTGTTATCGAAACGGAACCGTAATCCGAGCCCTAAAAGGGAAAGGGTGAACCCCTTTCCAAGGGGACCGGGTATCCTAAAACGGGACGGGAAAGGGTTTAGGGTTGGATTAGGCGGACCGCTAACGTGGGTCCGCCTAATCCAACCCTAAACCCTTTCCCATGTTATCGAAAATGGGTTATTTAGACGAAACGTACCCACAATATATGTAAAACGAACCCAAGACTATTTCGAAACGTACCTAGTACGTAGAAGGGTTTAAACGGGAGGTGGGTACCCTAAAACGGGACGGGAAAGGGTTTAGGGTTGGATTAGGCGGACCGCTAACGTGGGTCCGCCTAATCCAACCCTAAACCCTTTCCCTTGTTATCGAAACGGGAACCGTAACTGAACCCTAAAAGGGGAAGGGTGAACCCCTTTCCGAGGGGACCGGGTATCCTAAAACGGGACGGGAAAGGGTTTAGGGTTGGATTAGGCGGACCGCTAACGCGGGTCCGCCTAATCCAACCCTAAACCCTTTTCCTTGTTATCGGGAATGGGTTATTTAGACGAAACGTACCCACAATATATGTAAAACGAACCCAAGACTATTTCGAAACGTACCTAGTACGTAAAAGGGTTTAAACGGGAGGCGGGTATCCTAAAACAGGACGGGAAAGGGTTTAGGGTTGGATTAGGCGGACCGCTAACGCGGGTCCGCCTAATCCAAACCTCAACCCTTTCCCTTGTTATCGAAACGGGAACCGTAACTGAACCCTAAAAGGGAAGGGTGAACCCCTTTCCGAGGGGACCGGGTATCCTAAAACGGGACGGGAAAGGGTTTAGGGTTGGATTAGGCGGACCGCTAACGCGGGTCCGCCTAATCCAACCCTAAACCCTTTCCCTTGTTATCGAAACGGGAACCGTAACTGAGCCCTAAAAGGGGAAGGGTGAACCCCTTTCCGAGGGGATCGGGTATCCTAAAACGGGACGGGAAAGGGTTTAGGGTTGGATTAGGTGGACTCCGCCTAATCCAACCCCAAACCCTTTCCCTTGTTATCGGGAATGGGTTATTTAGACGAAACGTACCCACAATATTTGTAAAACGAACCCAAGACTATTTCAAAGCGTACCTAGTACGTAAAAGGGTTTAAACGGGAGGCGGGTACCCTAAAACGGGACGGGAAAGGGTTTAGGGTTGGATTAGGCGGACCGCTAACGCGGTCCGCCTAATCCAACCCTAAACCCTTTTCCTTGTTATCAAACGGAATCCCAAACCCTAAAAGGGAAGGGTGAACCTTCTTCCGAGGGGACCGAGTATCCTAAAACGGGACGGGAAAGGGTTTAGGGTTGGATTAGGCGGACCCGCGAAACGCGGGTCCGCCTAATCCAACCCTAAACCCTTTCCCTGTTATCGAAACGGAACCGTCTTCGAATCCTAAAAGGGGAAGGGTGAACCCTTTTCCGAGGTGACCGGGTATCCTAAAACGGGACGGGAAAGGGTTTAGGGTTGGATTAGGCGGACCGCTAACGCGGGTCCGCTTAATCCAACCCTAAACCCTTTCCCTTGTTATCGAAACGGGAACCGTAACCGAGCCCTAAAAGGGGAAGGGTGAACCCCTTTCCAAGGGGACCAGGTATCCTAAAACGGGACGGGAAAGGGTTTAGGGTTGGATTAGGCGAACCGCTAACGCGGGTCCGCCTAATCCAACCCTAAACCCTTTCCCTTGTTATCGAAAATGGGTTATTTAGACGAAACGTACCCACAATATATGTAAAACGAACCCAAGACTATTTCGAAACGTACCTAGTACGTAGAAGGGTTTAAACGGGAGGCGGGTACCCTATAACGGGACGGGAAAGGGTTTAGGGTTGGATTAGGCGGACCGCTAACGTGGGTCCGCCTAATCCAACCCTAAACCCTTTCCTTGTTATCAAACGGAACCGTAATGTGAACCCTAAAAGGGAAGGGTGAACCCCTTTCCGAGGGGACCGGGTATCCTAAAACGGGACTGGAAAGGGTTTAGGGTTGGATTAGGCGGACCGCTAACGCGGGTCCGCCTAATCCAACCCTAAACCCTTTCCCTTGTTATCGAAACGGAACCGTGAATCGAACCCTAAAAGGGAAGGGTGAACCCTTTCCGAGGGGACCGGGTATCCTAAAACGGGACGGGAAAGGGTTTAGGATTGGATTAGGCGGACCGCTAACGCGGGTCCGCCTAATCCAACACTAAACCCTTTCCCTTGTTATCGGGAATGGGTTATTTAGACGAAACGTACCCACAATATATGTAAAACGAACCCAAGACTATTTCGAAACGTACCTAGTACGTAAAAGGGATTAAACGGGAGGCGGGTACCCTAAAACGGGACGGGAAAGGGTTTAGGGTTGGATTAGGCGGACCGCTAACGCGGGTCTGCCTAATCCAACCCTTAACCCTTTCCCTTGTTATCGAAACGGGAACCGTAACTGAACCCTAAAAGGGGAAGGGTGAACCCCTTTCCGAGGGGACCGGGTATCCTAAAACACGACGGGAAAGGGTTTAGGGTTGGATTAGGCGGACCTCTAACGCGGGTCCATCTAATCCAACCCTAAACCCTTTCCCTTGTTATCGAAACGAGAACCGTAACTGAGCCCTAAAAGGGGAAGGGTGAACCCCTTTCCGAGGGGACCGGGTATCCTAAAACGGGACGGGAAAGGGTTTAGGGTTGGATTAGGCGGACCGCTAACGCGGGTCCGCCTAATCCAACCCTAAACCCTTTCCCTTGTTATCGGGAATGGGTTATTTAGACGAAACGTACCCACAATATATGTAAAACGAACCCAAGACTATTTTGAAACGTACCTAGTACGTAAAAGGGTTTAAACGGGAGGCGGGTACCCTAAAACGGGACGGGAAAGGGTTTAGGGTTGGATTAGGCGGACCGCTAACGCGGGTCCGCCTAATCCAACTCTAAACCCTTTCCTTGTTATCAAACGGAACCGTGAATCGAACCCTAAAAGGAAGGGTGAACCCCTTTCCGAGGGGACCGGGTATCCTAAAACGGGACGGGAAAGGGTTTAGGGTTGGATTAGGCGGACCGCTAACGCGGGTCCGCCTAATCCAACCCTAAACCCTTTCCTTGTTATCAAACGGAACCGTGAATCGAGCCCTAAAAGGGGAACGGTGAACCCCTTTCCGAGGGGATCGGGTATCCTAAAGCGGGACGGGAAAGGGTTTAGGGTTGGATTAGGCGGACCGCTAACGCGGGTCCGCCTAATCCAACCCTAAACCCTTTCCCTTGTTATCGGGAATGGGTTATTTAGACGAAACGTACCCACAATATATGTAAAACGAACCCAAGACTATTTCGAAATGTACCTAGTACGTAAAAGGGTTTAAACGGGAGGCGGGTACCCTAAAACGGGACGGGAAAGGGTTTAGGGTTGGATTAGGTGGACCGCTAACGCGGGTCCGCCTAATCCAACCCTAAACCGTTTCCCTTGTTATCGGGAATGGGTTATTTAGACGAAACGTATCCACAATATATGTAAAACGAACCTAAGACTATTTTGAAACGTACCTAGTACGTAAAAGGGATTAAACGAGGGCGGGTATCCTAAAACGGGACGGGAAAGGGTTTAGGGTTGGATTAGGCGGACCGCTAACGCGGGTCCGCCTAATCCAACCCTAAACCCTTTCCCTTGTTATCGGAAATGGGTTATTTAGACAAGACGTACCTACAATATATTTAAAATGAACCTAAGACTATTTCGGAACGTACCTAGTAGTTAAAGACGTATATAGTGCATAAAATTCTCCTTAAAGTGGAACGAGAAAGGGTTTAGGGTTTTGATTAGGCCGCTCGCTACGGGTAAAATAAAATTTCATCTATGTTTTTTTTCGGAGAAGCTCAAAGTTCATGAAGAAAGAAAAAAATGAGGCCGCAAGCAAACAACGAATTCCGTCAACGTAACTTTGACAAGTTTTTACAAAGCGTACAGGCCGAAAGCGCGCGCCATTCTAATTGGACATACAAAGGAATCATAATACTAGTTTGGGAATGAAGTCATATATGACACATCTAGAAGGCCAAAACCAAGTCATATTTCAACCAAGTCATAGTTTTAAAACGTTGACATCAAACATATGAACCAGTCATAAATGAGGAAAACTTGGCAACATTAAAGACATCAAAAATTAAAGAAACTATAACAAAGCTTTGACAAATTTCTTCCGTCCATCTCATATGAAGACATGAATTACATTCATCAACCGCAACATTGAAATTCAACCTAACTTGAACCTAACTTGAAGACCTGCATAAAAATCAAATCATAAGAAAAGTGTCTAAATGGGTGCCATAGTGTTATGAGGCTAGGTCAATTAAAATGAGGACTATTAAATATGTACACTCATCAAAATGTTACCGTTACTGTATTCTTGTCCCATTTTAAAAGTTCAAGCATAATATACCGTCGATAAGCAGCCATATCCTAGGGAAAAAAATAGATTAGCTTCAATTTCATATAGAATGTTACAAAAGATGTAACATTGAATTAATTTAATTCTAACCTTGTAGTGGTTTTTGTTTTTCAATAAAGTCTCATCGGTTATTACAGACTTCTAAGAACTTAATAACAAACAATCCACAAATATGCTGCGCAAAAACATAAAATTAGATCTTATAGTGATGTGAATAAATTTTGCTATGGAAAAAAAAATAATGTAGTCGGAAACTAACAAATTGTCTTGCTGAGGGACAAGTGAAATTGACATTGTAAACAAGACCATCGACTAAGGTGTCCATACCCGAGTTGGTTGGCGAGAACATTTGCAACATTGTAGACCTGACATGATAATGGTCTCAAGAGCGCTGCAAGTTAATCTAATAATTTTAAAAGCTGCTAAGTAAGAAAAAACTTACAATCTCTTCCACATATTCATTTCGCTCTCGAAGCTCTGTAGTTGCTCTTGGCTTAAGTGAATCTAATATATAATTTTTCCTTTTCTTTATATCAGAGAGTAAAGCATACCAATGATCACCATCTTTATTACCAATTGTCCAAAACACCTGCAACATAAATTAATGGATGTCACATAACATGTGACACTGAATATATACAATTCATAACCATTGTCCAAACCCGATTACCTTATCAATAGTGCTTCCATTAGCAGGCATATAGTGCATCTTAAGATAGGGGCAGCGAATGCAATTCTTTGTTTCTGAATCAACCTTAACACCCTGCCATTTTTTGCAGAAAAAGCTATGTTAGATACTACTAACTACTATCAACTTTAACACCCAGCCATTGTAAGACACACTGATTTATCACCTTGACTGTTACGGGCAAGTAAAGAATATTTGGCTTATTCAATGTCCACATCACTCCAACTGCATCAATAACCTACAAATATATATAGTTTGAAAATGTCTAGGTTACACAAAATGTCGAGATAAATGAACCTAGGTCCCTTAAGACTTGAACAAAAGTAAACTATGAATAAATATGAGGAGTCCTTACAGTGTCTATTAACCATTTGCCCGCACCGAAAGTTCTTAATTCTTTTCGAGTGACATTAATCCACTCTGTGTTAACTAGAATCTCAAACAAGTATCTGACAGGTTCAAGTTCAATGTCAGTGTATGTATAAAATTATTGATGTTAATAAAATCAGTAGTAAAAAAATAAAAATATGATAGTAAATTGAGAGCTTACGGTATACTTCTGCGGTTGTTGAAAACTAGATTGAGAAGCTCATTGTCAGTGTATGGAAATGGAGGCTGTGTTCTATTCAATTTTTTCTTACTGAAATGCAAATGAATAAAATGAGCATAGATTAAAAAAAACCTGGTACAACTGTCAAGTATAAAATTAGTATAGGCAATACAGTATATATGTATTATTACCTGACACGTGAACAGAGAGCATGGGCATCAAATAGAATTTTGTCTTTGAAGCGATTTTCAGTGAAAGTTACTATTTGGTAGCAAACCCTTGCACCGAAAATTTTGAGCTGCTGCTTCTACAAAATACAACAGAACATCCAATAATTTGGCATTCAAGCTTGGGATTTGGTAGTAAACACTTTATCTACTGGTAAAGTTAATATAACACTTTTAGCAATGAACTTACAGTATGTAGATCACTGGAATTATCTTTTTTATCACCTTTGTAGGTCTCTAATAAGCGGAGCAGGTAAATCCCACTATCAGCTTCATCAGCAACACCAATAACTGATTTAGGAACTTCCTCAAGTGTATGCCCATATACATTCTCGATAGTAGGCATTTTCTTTCTCAAGTACTTAGTCACATACTTCCTCTGCCAAACAAGATTTAGAAAAACAGTGTTGATTGCCACTTAACATTACTAATTACTGCATACGTATTTGATAACATTGAAACACATACTGCATATTCAATATGATCCGCATAGTCCAGGGAATGCTTCTCCATATGGTGTAAGACTTCTAACTTTTGTTTGGGGAAATTAAAACAAAACACAAATTGCTGCGTGTAGTTGTATGGAACAAAAATCTGAAGATAGAAAAAAAAGTCATAACATTTAGCTACAACAAATATCACATGTCAATAATTAACATAGTCATTAATAAAGACTCACAAGAGCCGCTCCTGCAAAATCATCAAAATCTCTTCTAGTCTGAAAACATTTAGAGAAGTCTCTAATTATATGCAACAAGAATAATTTTAATAACATAAGAAATAACAATAAGAAGTAAAAGACTGAAATGACACTTACGGTACACATTCTGAGAGGCATATAGAACCTTGACAATGATTCACGTGATTTTGATTTTTCACTTTGATTCAACATGTGACACCACATACATGTAACCGTCTCGCATGCCTCTCTCCGGAGAGTATAGTCTTCAAATCTGCCCGAGTAAGTGAATGGATGGCGTTTTCGAAAAGAATTTCACTACAAGGGTAAATAGAAAATTTAGTAGAAGTGTATGTACAAGATCAAAATAAAGTATCTAACCTGACTAGTTACAAGCTGCATATCTGCCATCAAACGACTCCCCAAAAACATACTCCAATACTTCTTTTTCGGATCGATTCAAGTCCCCCACGACACTAACATTCCTCTGTAGAAAAGGTGATCTAAACACCTCAAAGAAGCACTCTACTCCTCTTATGTGGCAGAATTTCAGCTGGTGGAAATGCGGGAGATGAAGGAATAACTGGCTCTCGCTCTGGTGATAAGGAAGAGACAGGTGACACACAAAGAGGTGATCCAAGAGGGGGCACTTGTGGTGATCTTTCACATGGAGGTGATTGTGGAGAGTCACCTTGTTGCGACTCTGAACTGAGTAGTTTAAAAGAAGGTGGCGTAATAATAGGAGGTGACAGAAAAGAAGGGGGTGTAAACCTTGGAGGTGGTGTAAACCGTCGTGATGTAGATGCTTGCTTCTCAAAGTTCAGTGGCTCAAGTTCCTGAGACTCCGAGTCCACTAAAATGAGAGGAGACATCTTTGAGGTGGCAGGTACACTTAAAGGCTCCTTTCTTACCTCACTTACAGTCTCTTTTGGTACCTCACTTAGAGTCTCCTTTGTTACCTCACTTACAAGCTCCTTGGTTTCACTAACGGGGCGTTTACCCAAAGCAATTTCAAGTTTCACAAGGGCTGCCCATAACTCGTCTTCGCTTGAGAATTTGCGCTTAGCAAATTCACTACGTGGATCAGAAGCTAGATCTTCAATCCCTCCGGCCATGTTGCATTCATCAGTGTCATTTTCAATCCCCTTTCCATTTACAGAAGCCGTTCTAGCTCCATGATTGACTTCATCTTTGCTTGGTGAGACGATTGATAGCCTTGACCTAATGCTTCGCCATGGACGCCATCCGACGCACAAGATCACAATCGGGCCGCTCTATTTTAGTTTCAGACAGGACATCCAAGAATGTATTATAAGCAACAGCAAACGCGTTTGCAGCTTCCGCTAACTTCTTAACAATATAGCTTCCCTTTTTCAGCTTATCTATCGTCTCAGGTGCTTGATCAGAAGGTCCAGCAGGTGGGTCCATGGGCTCTTGGACAGAAGGCCCAACTGTGGTGTGTGATAGGTTAGGATTGCTCTCTCCATCAACAGTAGGCTTTACTATACGAGGTTGAACAACTCCCCTCCCAAACCCTGCCGGATGCTCATCTTTCAGCCACTTTTGATGAAATTCCTTTTTGGGCTAGTTAGTTTATTGTATATTTAATAGATTAGAGTTACGTTGTAAGATTACGAAGTATGAGCATGCTCAGCTAATAGAAGGAGAACGTACGCATTATGATTGTATTTGATTAATAGTGGTCTTGAATGTATATTGAGAACTTATATGGAAATTTAATACTAGTTTAGATTAGTCACGTTATATAGAAAATAACGTTTGGTTTTGTGTTTGAATCTTCGTTCCTTTGACTTTGACTTGTGGGTGAGTAGCTTAAAGTTTTGTACTTTAAGTGTTGAGCAGTTCCTTTAATGGAATATTTGACAATATCGATATTGAAATTGAGATGGAAATTTGGTTACTGGTATTGAGTTATGGGGCCTATGTGCCGAGTTATGTTTACGGTCTGGAGTGACCATGGTTATTGAGTTATATTATTATGAGTTTGAAATCGATATTGAGATGGAAATATTGTTTCGCGGTCTTATCCGCCAGTTCACTCACCCCTTGTCCTGGTCTTAGGGTAGATGATGAGAATGCGATAATTGGCTACTTTTGAGTATTATATCATGAGACGGAGTAATAAGTGTGACGGAGTAGGGAGATGAAACTTGGTTAATTGTGGAGGAATGAGATAAGAGTTGTATTAAAGAAATAGTAAGGAATAAGTTAGGGGTTCAGATTAGTTTATGGGGAGTGTTTTTATTATTTTCTCTGTTTGATTTTATTTTTACATGTTTGTGTTTCCACGCCATGACCAAAAACTATTCTGCTTATATTGAGGTATTATCTGTTACTCAGCTTTACGGCTGACGTGTTTTCTCTCTTTTGGGCTACTCGTCATGGGGGTAGTTCCTTTCTGTCTTCTGGTTTTGTTTTTAGGTCTTCCGCTGCTGTTCAAAAGGATTTTTATTTCAAGAGAAGATTTTTATTAAAGACTTTATAAAGTTTTGGTTCCATTTTTTTTTATTTTTTTAAAGGATTTGTAATAAGAGACTTTGTATATTGATTATAATACCTCTCTATTTTGGCTCAGTATTGTATATAAATATAAGTTTTTTTTAATTAGCCGAAAATCAGGGGTGTTACAATTACCTTCACCAGATTGGCTTTCAACATCCTTTACATCCTCCTCTTTGTCCTCTTTGTCTTCTTCCTCTTCATCCTCCTTTTCCTTTTCATCCTGTTCATCGTCTTCCTCCTCATCGGCACTTTCTTCATCGTTATCTATGTCCGTGCCACCCTCTTGAAGCCTCTTGTTTTTAAGACGACTCTCACCATCGCCGCCATCGTCATCCCCGTCCTCATCATCATCCTCTCCATCATCAGTCCCGTCATCATCGTTGCCATCATCAGTCTCGTCCTCATCATCACATTCCACTCCACCCTCCATCTCATCTTGCCTGTCCTCGTCATGAACCTCCTCATCCTCTTCATCATCTTCTTCATGATGTTGCTCACTTAAACTGCTCAATACCTCCTTTACCAGGGATTCTGACTTAACTGTCCTAGGACTTTTCTCTGTTGGAAATGGTTCCAACTTCCTACTGACTTTGGACCTTGTATATACCGGGAAGTCATTTGCCCTCCTCTTCAACGATTCAGCCTTTCGCACAAAATCTTCGGCATATTTAAGGTATTCAGGCTTTAGTGGTGATTTATGTTTCTGCTTTGATTCGAAAACCTTCAGTCGCTGAGCAAATCTCTCGTGAACAAGGTTGGAATCCCTTCTATACATCAGCAACATCAGGTCGGTCTCCTAAGTCAATAAACCAGGCATGAAAGAAACGAATTAGATACCGTTGGGAGTTGTAACAATTGCAGACAATTAAATTTATAAAAACAACTCACATCAACAACTTTTTCCTTCAACTCGGCATCTGTTTCAATGCCAGGAAGCTTCTCCATCAAGATGTACTCCTTCCCTCACTACTCTTAAGAAAAAGCGCCTCGTCATCCTCACCCTCATCGATTCTACCCATCCTATTTACAAAAACATATTAGTAATTAGTAATTAATATTAATAATTAACAATATAGTAAGGTAACATGATAATGTTATTACAAAGTAAAGCCATTACAAAGATAACGATATTACGGTGACCATATTACGATGACGATATTACACTGACAGTGCCACATTACCTTCAGCTGGGGATCCCTTGCCAAGACAAATAGGATAGACAGTTTCTGACATCTCATCATCTCCTAGACAGCCAATCTTTCCTTCGTCTTTGACTCTTTTTGAAAGACTTTCATCTGTCCAATGCTGTATCAGAGGTAAGTCAGTTGGTTGTACCTCGCCATGGAACTCAAACCGGTGAATGTAGGCCAACAATAGCACCACAATACACCCACAAAGACACTTAACCGTTTCTGTCTTCAACCCCTTGACACCCTCAGCTACCTTCTCAAAGACATACTTTGACCAATTAAAACCTTTTATTTTTTCAACATCGTCCACAGCCTTCAACAGCCTGAAATCAACAGAATAATTTGGAGTCGGCGCTAAAAAAGTGTAGAGCGCATAAATAACGAACACCTGCTTGAACTCATCACCGTAGGCGCCCTTGTTATTCTTAAACCAACTAGTCACCAAATCTAGCTTGATGTTCTGTGTTGTAGAGATGTTGAACTTCCTTCTCCATTTGTTTTTTAACTCAGTGTCCTCGGCTGGATCCGCGACCGATCAGCAGTCGGCTCCACATTATTACCCTTCACCGGCAAAAAAAATAGGTCATGAACATCATACTTTGTGACAAAGACAAACTCCTCTCTTTTCAGAACATGAACCTTGAAACTGTCGTAATCAAAAGCCTCAACAAGCAAGTCTGTTAGCCCGGAAGGGACTACTGATATATTTATCTTCAATAGTCCTCCAAAACCAATTTCTTTAATGGCTTTCTTTTGCTTTACGGAAAACTTGCTCATAACATCGACCAACGACTAGGCCCTGCACTTAGTTGGGTATTTATCCGGCCTGTAATAAGGAAGTGTAAATTAGCACCACTGCTTAAATAGTGTGACACTATTTTATGCCAACAAACCAGCAGTAAGAAAGCAACAAAACAAGGATACAGTAAAGGTGTTACTGTAACACTGAAACTTTAAACAACTCAACACGACGAACAAATAAATCAGTAGAAAGGAGAACGGTAACACATATTAATTGCTCATTTATTACAAATTATTAACCCTAATTTTGAAGCGAAAAACTAGAACGCAGAAGAAAAAAAGGTTGAAAAGAAAGAAAAGAAAAAAAATAGAAAAACCGAGAAGAAAAAGAAAGAAAAAAAATGGAAAAAGAGTTTGAATAATATCGGTTTTGCTCCTATGCTCTCATTATATCTCATGAGGAGTCGTTTGTATTTGGTTTAGTGAGTTTTTTGCCAAATGAAGGCATTGTGTTCAGTTTTGGAGATTGGATTAGAAGTGGATATGGTTTATTTGGTTTTGTTAGGATACTAGCTTGACCTATACCCTCTCATTCCCAAAATATTTTGCCTCTTCTTACCCATTACCTCACTTTTCCATATTTTGTAAGCACTCGGCATGTGATAGGACCTCGTTGGATGGAGTGTATGTGTACGGTAGCTAGAATTGTTTATCATATTAGATTGCATGCATGCTTATATAGGTCGTGGTTTGGGTGAGCGACTATATTTCTTTCTCTCTTACATTTATATGTTTACCCTTTGTTTCATTGAGGGAGTGACCCGTGAGAGTCCAATATTGAAGGTCTTGCAAGGTCGACGGTCCAACTACTTCTATAAACGTCTCTATAACTCGTTTGCATTTGACAATTTAGCTACTAGTGTTAATTCATTTGCATTAGATTGGTTTAGGTGGACGATTTGTAGCTAGCTCTGAGCTTTACTCCGTTCCATTAGTTAGTTGCATATAGTTTGCTTGGGGACAAGCAAAGGTTTGGTTTGGGGAGGTTTGATGCGTGCATTTTATATAGACTTTTTGTACCGTATTTGCACGCATTTCTATGCATATTTCGTAGTATTAAGCTACAAATGTCCCCCGAATTGTCTACAGGAATGAACCAAAGAGAAGGAAAATCAAGCTTAGAACATGTCCCTAAGCATGCATTTAGGAGATGAGTTGAGTTAGAGCTTGGAAACTACTATTTGGTGATGCGCGTAGAAGTAAGGTAGCTAGGCGAGAAAAGGAAGAGCTTCAAATTACTAGTGCCTACTTTGAAGAGCCATATATAGTGTTTTAGAACTTATATTCAAGTGATTCTGACTGTAGGTGAATGCTTATCCTCTTAGCTTTCCAACGCCATAAAAATCCCTTGTTTCCGACAAACAACGAAGAAATGGCGGCCGTTTGAAGTTCAGTGCGCGAAGCAAGAATTACGCGCTGAAATCCACTCGATCGAGTACTATAGTGCTCGATCGAGTACTTTTTGTGTTCGATCGAATACTTTTTGTCTTCGATCGAGTACTTTGATTCTCTCGATCGACTACCTTGATTCTTACTGTACTCGATCGAGTGCTTTTGTGCGCGGTCGAGAGCTTTTGAGGATTAGACGGTTGATGCGCATAATTGTTATCATGTCTTTGTTGTTATCATGTCTTTGTTGTTATAAGTAGCATTTAATGACGATTAGTATAATACTCCGTATTTTAATAATAATTAATAGGAATAATTTATGTAATCTAATAATGGATTAAATGACATTTCTAATAAATACAAGTAAGACGTTAATTAAATAATAAATCAATAATTCAAGTCGGGAATTGGGTTTGGCTAATATTTGTGCTTTGGGCCGTGTGCTATTATTATATGGGCCGAAACTTATTAAATTGGTATGAGTGTAATCGGGATTTATATCGGGAAATTTATAATAATATAATAAGGAAATAATAATATCTAAAGGTAATTATAATTATAATAATAATAATAAAGTTATGGCAATAATAACTTAATAAATATTATATGAGGAAATCCTAGTTATGGTAAGATTAATAATAATATATGATAATAATAATATAATAGTAATAGCAATTCCTATACTAAATAGAAGAAAGTAAGTCACAATAGTTTCCTAATTAACCTCGTATTCTCTAAATCTTACACTATAAATACCACCTTAAATCTGAGAAATAAATCACAAATTAAGAGGAGGAGCTTTTGGAGACGGAATTAGCAAGCGGTAATTAATAGGTAACAACTTATAATCTCGTTTTATTTTCTTATACAGCTGAATGTGAGACGATCTTAAGACGCTTAGAAACTGACCCAAACCTTGATGGAATCTGACCAAACTTTGGGAAGTGGTACGTGGGATTGCAAGGGTTGGAATGAGTGTAGTTGTGGTGTCAGGGAAGGCCTAGGGTGGCGGTGGTAGGCGGCTAAAAGTGGCTGGTCAGGGGGTGTTGCGGGTTCGATCGTGGGTAGTTTTAGGGAGTAATTGAACCCTCTAATGGTCGAGTCTTGACCTGGGCATGGTAGGGTTGTGATGGGGGGAGGTAGTCGCCGTGCATATACATTCTGTAGTGCAGCTTGGCAAGCTCAATATTAAGAAGGTTTTGAATAAAGTCAAGTTTGACATGCTCTTAATTAACTCATGCAGTTATGCTCAACATTTTATTTATGAGAATATATGCTCAACTTGGTTATGTCTTGCTGTACCAATTACTTCGTGTTGGGGTTTCAGGATGTCTAACTTCCAGAAGATTCAATACATGATCTTGCATGTGATATTGTCGAGCTTTCTTTGTAAGGATGTTATTCTGTCTAGATATTCCCTTTTTCTCGTTTGCTTGTCACTATGTTATGAGATTTAGCATGAAATTTGCTCGTCCAAAGATTAATATTGCGGCTGTAGAATCGCAGTTCCTACATTCTAAAGGAATTATATAATGTGATCTGAAACCATCCAACATCCTTTTGGATGAGAATGGACATACAAAGGTGCTTTAGATAGATATTTTGTAAATCGCTAAATTCTTGTGCGATTGTATGCATTAGTTAACTGACATGGTTTTGATTCTTGTGTTGTTCAGCTTTGTGAGTAAATCAATTACTCACTTCGAGCAAAACAGTTAGGCTAAATTTATTACGAATCAGTATAATCGACACAAACAACAACAATAACAACAAGAACAGTAACAACCTAATTTTTTAATGGAAAATTTATTTCCTTCTAAGATCAATTAACAAACAAGTATAATCGACAATGTTACAGTACATGTGTTGCAGTAGCACTGAAACAGCATAAAAATGTTACAGTATAGGTGTTACTGTAACACTGAAACTGAAATTGAAACTTTAAACATACAAGTTTTGGCCACTAGAAAGACACATACTTTTTTAAGACCTCTTCTTTTTCAGCCTTCACCACCGTCTTGGCTGGTCTCTTCTCTGTTTTAGCCCTCTTCGACATTTTGGAGCTGACGCTCGAGTCATCCGAAATCCAATAATCTCTATCACTTTCTTCTTCAGATGACATGGGCTTATCTCTAGGTCTCTTTTTTGTTACTCGTACTGGTTTCTTTGTTTCTGCCACCTTTTTTGGCACTGCGTTTGTCGGTTTCTTTTTCGTACACCTTCACGCTCTCTTTCTTGCTTACTACGTTTTCTGGTGTTGGCTCTTTTGCCGCTGAAACTTTCTTTTTTTGCTACAACCTTCTCCGCCGTCTTTTGTTTGGGCACCTTCTTTGCCACCTCTTCCGTCACCAACTCTGATTTGGCCATTCTTTGCCTTGGTCGACCCTTTATTCTGATAACTTTTTTGGGCACCTCTTCTTTTGTCTCCTTTGCAACCGATTTTGATTGCTTAGTCGCTGCCTTTGACGTTGGCACAGTTGCTGCCTTTTGAGGAGGTGCACTTGCTTGCTTCTCAATAGGCACCGATTGCTCCTTCGACAACACTGGCACATCATGCGACGACTTTTCTGCTGCCTTCTTCCTCGGCACATTGGTTTCTTTTTTACTTTGCTGGATCGGAACCTTCGCACCTGCTCCTTTGTACTGCTCTGTGGCTTAAGCACCTTTTCGAGGGCACCTTACTTTCTTTCACCGACACCTTTTTGAAGGAGCGGTGTTGCACAGCGTAGACTCTCTGTAGGCACCTTCGTCGCCTTTTCAACTGTAGGATTTGACAGCTTTTCGGTCTGCATCTTCTTAGTCGGCTTTGGCACGTTCTCTGTCGGCACCTTTTTGCTCTGTGTCTTCTCTGATGCGGCAACTTTAGCCTTCTTAGTGGGAGCTGATTTCTCAGGTACCTCTTCTTTCCTGACATTGTTATTTTCAAAAATTAAAATCAGAAGTTTACAATAACAATATAACAGACAACTATTAAATTGAAAAGGAATGATGGTAGTCAAGTCGTTGAAGAAATGACAAATGGAATACGAATAATGGCGGTCGAATAATTTTTTAAAGATCAATTGATTCTGTTTTACTGTAACAATGAGACAATATATCATAAACCCTAATAGTAGTGACTTGCGGTCGAGCAAAGATTTTTAGACACATACTCAGATGCATGAGATGCTTCGACTTCCTTTTGTCTTGGTTGGTTTTGATGGCTTCGTGTCGGCACCTTTTTGCTAGGTGTCTTCTCTGATGCTACTACTTTTGCCTTCTTCGTCGAAGCTGATTTCTCGGGCACCTCCGCTTTCCTGACATTGTTTTTCCAAAATTCAAAATCAGAATAAGATTAAAAGTAAATCAATTACAGCTACTACACTGATAGGTAATGATGCTGCTCTTTAAAAGGGTAGGGGATAGTATACGCTGTTACTGTATCCGTGTTACAGTAACATTGTTAATGTATATCTGTTGAGAAATATTATAAACTTCAGGAAAATGGACATTTCATGCAAATCACTAACAACTCAACACAACGAAGAGTCATAGGGACATACTGATCCGCATGAGATGCTTCAACGTTTTTCGGTGCTGGCATTTTGGAAGGCTTCTGCGTCAGCGCTTTTTTGCTCGCTGTCTTTTCCGAAGCTTCCACTTTAGCCTTCTTACTGACGGCATATTTCTCAATTACTACGTCTGCTTTCCTGACATTGTTTATCAAAAAACCAAAACAGAATAACATTAAAAATAAAACAATTACAGCTATTAAACTGAAGCAGAATGATGGTGGACGAGTCTGACAAAGAATGTGGAATGGAACAAGAATGATAGTATCCTCAGAGAATGTGACAGTGTTACAGTATTGTCAAACAATTGTTTTGATATAAAACTACGAAACATCGTTCTGAAGCAATTCTTTGCTCTTGAAAAGGATAGGGGATACACTTTTACTCTGATAGTGTTACAGTAACATTGTTAATGTAGATCTGTTGAGAAATATTATTTATTTCAGGAAAAGGGACATTTCATGCAAATCAGCTCAACACGACAAAGAGTTATAGGGACATACTGATCGGCATGAGATGCTTCGACGTTTTTCTGTGCTGACGGTTTGGAAGGCTTCTGTGTCGGCGCTTTTTTGCTCGGTGTCTTTTCCGATGCTTCCACTTTAGCCTTCTTACTGACTGCAGATTTTTCAGGTACTACCTCTACTTTCCTGAGATTGTTTATCAAAAAACCAAAACAGAATAACATTAAAATTAAAACAATTACAGCTATTAAACTGAAGAGGAATGATGGTGGACGAGTCTGAGAAAGAATGTGGAATGGAATAAGAATGATAGTATCCTCACAGAATGAGACAGTGTTACAGTATTGTCAAACAATTGTTTTAATATAAAACTATCGTAACATCATTCTGAAGCAATTCTTTGCTCTTTAAAACGATAGGGGATACACTTTTACTTTGTGATTTTACTGATAATATTGTTCTTTGTAGATTTGTTCAGAAATATTATTAACTTCAGGAAAATGAACATTCCCTGCAAATCACAAATAACTCAACACGACGAACAAATAAATCAATCGAAAGCAGAACGGTAACACACATTAATTGCTCATTTATTACAAATCATTAACCCTAATTTTGAAGCGAAAAACTAGAACGAAAAATCGATTACTCTCTTGAGTAAAACAGTTAGTCTAAATCAATTACAACAACAACATTAACAACAAGAACTCGTAATAACCTAATTTTTTTTTAAAAACTCAATTTCTTTCTTCGATCAATTAATAAACGCTTCAAATCACTATAATCGAGACTAACAACAACAACAACAGTAATAACCTAATTTTTTACTGAAAAATCAATTTCTTTCTTCGATCAATTAATAAACGCTTCAAATCACTATAATCAAGACTAACAACAACAATAACAACAACAACAATAATAACCTAATTTTTCGCGGAAAAATCAATTTCCTACTTTGAGCAAAATAGAAACCCTAAGTCGATGATTATTTGAAGAAAAAAGAGTATAATCAACACTAAAAACAACAACAATAACAACAATAATAGCAACAACAACAACATGCGTGTGAAATAAGTTTAAAAACAATATAATGAAATAGAGCGATTTTATACCTCTTCGTCATCTTGAAACGATTGTTACGAGTAAATATAATAATGATCTTCACTTCATTAGTGCGATTTTGCTTGATGTAATAAAATTTACGGAAAAAATTTATGGTTTAGTGAATTAACTGCCAAAGAAAAAGAACGTGAAGCGGTTTTTAGAGGGAGAGACAGGCGTTTTAGAGAGAGAAAAAGAAGTGAAAATTTATGAGGAATAATGAATGTGTCGTTCTTATTATATCGTAACTACTTTTTTTTTTTTTTTTTTTTTAAATTAAGACACGTGTCATAATCGGACGGTTGAATCAATAAGATCCAACGGTTCTTATTGATATGCTAGACTCATCTAAGATGCTAGACTCATGGGATGCTCACTCTATATATATATATATATATATATATATATATATATATTATATATATATATATATATATATAGAGAGAGAGAGAGAGAGAGAGAGAGAGGGAGAGAGAGAGAGAGAGAGAGAGAGAGAGAGAGAGAGAGATAGGTTCAGATGAGTCCACAAATTTGGTTGAGTCCCTAAGTCTCCATCTCTACCATTAGATCTTACAAGATTAATGGTTGAGATTAAAACAAAAAATACTCAACAAACATGCAATTAATGCTTTGTTTCTAATAAATTCAATTTCCAATTTATCTAATCAATTACTTTCTCTTTCTTATCAATTAATTTATTAAATTAATATAATTTATTTATATTTCAAATATCAAAATATAAGATGTAAAAGACGAAATTTCATACCCGCGTAAAATAAAAGTGGGTTTGTAAAATACCCCGTAAAACTTCATTCGGACTCCGATTAAGGCGAAATAAAAGTCTAAATTTATTATTTTTTCGAGCCCAACGCAATGGTAATATTTTCTTATACAATTGAGTTTCTAAATTTTGAGTACTGCTAATTTTCTGGAAGTTCCAACATAAAATTACACTATGAGGGATTAAAGTTACACTCGTAAAACACTATATCTTAATTGAAGTAACATCATATTCACTTGAAGTTACACCTTTTTTACTTGAAACTAAATAATTAATTACTCACTAATTAAAATACACGAAAGTTACGCTCATAAAAGACTAAAGTTACACCCGTAAAAGACTAAAGTTATACTCATAAATCATCAAAATCATATAAACTTATGCTAAAATTACAAATATTCAAAATAATATGCAACAAAATCAATTTGTAGTATAAAATTACATTGTTAAGTATTAAAGTTACACTCGTAAAAGACTAAAATTACACTCGTAAAATATTATATCTTAATTAAAGTTACACCGTATATTCACTTGAGGTTACACCCTTTTTACTTGTAATTAAATAATTAATTACTCATTAATTAAATTATACTAAAGTTACACTTATAAAAAACTAAAGTCATACTCAGAAAAAATTAAAGTTACACTCATAAAGGAAAAAAGTTACACCTTCAAGAACTAAAGTTATACTCGTATAACATTAAAGTTACATAAACTTGTCTTAAAATTACATAAATTCAAATTAATATATTCAAAATCACACTATCAAATACTAAAGTTACACTCATAGAAAACTAAAGTTATACTCGTAAATCACTAAAATTACATATAATAAATAAAAATTTCTTCATCTCTTCGTCCATCAATCGAAATCTCTCCATCCATCAATCTAAATCTCACATTTTCATCGTCAATTTATAACGCCAAATACTTATCAAGATCTTTATCGTCAATGTATACCGTCAAATACTCATCATCATCTTCATCATCATCATCATCATCATCATCATCATCATCATCATCATCATCTCCATCTCCATCTTCATAAAAAAACTATAATTTATAATTAAAAAACGTAGATATAATTCAACAAAAAAAAACTTATACAAACCACTATATTTCAAACTATAATAACCTCACCCATTATCCAAAAACACTAAATTGCACTATTAAATTATTCCAAATATATAACCAAAATTTCTAACGAAATTCAACAAAAATTTCACAAGAAACAAATATACAAACGACTATATTTCGAGCACAACCGAGCAGTACTAGATATTTTGAAAACTAAATGGTATATGAAAATATTACCATTGCGACGGCCTCGAAAAAATAATAAAGTTAGGCTTTTGTTTCGCCTTAATCGGAGTCCGAATGAAGATATACAGAGGTTTTTATGAAACCGCTTTTATTTTACGCGGAAATGATGAAGGTGATAAAATAGGAGAGAAGAAGAGGAGAAATAGTGTGAGTTGATAAATAAAAATCAGATTTTTGTATGATTTGATGAGAGGGAGAATAAAATTATAGGAGAAGAAATTAACTAGTGTATGAGAAATTGGGGTTTAATCGGAGTCCGAATGAAGATATACGTAGGTTTTTATGAAACCGCTTTTATTTTACGCAGAAATGATGAAGGTGATAAAATAGGAGAGAAGAAGAGGAGAAATAGTGTGAGTTGATAAAAAAAAAAAAATCAGATTTTTGTATGATTTGATGAGAGGGAGAATAAAATTATAGGAGAAGAAATTAACTAGTGTATGGGAAATTGGGGTTATGGGAGACAAGGAATTAATTATGCATAGGGAGTGTGTTTTTCTCTTTTAATCTTAGCCATCCATTTTATAAGATCTAATGGCTTATATTAGGACTTACGGACTCAACATAAAACATAGGACTTACATGATCCTATTTATATATATATAGAATTAGGATCACATGAGTCCACCCTATCTTTTTGAGTCCCGTGAGTCCACTTATGTATCACACGCTCTACACAAAAATATCACAATTTTTTATGAATACTTTTTTTTTATGAATACTTTTTTTTTTAAAGTCTAAGCTATGATATTGTTTAGTATAATCTGTGATATTGTATCTGAGTTGTGAGTCCAGTAAAAGAGTATCACAAGTTATACAAAACAATATCACACGTTACAATAAACAATATCACTGGTCATACTAAACAATATCACGGGTTATACTATACAATATCACACCACTGAACCTAACTTCGCCTTTCACTTCGCTTTCCACCATCTTCATTGTCAGTCATCTTAAACACCATTGTAATAGACAATACCACCAAGAATAACAATTCCTGAGTAAATGTAGAAAAAGAACAATAATTATTGGATAAAAATTTGGAGAGCACGAGGATAATAAAAGTGAGATTAAGGGAGTATAAAACAATATGAACACAAGTACAAAGTCCATTTTATGACAAGAAGTAGTCAGTTCCATTATTACTTTGCATAGTAAGTTTGGATTCAGGATAACTATTTACATGACTTTTTGTTCATTGCAGTTGAAAGAGTATATTTCATTAATATTCAACTGATATGTATTTTTCTCGCTGACAGTTAAACTTTTTTCTTACTCCTGAGTCCTGACCTAGTCATAAAATGAAATTTGCTGGCTCGTATTAAAGCTGAATCGGTGATGCTTAAAACTTTGGCCAGTAAGTTTGCTTGTCATTGATTTAAAATTACACTAGCAGGCTTTAGTTTGTCTTTGAACAAATAATAGCATTTACGTCACTTTATCACATTGGCTATTAATTCCAGGGGCGAAGCTAGGAATTAATTTCTGGGGTAGCAAAAAAAAAAAATTAAAAAGGAGAGAAGCCAGGATTTAATTTCTGGGGTAGCCACAAAAAAATTAAAGAGGAATATGCAGGTAGTGGGATTTGAACCCGGGGCATTAGGTTGAAAACCAAAGCCTTTACCATTGAACCACAATGTATATTGTACATTTAATGAGATAACATTTACTTATTAGCTATTCAGCAATATTTGGGGTAGCAAAAATCCGTCTTCTAAACCAATTTTTTAAAGTTTGGGGTAGCGACCGCCACCCCTTGCTACTAGGTAGCTTCGCCCCTGATTAATTCTGACTTCCTTTTACTACATTTATACCGCTTCCTTTGACTGGATCACTCAAAATATATTAGTGAAGATACAATGTCAAATACTCTAACTAATTCCCATCAACAACGCCTCTCGACAATACTACTGTAATTCCTTTTCCTGTGTGTAATTCAATTGTCACAAAAGAAATGCTACTTTTACATCTTGGGACAAAAAATGAATAAATACAAAGATCATGGCGCGTTCCAATGCGATTTTGATTGTTAAGTCTAGATATTATATTGTTATTCAATTCGTGATATTCTTTTGTATAGCCTGTGATACATAAGTGTACTCATGGGACTCAAAAATATAGGTGGACTCACCGGATCTTGCCCTTCTCTCTCTCTCTCTCTCTCTCTCTCTCTCTCTCTCTCTCTCCTCTCTCTCTCTCTCTCTCTCTCTCTCTCTCTCTCTCTCTCTATATATATATATATATATATATATATAGGAAGGATCAAGTGAGTCCACCTTAAGTCATTAAGTCCATAAGTCCTATTTAGAGCCCTTAGATTGTGAGGATGAATGGCTAAGATTACACCAAAAAGCAACTT
Organism: Silene latifolia; assembly: GCF_048544455.1. Classification (NCBI taxonomy): domain Eukaryota; kingdom Viridiplantae; phylum Streptophyta; class Magnoliopsida; order Caryophyllales; family Caryophyllaceae; genus Silene; species Silene latifolia. The sequence continues at coordinate 6,637,492 of NC_133538.1, forward strand.
ATAACATTAAAATAATATGTAGACTAATTACCTCTCTCCTTAGGCTATTAGACTTACTGTTCATTCTGCATGTATGTTTCTCATCAGTCACTTGCACGTTATTCAACTTCCCTCCACTTGATCATACAACCTCCTCATAATTTCAAAAAACCGTCCTTCCTTATTCCTGTCTTTCATCTCACATTTCTTCATTTCTTTTCTATTCCTTACTGTTCCATTCTCTTGCTTACCAAATACAACAAATCCATTTCTTTTCTGTATTCTATCGCATTCAAACCCTTGTAGTTCCTATCTTTGTTTCTTTACCTCAGCTTGAAGGTAATTCATTGATCATCCTTTATTCTTTTCTTTGTTTAAATTTTTTTATTTTGCAATTTATGCTTCAGTCGTAATTGTTGTATTGCGTGTTTCAATTTTATTGTGTGTTTCAATTTCTGTGATTTTATTGTGTGTTGGAATATTTAATTAAATTCACAGTGTAAATCTGAATTGATGGGTAGTGACAATGTATTTGTTAGGGTTTTAATCGAGCCTGTTTTTGGGGATTGTAAATGTGATGTAATTGGGACTGTGAATGTGAGGACAGCCCAAGTGTAAATGTGAACCCAAAAAATTGTAAATGTGAACAATCAGAAAGTGTAAATGTGAGGATAGGAGAAGTGTAAATGTTATCAAATAAAGCGTAAATCTGACTCAATTGGAAGTGTAAATGTGAAGATATTCAAAGTGTAAATGTGAGGATAGAGTAAGTGTAAACGTGAACACTAAAATCGTAAATCGACAAAAATGGAACTGTAGATGTGAAGATAATGGAAGTGTAAATGTGAGTTTAGGAGAAGTGTAAATGTGAACAAATAAAGGGTAAATCTGACTAAATTGGAAGTGTAAATGTGAAGATACTGGAAGTGTAAATGTGAGTGTAGGAGAAGTGTAAATGTGAAGAAATAAAGCGTAAATCTGATTAAAGTTGAACTGTAAATGTGAAGATAATGAAAGTGTAAATGTGAGGATAGAGTAAGTGTAAATGTGAACAAATAAAGGCTAAATCTGACTAAACTGGAAGTGTAAATGTGAGGATAGAGTAAGTGTAAATGTGAATAAATAAAGTGTAAATGTGAACAAATAAAGGGTAAATCTGACTAAAATGGAAGTGTAAATGTGAAGATACTGGAAGTGTAAATGTGAGGATAGAGTAAGTGTAAATGTGAACAAATAAAGGCTAAATCTGACTAAACTGGAAGTGTAAATGTGAGGATACAGTAAGTGTAAATGTGAATAAATAAAGTGTAAATGTGAACAAATAAAGGGTAAATCTGACTAAATTGGAAGTGTAAATGTGAAGATACTGGAAGTGTAAATGTGAGGATAGAGTAAGTGTAAATGTGAACAAATAAACGGTAAATCTGACTAAAGTGGAAGTGTAAATGTGAGGATAGAGTAAGTGTAAATGTGAATAAATAAAGTGTAAATGTGAACAAATAAAGGGTAAATCTGACTAAAGTGGAAGTGTAAATGTGAAGATAATGAAAGTGTAAATGTGAGTGTAGGAGAAGTGTAAATGTGAATAAATAAAGTGTAAATGTGAACAAATAAAGTGTAAATCTGACTAAATTGGAAGTGTAAATGTGAAGATACTGGAAGTGTAAATGTGAGGATAGAGTAATTGTAAATGTAAATGTGTAGACTGTTATAGGTTGACTGATACTGTGCATTTCTTATGTACTTTTTGTTCCTGATTCAGATGGTATCTGATGGAGAAGTACCTGGAGGTGAACAACAACCAGAAGTTACCCCTACTGTTTCCGTCAAGTGTCGCCCCAACCGTCTTCACAAGCTTATTGGTAAGCTTAACATTGCCCAACGAGCTGCTGTACAGAGGATTGGATTTGGGGGGCTGCTTCATCTTAAACTCAGAAGTTTCCCGCTTTCACATGTTCCTGAATTTCTTGAGGCTTTTAGCGATGGTTCTCATGTTTTCAGGGCGTCGGAGTTGAAGGAGTTTATGGTTACTAAGTACGATGTCTATGACTGTTTCATGTTACCTGTTGGTGAGAGAGAGATGGAAATAGTACCTACTGGACACATGCCTGGTGCTAAAGATGAAAAATATGTGCGCATAAAACAATTGTGGCGCAAAAAGTTCAAAGTGAAATCAAATTCTGATTCTATTCCTTTAGGAGACGTCTTCAATTATATTGAGTCAGAGCAATTCAAAGATGGAGGCGATGATTTCTGCCTTTGTTTGTGCTTCTTAGCATTTCATCATTCCTTGCGCCGACATTGAACAACGGCATTGAAATCAAACTTTTGAAAGTGGTTGAAGATGTGAGTGCCATACCGGAGTATGACTGGTGCTCGTATGTATTGGAATGTCTAGCTAATCTTTGCAGCCGAGGCTCGCAACGTGCGATCACATCCGCTGGTTGTATCCCTTTCCTTATGATTACTTATTTTCAGCCGGTATGATTACCGTGGCAAGAGTTGCCCGATGGCCTTCCACTTATTCAGCATTGGGATCTGAAAACTCTATCGAAGAGGTTAAAGGATGAGCTGGACGTGGGTCCACTGGGTCGTCTAACTTTGTCGAAGGTGATGTACCCGCGATGTCAAAACAAGACCCCTGATGAGAAGGACACTGGTAATACGATGTTGGCTATAGCTGGCGTGCCCAAGGCGCCATTGGCAAGCCCCACGCCTCTTCTGATTTCAACGTCGGGTACATCACCCGATAAGAAGTTTATTCAGATTGAACTCCCTCCCGGTGTTGAAGATGACGATGAGTTGAAAGCTAGGGCTGTAGATGTAAGATTTATGTTATGAATGTTTAATTAATCGCATATTTTTTTTTAATATATATATATATATATATTGAGCAGGTATATTTTGTGTATCTAGAGTCTTAAATCTTTTTTTGTTACCAACTGTAGGGTGTACACGAGCTGTACTTGAAGATTCAAAGGAACGTTGTGGCCTTCTATTCCTGGTATACGGATGCAGCTGAAAGGCTTAAGAATTTAACAACAGGTGCTACTTCTTCAACTGATCTTGTTCCGTCACAAGCGACGCAAGCTTTTTTTGAAGGAGCAAAGGTGAAGGAATATGTTGAAGAAGTTGGAAATTTAGCTTCCCAAATGAAAAAGTATAATGATAACGCTCCCTCATTGTCAGATGTTGGGAAGGTGGCCAAGAAAAAAACAAAGGCAAGCAAGAAAAAAAAGACCAAGGCTCCTAAGTTCGAGTTTACGCCTACTGTAGAGCCTGTATCACTTGCAGAAGATTCTGATTTGGGTGATAAAGCAGGTGATGCGGCGATGTCAGAAGTAATGGAGACCGCTAATTTCTACAACACCGCTGAACTTAACGAAGCCTGTCGACGAGAGGAAGAGGAATGCGGGCTAGATTTAACCGACGACTTGACTCAATACACTGATCGGCAGATTCTAGAGAAAATTTATAGCCCGGATGAAGTTGAAGAAGCGTACACAAAGTCCTCATTGAACGAGGAGCAGGAAAGATTGGGAGGGGAAGTGCCTGACACTAGTGGTGGCCCAGAGAAAGCCGAAGATGTTGTTCAGAAGTGTAAGTCAGAAGCAACGAATAAGGGTGATGCGGATGTGGTAGGTCAGTCAACTGAAGATGGTTCATCTTCATTCAACTAAAATTTATTTCGATCACGATATTGATAATGCGCTGCAAGGTTTGGCAGATGTTGGGGATGGTGGCGGTGAAGCGGCAGAGGGGTGCGTACAGATAGGTGAGGATGAGATTGTGCAGGGTATGGATATGGAGCTGACTCAAGAAAAGGGGCCTGTTTCTGGCGAAGGGGAGCCGGCTTTTTCAAAAGTAGTAAACAAGGTGGGTGCGGATGTGGTAGTCCCGTCAATTGAAGATGGATCATCTTCATTTGAGTTGAAATTTATAGCGACAGCTGATATCGATAACGCGCTGAAAAAGTTGTCAGACAGCGGTGACATTGAAGTGGCATAGGGTGGTGCACTGACAGTCCAGGATGAGGCTGTGCAGGGCATGGACATGGAGCTGTCCCAAGAGCAGGGGCCCTGCCGCAGGCCTGAACCACTCGTGGTTGGACTAGTGCCTGGTGAGGCTGTGGATGCTAGCGGTGCACCGGGAGTGGAACAGCCCGTTGACCGACACCAAGTCAGTGGTACGAAAGCATCGGATGGTGAGCCTGGCGTTGTTTCGACCACAGTGCGTGAAGATGCATCGCACGAAGGTGGGGAGATTGGTAGTGGCATGGTTAACGAGGAAGGTGAGGGCCCTATTGAACAACCTGGTTGCCCTGGTTCATTTCAGAATGATGACAAGCCCATGGATGTTGCAGAGGGTTCAGATAAGGTTATTGTTGAAGCACCCTCCTCCGAGTTTAAGTTGCCGGAATTTCAGTGTACGTTTATATCTATTGCAGAGCTAGGCCGAGGCGTTTAAGGGGTTCCGGTGAGGATTTTGGAACGACCGATGTGGCGAGCCCTTCTCAACCAAATGCCCGTTCCGCGGATGGTCGGGAAATTTATGTCCCCCGTAGTAATATGGATCACCACCCTTTCCTATTTCATTCACCTGAGCCCTTACAGTGCATGGAAGTGGTCCCTGAGAATCTGACTTGCACCATGGATTGTGGGGAACCCATGCCCGAGCAGGGCTTTGTTACTGTAGACCTGCAACTGAATAAGAAATTATTTAGGGGTGTTTTTAAGGAAAGGAAATACGTCCTGGACTACGTATTTAACAAATCAGAAGCTTGGTTGAAAGGGTGAGTCGATTAATTTCTATGTTAAACATATTAATACTTATATGTTGTCGTAACCATGTTTGCCTTATATAAATCAAACTTTTTTTGTAGGGAAGAATTGGCAGTTTTTTCAGACTTTTTCTTCGTGTCACGGGAAGACATGTTAACCCTTGAACCTGGACAGGAATTTATGAATTGTGTAATCGATTGTTGGTGCCTACTAATCAATAAGATGATGTACGACCAAACTGCACCAGTTGCATCCTCTCGTTGTTTCTTCGGGCTTAGTCACACTGTACTTGCCCTATCCTCACTCAATGCAATTTTTATAGTTCCAATTTAATTGTAACGTAAGTGTCTAAATTTAATAGCACTGCCGTTTGTTTGAATAGAGCCCTGCACTGGAAATTTGGAAAGCCAAGAAGAAAGGCATTGTTCTTGACAAAAAGGACGAAATCTGGGCTGCGTGGGATGCTTGGATTCAATCCTGTTTGTCTCCATTTCAACTTGGATCTGATATGGTAAGTGTAAATGTGACCTATTGTGAAGTGTAAATGTCATCACACCGAAAGTGTATATGTGATTTTCACAGAAAGTGTAAATGCCTGGATGTGATTAAGAAGAAAGTGTAAATGTCATGAAACATGAAGTGTAAATGTGATACGTAGTGAAGTGTAAATGTTATGATGTATAGTGTAAATGTGATTATATAGAAAGTGTAAATATGTTGACATAGCGAGTGTAAAGGTGACTAAATAGAAAGTGTAAATGTCAAAGACACATAAAGTGTAAATGTGAAAATATGTAAAGTGTAAATGTCATGACATATGAAGTGTAAACGTGAGACACGATGAACTTGTAAATGTCGTGAGATATTGTGAATTGTGAATGTAATGAAATATGAAGTGTAAATGTGATACATAGTGAACTGTAAATGCCATGATGTATGTATTGTGGAAATGTGAACATATAGAAAGTGTAAATGTGATGACATAGGGAGTGTAAAGGTGACTAAACAGGAAGTGTAAATGTCATCGCATTTAAAGTGTAAATGTGAAAATATGGAAAGTGTAAATGTCAAAGACTTTGGAAGTGTAAATGTGAGATATAGTGAAGTGTAAAAGCTATGAGACGGGTAGTGTAAAGGTGACTAAATACGAAGTGTAAATGTCATGACATATATAGTGTAAATGTGAATATATGGAAAGTGTAAATGTCATGACACAGGGACTGTAAATGTGACGAATTATTGAAAAAGTAAATCTGAATTTTTTACTGAGTGTATCTTTTATGTCTTTGTTGTCACACCCGCCAGGTCTTCATCCCGATCTTATCTGGCAATAATGATCATTACAGCTATGCATGCATAAACTTCGTTTCCGAGCAGATAGAATATTTGGACAACCGTCGATACGACGATGATTTTGAGAAGCTTCCATATTTTGGAATTTCCCGCATTGCGGTAATAATTATAAATAGCATTCCGTAATTTGTTCTTCAGTGTTGATGTATTCTGGAATTGTAAACACTGTTTTTCAATTGACTTTTTTTTAATTCCTTTTACAGTGTGATTTAATGGGTGCGTATCTGGAGTCTAAAGGGTTTGTCAGAGGATCAAAGGTTGCTGGGTTCAAATTTGTGAATGTCGAATTTAAATGGCAAGGCACGGGTTATTCTGCGTTTGATTGCGGGGTGTACATGATGATACACATGCTTTGCTTTTCAATGGGAAGCTATTTGATCTGCGCCTTAGGTGAGAGGGACGTTACGAACCTCGTCCGGGCTGAAGTGGTGTCCATTCTTATCCCGAGTGACCATAACAAAGTGAGGGAGAGCGTTCGCTCAAGGATAACCCAATTCGAGAAAAGTATGGTCAAGGTCCGAACCCGCTGGAAAACCTGGTCTCCAATGTTGCCCGAAGCGGAGTGCGGGCGATGAGGAAGAGATTACGTACGATGCGACCTCGTGTTGCGTCCCACCCCTAAACGCGTGAAGGAAGCCCTGTGGTCAATCCCGTAGCCATACAGCGGAAAGCGACCATTGTTGTTCAAGTGTCAATGATCGTCGGGTAGCCAACCGCTGTCAGCCGTACGGAGCCGTCCCCTGGGCGGGGGGGATGGCTTGGGTTGCTCAATTGACTGTGGGGCGGCTGGTACGCAAACTCTTGTTGTCTCGACCTTCTTACGGAACAATCAAAGTTTGGTCAGGGGTATTCGATCACGCCGAAAGCATGCGGTGGACTATTGCCTGTTAGACGACTACAACTTTGAAAATTCGTTAGTTCCTGCCAGTCTCTTATAACAGGGCCAATTCGTTACGATATTTAATTTGTAACTACTTTTCAATTTCTTACTATTATACGTGTGTTTTATTGCAGTGAATCAATCTCTTGGTACAGTAGGCATGCGACGCTGCGCCGGTCCGACATCATGACCATGCTTCCTGAGGTTGTAATGTCGCCTGTTGTCATTGAGTCGTGGGCTGTTTTGCTGAACCATTTGGAGTCTGCTGAACACTTACTTCCTAGGATGGCCTTCTTTGGGATACGTCATATGGTACACCGTCCCCCCCCCCCCCCTCCTCCCAGCGCACAAAGCCTCAAAGTTATACATTAGTTCTTTCTTTTATTATGAAGTCTCACTCACTCCCCTGAACAGGAATGTATCATGCAGCTTATGGATATACGTGAAGCGGCTCACGATCTAATGACATCACTAATCGGTCGTATCACATTTGGGATACCTTCATCCAGGACTGTGATAAAACTTTCAACCTGAATGCCGAGTTTATCTTCGTACCTGTCAACATTGGTGGTCACTTTGCATGCGTGTGTATAAATTTTGGACAACAAACCGTGGATCTCCTTGACTACCAACATCATGCCAACTGGGATCAGTCTGAAATGTGCAATGTTACTCGCCAAGTGGCATCAGCTGTTAGTGATTATTTGGACGTCAGAACGGACAGGGGATATGAGATTACTAGTTTTGAGCATCGGCAAATCCCGTTCAGGCGCCAAACACCCCTTCCTAACATAACGAGAATCGGGGATTTTCTGTATGATGTATATCTTTGATGTACGAGGGTCAACCTTTTGAGCATCCAGACTTGGAGAGGAAGAGGAATCGACGGTACTTGGTAGTCGAGTTGGTGGCGACGCTTGTTCTAGCTGACATAAATGTCAACAGAGACATTTTTGAAGCAAAGTTGAATGGGTTTATCATGGAAAACAAGATTTATGGGCCAAGTTACAAAAGAAGCGCAAAATTAAGGCTGTGTTGTCGAAAAAGTGAACAATTTGTGGACATATTTTTTTTTAAAATGTATTTTGTTTGGCAATCTTGAACTTAGTAAATAATGTTTTGCAAGTGTAAGCTTTACAGTAATGAAGTGTAATTGTAAATTACACTAATGAAGTGTAATGGTAGACTATTTGTTGGCATTTATAATCATAGTTTATTCAAAGTGTAAATGTGACTAAATTGCAAGTGTAACTGTTATCACACTTGTAATTTAGTCACATTTACACTTTAAGTGTAAATGTTAACACACTTAAAGTGTAAATGTTAACACTGTCAGTGTCAACTTTAACATACTGAAAGTTTGAATATAAACACACTGAAATTAAATTGAATGCAGTGTAAATGTGGTGACATGGGAAGTGTAAATGTGGTGACAAAATTAAGTGTAAATGTGAAGAAAAAAAAGTGTAACTAAGAACAAATAGGAAGTGTAAATTTGAATATAGGAGAAGTGTAAATGTGAACAAATCAAGTGTAAAACTGAGTAAATTGGAAGTGTAAATGTGAAGATATTCAAAGTGTAAATGTGAGGATATAGTATGTGTAAATGTGAAGTTCTTTGGAAGTGTAAATGTGCTGACATGGGAAGTGTAAATGTTAACACCAGTTATTTGAAAATAAGTGTAACTGTTACTTGAAATAACATAAGTAATCCAAAATAAGTTCAAGTAACACAATGTTTGGCTATCTAATAAAACAGAGAGATTTTGGTCTTATGACCGTGTAACTCTAACGTTGGTGTTACTAAAAGTTACACCAATCGCATTTCAAAGTTACGCTGCCATGAGACCAATTCCTTATCGCCCGCTCCAGTTATAGCACATCAAAGTTTTAAGTTACACACTCAAAATATATAAAGCAACACTTGTCACCGATCGACGTATATTCTTCTCGACTCCAGCTCTTCCTCCTCCTCTCCTTCATCCTCTTAAGTTCGGACGACCCTTCGCACAACGGCGTGTGTCTTTGAGAAGGGGTTAGGGCGATTTCTCTTGTCGTGATTTGCCATTCTCTTGCAATTCTTACACTTACGTTTGGGTTTCCTAGCCAACACCATTGCTTTTGTTTTGTCTGACAAAGAATCTTTTTCCGGTCCCCTTGTTTTTCGAATTCTTTGGTGGCAATATCGTGACTACCTCACATGCCGTACAATTCAGAAATTTCTCCATTTGTTGATTTTTATTCAACACTTCCTCTAGTGGTGAGAGGGACTGTCTAAATGATCTAATTACAGTGGAAAAGCTGTCAACATCGGCTATTCCTTTGTCTCGAAGGAGCCCTACGACTTCATGAACTTCGACCACATTATTGACATTGCAATTTGTTTTTCATCGATGACTTGCATGTTTTCTGTTCCTTCACCATTAGATGTGAAAATCCTTAATCGGAGATACTCTTTCATCCATCTATTCGAACATAATCTTCTGGTATAGTCTTTATCCCACTTGCTTGAAAAAATCCATATTATATGGCGGCATAGGATTCCTGGTTCTTTCAAACATCGTACAAGCTGCACTTGCTTTACGTGTACTGTGTCATCGATTAAAGCTATCATGTAAGTGTGAACGTTAAAAATAGTGTGACTTATGTAAAGTGTAAATGTATTGAATTGTAAAGTGTAAATGTGAAGTCATTAGAAGTGTAAATGTAATGATCTAAAGTGTAAATGTCATGAATTGTAAAGTGTAAATGCTAAGTAATTAGAAGTGTAAATGTAATCTAATAGGAAGTGTAAATGTTAAGGTATTAGAAGTGTAAATGTAATGAACTAAAGTGTAAATGTCATGAATTGTAAAGTGTAAATGCTAAGTAATTAGAAGTGTAAATGTAATCTAATAGGAAGTGTAAATGTTAAGGTATTAGAAGTGTAAATGTTAAGTTATAGGGGATTTACATGTGTAAATGTCATATGATGTAAAGTGTAAATGTCATCAATTGTAAAGTGTAAATGTTAAGTTAATAGAAGTGTAAATGTAATCTAATAGGAAGTGTAAATGTTAAGGTATTAGAAGTGTAAATGTTAAGTTATAGGGGATTTACATGTGTAAATGTCATATGATGTAAAGTGTAAATGTCATCAATTGTAAAGTGTAAATGTTAAGTTAATAGAAGTGTATATGCAAACTAATAGGAAGTGTAAATGTAAACTAATGGGAAGTGTAAATGTTAAGTTATTAGAAGTGTAAATGTTAAGTTATAGGAATTTAAAAGAGGTAAAAACAGAAAAGTGTAAATGTCATAGGAAGTGTAAACTACATGTCTTTACACAACTTCAAAATTCTTCTTTACGGTTGAATCTTTGACAATAGTTATCTCTATTTCGCCTCTCTCAGTGAAACCTCCTGTTCTACATGTATCAATTGAGAAGAAGGCTTCTTGTTTGAATGTGTTGAAAGCTGAATATGTGTACACCTTTGCAGCATGAATCTCTAATGCCAGATGTGTTGACGCCGTTGCGGACGAGTGCTTATCCATGTTGTCAAGCTGCTTTTGTGTATGTCTTTGTTGGTCCATAGCGCTCTCAAAGCGCATCCAAAACTCAACCAATGTTCCTGACTTGTGCTCAAACCTCTTGAAAAAGCTATTTTCGCTCTCTGATCTTTGAGTTGTCCTCATAATCGACACCATCCTCAAGTCTCTGCAATACGCCATCACCCACTGTCCCCTTATAGCATATGTATCTGCAAATCAATCATTTACGCCAACACCATGATCTTGAACTATTTGCTCCCGAGAGACCATCAAATTCTGTTGCCTCAAGCTCATCGTCCCATATAATGTTATCAATTTCTGAGATGAAGTCATTATAGTCGCTTCTCGATACGCCAAACTTATTTGGCATTTTGTTCATTATATGCCACATACGAAACCGATGGCGCTGTCTTGAAAACAAGAGGACAGATTTGATAATACAGGTCCCGATCTGTAATTATGTACTCGGGTTCCTTACCTCCCATTGCTATTAAAAACCGGCTGAAAACCCAATTAAACGACTCATAATCTTCCCTTGCAATTAGAGCCCCACGAGACGTCACGGATCGTTTATGGTGGTCAACACTGTGAATGGTGTGAATACCATAGAATACTTATTGGTGGAGTAAGTTGGGTCGAATGACACCGCATCACCAAAAATTTTGTAATTATCTCGGGCGGTACCGTCCGCCCATATGGCCCTACGTAGGCTGCCATCATCGTCAAGGTCATAGTCAAAGTAGAAACCTATTCTTGTTTCAGTCATTTCCTTGAAATGGTCAACAAACAACTGACCATCCCGTTCGTGAATGAAACATTTAACATCCCTATGGAAGTTCTTAAAATCATTTAAGCTTGCTCCAATGTTTTCGTATCCATTCACTTGTTCTTTGCGGATTCTGTATGTTTTTGTTGCTCCTATCTTGGTGCCAATTAATCATTAACAGATACGTCATATAAATATAACATGAATGAAATTATTTATTTAGTATAGAGATTTTTATGTATTACAAACCCTTGAGTTTGACACGATTATCATCTTGTGATAATGTCTCATATGTTCTGCGACAATTTACGGAACTATCGTCACGAAGTGAGATAAGCTCGTGATTGTGACCCTCGTGGAACCGGTCAATTACTAAAACACCATTCTTCATATATAGTCGTATCCTCGCTTTACACCCCACTCTAGTGACCACGAATATCCTCTCGTGAATTCTTCCCATCCAGTCCGCCATCCTGATCTTTTCTGGGCTTCTTGTGAGCGAAACCTTCTCGATTGCAGACAACGAGCTTTGACTTGATCTCACCGCCACGCCATTTTTTTGTTGTGTACCTACGTACATCAAACCCACAAGCAATGGCGTATATCTTATAAAAAGTCACTGCATCCTCAACACCCCCAAACTTCTGGCCGATGTACGGTGTAAACCTCTTCTCCACCTCCTTACACAGCTCTTGCCTGTCAGGTTGAACCCCATTCTGTTTTACCAAGTCTGCAAATGTGCACAGAGTGTAAGTGTAAATGTAAATGTCCTCAGATATGAAGTGTAAATTTTCTGTTATAAAAGTGTAAATGTCGTCAAAAGTGTAATTGTCAGAACTATAGTAAAAATAAACATCCAAAAGTGTAAGTGTAAATGTCGGTAGAAAACAAAGTGAAAATGTCTTTTTAAAGTGTAAATGTCATCAAAAGTGTAAATGTCAAAACTATAGTAAAAGTAAACATCCAAAAGTGTAAGTGTAAATGTCAGTAGAAACAAAGTGTAAATGTGCTGTAATATCATGTGTAAATGTCAGCAAAAGTGTAAATGTCAGCAGAATGCAGTGTAAATGTGATTCTTTATAAGTGTAAAGTACACCAAATGCAGTGTAAATGTGATTCTTTAAATGTTTTCAGAATGCTAACACAAATTAAAACTATAGCAAAAAGAGTAAACATCGAAATGTGTAGCAGAAACGAAGTATAAATGTGATTGTCTGAAAGTGTAAATGTCAACAAAAGTGTAAAAGTACACCAAAAGTGTAAACGTGATCAGCAATGCAGTGTAAATGTTATGCTTTAAAAGTGTAAATGTCAACAAAAGTGGAAATGTCAACAAAAATATAACAATAAAAATGCAAATGTATTGAATTGTAAAGTGTAAATGTTAAGTCATGATCGAAAGTGTAAATGTTATGAATTGTAAAGTGTAAATGCTAAGTAATTAGAAGTGTAAATGTTAAGTTATAAGGGATTCACGTGAAAATGTCGTATGATGTAAAGTGTACCTGTGTACAGTACAGGAAAAGTGTAAACGTGAGCAGTAATGCAGTGTAAATGTGAGGCTTTAAAAGTGTAAATGTCAATAAAAGTGTAAATGTTGTCAGAATGCTAACTCACATAAAAAATATAACAATTAAAATGCAAAGGTGACTATAACAATAAAAAAGTGTAAATTTAAAAGTACGGGGAAAAGTGTAAACGTGAGCGATGTGCGATGTAAATGTGAGGCTTTAAAAGTGTAAATGTCAATAAAAGTGTAAATGTTGTCAGAATGCTAACTCACATAAAAAATATAACAATTAAAATGCAAAGGTGACTATAACAATAAAAAAGTGTAAATTTAAAAGTACAGGAAAAGTGTAAACGTGAGCAGCAATACAGTGTAAATGTGAGGCTTTAAAAGTGTAAATGTCAATAAAAGTGTAAATGTTGTCAGAATGCTAACTCACATAAAAAATATAACAATAAAAAGTGTAAATGTAAAACTACAACTAAAATGTTCATGTAAATGTTGTCAGAATGCGTTCATGCAAATTAATGAAAACCAAAGATGAAGATTTAATTCTAACAATGTTCATTTCAAACCCAGTAACAAATAATCAAAACAAGAATGAACAAATTCGATGACATGCAAATATGCAAAATCGTAATGTTTACCTTCATCCTTCCTATTCAACTGAAAAATATGAAAATGTGATAAAAACAATTAATAAAATGAAGAAATACCAATGATGCCATCTATTATTTGCATGTTTACGCTGATTTGGAGGATTTAGAGAGAACTTTATCTTCGTTTGGAGATGAAAGAACCCAGTTTTAGAGAGAAGAAACAAAGAAAAAGGTTGAAATTAAGTGTGTTCAGGAAGGAAGAATGTGGGAAGTGGAAACATAGTACAAAGGATATATGTTTTTGTCCGCAGGAAATATTCATTGGTAAGAACAATTCGCAGGAATTGTTGTCCTCTCTCATAGCCATGCTTTTCCCTTTTTTTTTGGCCTACATTTTGTAAAAAATCTCCACCATAGATGTTGTCCATCTAAGGGTCCTTATAAGGACTTAAGGACTTAAGTGAGGTAAGGGACTCATTAGATCTTACCTCTATATATATATATATATATATATATATATATATATATATATATATATATATATATATATATATAGATTTAGGATCGGGTGAGAACGAATACTCGGTGCAAACGGTGAGAACGACCTATAGTATTAAGAGTTATTAAAATTACGCACCGTTACAGTTATTACGCGGGATTATATCACGCGTATTTTTTCATTTCTTCAAAATTCTTTCTCTCTCATCTCATTTTTTTCCGTCCACTTTCTCTCTCCACTAACAGAACCCTAATTTTTTCCCCAAATTCATCATCTCGTCAAATTAACTAAAGTCGAAGAAATTCAACGACGATGATAATGGACAACGATTAATCGTCTGCATCTGTATCATTATATCATCTTCAATTGTCATATTTCTTATAGCTAGGGAAGTCAGGTCGATCTACTCAGGGAGGCAAGATATCTGTAAAGGTCCGTCTATTTGGTCACAAATGGGGGGGAGGGGGGGGGGGGTGGTTTGTAATTGGTTTTCTAAACTAAAAGTGTAAAAGGAAGAGAAGCAAGGAAAGAGCAATAAAGGCAGAAAATGAGATTAAACTATCAATAGAGAGGGGACAAGTCAAGATTTCGGTTCACTACGGTAGTCCAGTGACTCAACTGTAAACAACTTAGATAAATTACTGTGAGACGGATATGGAAAGGTCCTTCCGGTCCACTTTCTACCCTAGATTCCCACTAACTTAACTTCCGTGCTCGTCAGGCTAGTCTACTGTTCATAGCAGGTCTATTTAGTCCAATCTTCCGATCCAGGATTAAATTTAACCAGATTAAAAAGGTGACTCAGAAGCGTGCATTCAACTAAGTCGGTAAATACAGTTATATTGCTATGGGGGACATAATCTCACAATTAATTCATCTAACCTATTTACTACATGGTCACATTTCTACCGCAGATCCCCTAATCCCAACATGAAATGATTTAGCTACTCATATCGCTAATGTTGTCAATAATGACAATATTGAAACAACTAATAATAAGCATGATGAATTAGTAATTAAAATGCATAAACAAAGATTAGGGCAGAAATTAAGGAAGGGCAAAACAAGTAATTAAGATGAATAAATGAAAGATTAATATTAAATGGGAGAAAGAGATTACAATCGCAAGAATCCGGCGTAAAGAAAGAACAAATCCGAGCTAAATAACCCCGAAAACAAAGTTACAGTGAAAGGAAAAGAGAAGCGCAGTCTTTACTGTGAAAGATGAAAATGATAAGATAGAAACTTGATAGAATCGATGCTAATAGCCTAGTTATTATGCGTTTATATAGAAAAACTACTAAGTCCATAAGTTAAAACACGTTCACGGACTAATTAAAGCCCATGAAAGCCAAAACCACTCGATTGAGTAGTCTGATACAACTCGATCGAGCAACTCTCCCAGTAATCTACTCGATCGACCAAAATTGTTACTCGATCGAGTAACTCCTAATTCCAGCACCTCTTAATTGAGCATAATACTACTCGATCGACCAACCTAAGCCATAGAAACCACTCGATCGAGCAACAGAACAACTCGATCGAGTATTCTTCTTCCAAAACAGCTCAAACTCGTGACCGACTGCTCCGTAGACCGTTCCTTCATGCATCCCAATGCAAGATCTCACTCTGAAAATCCCGTCTCTTCAAAATGCATGCAAAAAGGACGAAAATGGTGCGATTCTACTACTTCCACGTTCATTTCTACAAAACAGACAAAATGAACCAAAGTAGCCAATTCGGGGCATAATACTATATAAACAGTACAAAAGTACATGGAAATACGTGCTGAAATAGGCTAAAAAGACTATACAAAATGCACGTATCAAATCTCCCCAAACCGAACCTTTACTCGTTCTCGAGTAAACAAAAATGCAACTGATGGAATGGAAATGAAAACTCAGAGCTAACTTAACTTGTCTACTTGAACCAATTTAATGCAACAAAAATTAACAGTTATAGTTATGCAGTCAATACGCAAACGAGTTATAAGTTGTTTAGAAATATAGCCGACCTATCGACCTTGCAAGACCAACAAAATCGGACTCTCACGTGGTCACTCTTCTCTCATGAAGCAAAGGGTGAATAATATATGTCAAAGAGAGAAAGAGAAACAGTCACTCACCTAACTGCGACCTATATAGCATGCATGCAACAAAAATGAAAGACGATTCAAGTACTAATGCACACACTCCAACCAATAATGTCCGTCACAATCGAGGGCTTACAAATGATATGGGAATAGTGAGGTTTAGGTGAGAAAAGGCAAAACAAGTTATGGTAATGTGGAGGTAAAAACGCCAAGCTAGTTCCTAAACAAGACCATATAAGACCGTCCGAATCTCAACTGACTGAAAAATAAAGTACAAGTGCCCTTCATTTGGCACACAGCACACTAATCATATACACTATCTCCTCAAAAATATGGAATAAAACGGAGGAGTGAGACCGTCACAATATAAGAGTGAACACAGACGGACTCAAAATCAAACCAGCTCAAAATTTCCAATTTTCATACTTCCTGGTTTTCACTAAACAACGTGATTTCTTCTTTTTTGTTTTCATTTTTTTTCTTTCTTTTCACGTTTTTCTTTTTTTTTTCCTTTTCAATTTCAATTTTTTTTTCAATTTTTTTTTTCATTCTCATTCTCCCTTCCTTTATTTACACCAACTCCAATTAAAATGATACGGACCAAACTGCAGACGGAAAATCATACCACAAAAGACATGCTAAACTAGCTTGACTAGGCAGACTCAGTTTGGGATGTAGCTAATGGGCCAAAAAGGCAAGTTTTAGCTTAAGTAGAGCTAAATGGGTGAAGAATATAAGGAAAGGGGAAAATTTGCAAGCACCTCCTTGCATGTGACACCGACCACAAACCCGAATGTGTGCATTTGACAAGAAATCGAATGTCATAAAAGTGTAAAAATGATGAACATGCTATGCAAGGATTACTACTCTCAATTCCTAATGAACTGGTCATGAATGTCACCAGTTATGGGCTCTAAAACTCAGAAATTATAAGTAGCTTGCCGATTTATCAGGTCAAGTCTAAACAGTCAGCTATATTTGAACAAAAACTCGTAGACTATGCGTATGACAAAGCTAATAACCATCAACGGAAGTGCAAGGCTCAAGTAAAATGACAAGTTATAGTGCAATATCATCACGGAAATCAACCGTTCCGACTCAACCTATATGCAAAATAAACGTGAATATTTTTGAAATTTTTCTAATTTTTTTTTTGGTTTTTTGATTTTTAATGAAATAAACAAACAATGCAAGCTGAAATAAATAAACGTGAATGCAAATGCAGACTCAAAAGGATGCAATACCCTCCCAAAACCAAAACGGACAACGCCCTTGTTGTCCTCCAGCATACACCAGCAGATATATACACGGGAACGGGAATATACAACCAATAAAGAATGAAAAACAATAAAATAAAAAGGAGACAAAATAAATAAAAGAGCGAGAATAAACATACAAAACACGAACTTCCCCAAACCAGCCAGAAAACTGGGGAAGTGAGTAGACTAGCAGCTACTCGTCAGCCTCCTCATCACTGTCACGCACGTCCTCCACCGTCACCGTGAAATCTAGATCTACCTCCCGCTCTCTCCTCCTCCTCCGCTCAGCTCGAGCTCTCTCCACCGCCTCCGTCGGGTCCTCGTCCTCCTCCTCACTAGCAGACTCCGGGTACCCCTCAGCTGGGTACTGGTAAAAGGAAGGGTGTGGACAACCCTCTGGGATCGGACGGTGTCGCCTCATGTGATACTCGTATAGAGGGAACAAAGTCAAAGTTATGTCCCGCTCCATACGAGCCTGTCTCTCTGCAATCTCAACTAACAAACCATCACGGCGCCCTTGGTCCATGACCGAGGATGCCTCAAAGGGTGGTGGAGGTACAAAATTAGCCGGTAGACCGGCTGTGTCTGTGTCTGGTCAGAAGGCGCGGGAGTAGGAGTAGGAGTAGGAGTAGGGATCGGGGTAGGTGTGGCCGTGGAAGTCTGGCCACCCATGGAAGGTGCGGATCCCTCTCCGGTCTCAAGTCTACGCCGCTTCTTAGCGGTGGGTAAGGTAGTAGGTGGGCGGACCTAGAGGTGGTACTGAGGTAGAGGTGGTGGTCGGGCACCCCGTGCAACAGTGGTCAAAGGGGCTAGACGAGGCAAGGTGTCACAAGGAAGGTCGACGGATAGGGAACCGTCTATCTTCCATGTCCGTGTCTGTGTTCGCCAAGTCTGAGAGTGCATGGCAGCTAGGCTCAGATACCTATCACCGTCTATGTAAGGTAAGTCACGAGGCAAGACGGTGAGGAGAGAACGGGCAAGAAAGGTGGCTATGCCACCGCAGACGATAGTGCTCATGAGCTTCTCTACCTGAGCCTGGAAGTACCTGGCGGTCAAATAAGAGATGTTGAGGGTAAAGGGACCCTCGTCGTCGATGTTCAGGTAACCGCCTAAGATGGAGAGCTCGTTGTTGTTGATGTTGTTTGGCTTCTTTCGCCCAAAAATAGTGCTCCCCATCAGTCTAAGAAAGTAACGGGCGGGGGGTAGGTGGACCTGAGCGAGCTTTCGCTCGTGAAAAGGGGTCTGTGCCAAAGCCCGCCAAAGAAGACTAATGACCTTCCTAGGGGCAACAGTGGTGCCCGTAAAGGAAAGGCCGAGTCAGGTACCAAACTTCTCAAGTGTCATATAAAAGGTCCGGTTATACAACTGGAAGGACACAGAAACACTAGTAGGGACAGTGTCGTGTGCCCCTGAGGAGAAGGTGAAGGAGCTGAAGCACTCAAGGCTCAGCTCCCCGAAAGTGTGGCCACTTATAGTGATGAGTCCGGCCATCCCCGTGCCCCGTAAAAGCTCACAAACTGGCTCGTAGAAGCCGAGCCTCTAAAGTGACGTACGACAAAGAAAGCGCGTAGGGAGAATGTCACAGTCAACTAAGTCATAAAACCTCTTACTATGAACACCGTTAATAAAATTTACCTGGGGGAACGCAGGGTGGGAGTCAAAAGTGTCGTCCACTCGGATCGTAACACAGCCAGCAGCAGGTGTAGCATGACCACGATCGCGACCCCGGCCTCTAGAACCTGAAGTAGAAGACCGTCCACTGACGGTACGAGGAACTAGAACCGCCCGTAAGCACTGCGATCGCGGGTGAGTCCGCCACGTGTGCTCACCGTGGGTCAAGTAAAGGCGTGGGCCGGTGTGAGCGCCACGAGGAAGAAAGGCTAGTATGCGATCTTGCGATAGTAGTAGTTTGTGACGAGGTGGTAGCTGAAACCCCAGGCTAGTAGCGATCTTGCAGACGTAAAAACAGTACCAGCAGCAGAGACTAAGAACACAGGAGCTGCGGTACTAACAGAAGTGGAGGCGGTGGTACCAGTAGGGACCACCGTCTCAGACAAGGACGGACTAGAAGTCGAGCTAGTGGAGGGCACAGAGCTAGAATCCATCCTAAACAAATAGGGCAGGGGAATTTGATAAGCAATTAAAGAATTAGCAGCACCGAAAACAGCAGTTAACAGTAGAGAATTCCCAAAGACGGCCGAAAAATTCGACCTATTAGCCCAAAAAATTCCCAAATTTTCCTCAAAACTTCGAATGATAGTAGGTAAACAGCGATAGGGGAAGGGTAGCAGATTAAGCAACAATGGAAACCAATTAAGCAATTGGCAGCAGCAAAAACCAGTATACAGTCGAAAATTTCGACTGTAATTAGCCCTAATCGCAAATTTTCCCATAAAATTCGAATTAATCATGTAAAAATCAATGAGGCATGGGAATTAAGCATCAAGTAAGACAAATTAGTCATTGAATCAAAATTATAGTCGAAAAATTCGACCTAATATGAACATCGAAACCCTAATTCCTAATCTACTTCATAAAAAGCAAAATTAATGAAATTAAATTGCAAGGAAGTGTATGAATTACTTACTTGATGATAAAGAACCTACAAATAGCAATTAATCGACAATCAACAAGCAACAATGGCGATTTTTGATCAAAAAACCGTGAAACCCTAAAATCCTCAATTGACCGTGTAAAGCAACAATAATCAAGGGGAAAATAGAGGGCAATGGACGATTAATTAGCAGGGAATAAAATATAGGTGGCGGATTTGGTAAATGGGCAAGAAAAATGGAGGATTTGGGGGTTTTTTTGATCGCAAAGAAGGGGGAAAGGGGCGAAATAACGAAGAAGTAATGAAATAACAAAACAAAGGAAGGAGTTAAAGAGACTCCTTGCGTGTAATTTCCAATTTCACTCGACGAGTGGTTTAGAACTGCTCGATCGAGAACTTCTTGTATTCATCTACTCGATCGAGTAAAAAGTTACTTGATCGATAACTCCCCTTTTCAGCTTTTGTCGATCGAGTAACAGGAAACCATTCGATCGATTAAATTCCACTCGATCGAGTACAAAAAGTACTCGATCGAGCTCTTTTCCTCGTGTAAGCTCTTGAATTTGCGTATAATTCCCCAAACCTGCATAAAAACACTTGCAAAAATATCCCAAAATACCAAATGCGAAAAGTAACAGTCTATAGTCTTCTAATCTATGCTAAAAATGTCTAAATTCTAATTGTCCTAATTAAAAGCAATAAACAAGTCCGACGGGAATTAAAAATTGTTTATACAAATTGGTACACGGGGCATTTCCCCGCTCACTTCTCAAAGCATTTCAGTAGCCCCTCGGAGGGCTTCTGACTGGAGGACGTCACCTCAGCAACATTAATCGTCCTCTTCAATTTCCATGAGCTCGAACCGCTAGGAGGAGAATAGTTGACGTCCACATACGCACGAACTTTTCTCGTCCTTACTCCTTTCTCACCAGCTTTAACATCATCGCTCCCACTTTGACTGACATTAATTGCACAATACTTATTGACAACTCCTGCATTATCTTCATCTGTACCTGCAGTAAAGAAAACAGACGAACTTTCCTCCTTTTTGCTCTCAACCTGAGGCGGAGGGGTCACAATAGCAGCACAATATTCCAAATTTTCATTTGGAGTGTCAATAGGAGGGTCAATAGAAGATAGGGCATTGCAAGGCTGAGCTTGCATGGGAGCCCTTCGGAACTTAGACTGATGGAATATCAATTCCTCGTCCCCAACCTGGAAAGTCAATGTCTTGCCTCCGACATCTATCACTGCAGGGCAGTAAATAAAAATGGTCTCCCTAAAATAATAGGGGTATGGGCATCTTCGGGGATGTCAAGTACAACGAAGTCAACGGGAATAAAGAACCTCCCGATCTTAACAGGTATGTCTTCTATGACACCTAGTGGTCGTGATATGCTATGGTCGGCCATCTGAACAGTCATATTTGTGCAATTAAACTTTGTCAAACCAAGTCTCTTAGCCAGAGACAGTGGTAAGACACTCACGCTAGCGCCAAGATCGCATAACGCGTTATCAATCAAATGGGTACCAATATGACACGGAATCGAAAAACTACCCGGGTCTGACTGTTTGGGAGGTAACTTATTCTAAACTAAGGCTGTCCCTACCTCGGTCAAAACTATCGTCTCATGGTCGTTAATGTGCCTCTTACTCGAAAAAATTTCTTTTATAAATTTAAGCTAAGAGGGGTACCTGTGTCAGCAATTCGGCGAATGGCACAGTAACTTGCAAGCTTTTCAGGAGTTCGGCAAACTTGCCGAATTGTTGATTAGCCTTAGTACTCTGCAAACGCCTCGAGAAGGGCACCGTGATGGGTATCTCGAGCCCTTTGTTCCTTTCTTCCAATGTATCAGCCGGATCAAGCTCTAAATCCTTCGATCGAGACTTCTTTCCTCTCGAACGTGGTCTTTCAGGTGATTTTTCACTCGATCGAGCACTAGCAGACTCTCGATCGAGTTGTTCTTTATCTTCATTACTCGATCGACCAAAAGTATCATTCGATCGAGCAGATTCTTCAGCAAATTCACTCGATCGAGCAGTTTTATTTACTCAATCGAGCTCTTCTTTTTCCTGTTCACTCGATCGAGTAGAAATTCCACTCGATCGAGTCCTTTCTTCAGCAGTTTTACTCGATCGACCCCCAGAAATTAGCTCTTTTTCTTCGACAGTGCACTGTTCATCAGCAGCAATTTCCTTCCCCGGGTCTGATTTCGGTCCTTCATATGAATAACCGCTCCTCAGATTAATTAAATTCACCGTCTCATGTGGATTCTTATCGGCTTGTGACGTTAGATGTCCCGGTTTCCTTGTGGACTGGTTCGCGGCTAACTGGGCAACTTGAGTTTCAAGTGCCTTGATAGATGTATCTTTTTGTTGATCGCTTAGTTGCCATTGCTTTGTCAAAGACTGCAACATCGTCTTCAACTCACCTAGCTCACTTACCCCACCAGAAGATGATGCACCTTGATTAAGTGTAGGAAAGGAAGGAGGCTTCTGAAAGCCTTGTTAAGCCTTATGAGGAGGGACATATGGCTGCTGCTGCTGTGGAGGAGGGTTAGGATTGAGCACATTTTGACTTGTCCACCTCAAATTGGGATGGACTGCCCCTTGGTTGTTATAATAGGAACCCCCTCCTTGCCTGTATTGTTGAAAAGCAAGGACCTGTTCCTTCTCCGTAAGACAGCCAACAGCAGTGTGACCGTCGTTGCTCCCACACCTCTCACATGTGACAGTCTCCCCTCTAGTAAGCAAATGGACCATCTGAGGCTCCCCAGCAGAGTACAACTCCAGCTTATCAAACCTAGCATTCATGGCTTCCAGCTGAGCCACAACTTTCTTATCGACTATATGAACTATGCTAATACCATCCCTCGGGTTTCCATACTCAGCACAGTGGGTCGCCATCTCTTCAATAAGAGCCCATCCCTTATCATCGTCGGTGTTCTTTTGAAATCTTCTGTTGGATGATGCATCATGTATGGCTTTGTGATCATCGTATAGCCCATTGTAGAACTGATTGGACAGGAACCACGGATCAAAACCATGGTGAGTAATCTTGGCCCTCAGCTGATTAGTGCGCTGCAGAGGAAAATATCTCTTATAAAAAGCAAGAGCAAGAGTCTCCCAGTTTGTGACCCCCGCGACCGTACGGTCCAAATCAGTCAGCCACTCCCTGGATGAGTCAGTCAAAGAAAAAGGAAACAAAACCTCCTTAATCTTGTCTTGAGTTACCCCCTTTGTGGCGGGGATAGTAGAACAGTAGTCCGTAAATACCTCGATATGCTTCCTCGGGTCTTCACCTGCCACACCTCTAAAGAGATTTCTCTCCACCAGATTGATATAGGAAGGACGGATGTCAAATGTATTCCCATCCTCAGTCTGGAGATTGAAACCCTTTGGAATTGATGATGCTTTAGGCTCCGAATGACTGGCAATGTTCGGCATCTTTACTGGTTGGTTTACAGAACTGAAAGTGTCTTCTTCAAAAGATGGATTTTCTATAAAAAGGAAATGCTGAAGTTCGGGTTCGAAAGTACCAAATTAAAAAGGTGACTCAGAAGCGTGCACTCAACTAAGTCGGTAAATACAATTATATTGCTACGGGGACAGAATCTCACAATTAATTCATCTAACCTA
The DNA here is from genome assembly GCF_048544455.1 of Silene latifolia. Taxonomy (NCBI): domain Eukaryota; kingdom Viridiplantae; phylum Streptophyta; class Magnoliopsida; order Caryophyllales; family Caryophyllaceae; genus Silene; species Silene latifolia. The sequence continues at coordinate 6,660,934 of NC_133538.1, forward strand.
TTTACTACATCGTCACATTTCTACCGCAGATCCCCTAATCCCAACATGAAATGATTTAGCTACTCATATCGCTAATGTTGTCAATAATAACAATATTGAAACAACTAATAATAAGCATGATGAAATAGTAATTAAAATGCATAAACAAAGATCAGGGCAGAAATTAAGGAAGAGAAAAACAAGTAATTAAGATGAATAAATGAAAGATTAATATTAAAAGGGAGAAAGAGATCACAATTGCAAGAATCCGGCGTAAAGAACGAACAAATCCGAGCTAAATACCTCCGAAAACAAAGTTACAGTGAAAGGAAAAGAGAAGCGCAGTCTTTACTGTGAAAGATGAAAATGATAAGATAAAAACTTGATAGAATCGATGCTAATGACCTAGTTATTATGCGTTTATATAGAAAAACTACTAAGTCCATAAGCTAAAACACGTTCACGCCCATGAAAGCCAAAACCACTCGATCGAGTAGTCTGAAACAACTCGATCGAGCAACTCTCCAAGTAATCTACTCGATCGACCAAAATTGTTACTCGATCGAGTAACTCCTAATTCCAGCACCACTTGATCGAGCATAATACTACTCGATCGACCAACCTCAGCCATAGAAACCACTCGATCGAGCAACAGAACAGCTCGATCAAGTATTCTTCTTCCAAAACAGCTCAAACTCGTGACTGACTGCTCCGTAGACCGTTCCTTCACGGATCCCAATGCAGGATCTCACTCTGAAAAATCCCGTCTCCTCAAAATGCATGCAAAAAGAACGAAAATGGTGCGATTCTACTACTTCCACGTTCATTTCTACAAAACAGACAAAACGAACCAAAGTAGCCAATTCGGGGCATAATACTATATAAACAGTACAAAAGTACATGGAAATACGTGTTGAAATAGGCTAAAAAGACTATACAAAATGCATGTATCAACATAGTTGAGTAGAGAAATTACATACACAAATTAACCTCAAAAAGTGACGATCGATATATGATAATCAAACAATCTCAACACATGCCTCAAGCATAACTCAATTCCATATTCTCAATTCACAACCAACACATGGTATCACAATACAATTCTCGTCACATATGATTGACAAGGCAAATGGACTCGGGCTCTCACTACTATTAAGGTGGCCCTATTAAGTGTGCTACAAATCACACGATAATAATATCAAACATGGGCGCTTTCTACAAATCAAAAGGCGGCCCTAATGAGTAGTACTTAAATCACAAGGCGAACGTGCTCGATAACATACACTCCCCAGATCATAAATGTGCACAAGATCTCAAGTATTAGATAGAAAAAGTCTCTACCTTTTAGCATTCCTTCAAAGCTAGCAACAATCAAAAGTGGTTTATGAATTAACAACCAAGCAATCGAACCTATTTCTGACAAATATGACCCCTATATTAACATATTAACATATAATCATACACCATCCTTAATCAATTACCCAATTATAAGTAATTCCCAAAAACCCCCAAATTCCAGGGTTTGTCTTATAAGATGAGGTGAACATAATAAACTCCAAATCCTATGTTTAGTCTCATAAAGATGATTAGCATAAGGGTAGATAACTTAATCTTACTAATTAAAGAATGGTTAGTGTAAACTTACCAAGAGACGAAGTCAGTCTTTTCAAAGCCCATAATTTTAGCCATTTTCAAAGGAAGTATATTGACGGCGGACCCGTCATCGACTAGCGTCATGGGAATATGATTATTGAGATATACTACAGCGATATAAAGGGCCAGGTTATGATGAGGCCCAAACGGTGGCAGATGTTCATCAGAAAATGTTATTGCATTTGTGAGTCATGGCCGATTCTGGGCGATGTGAGTGACCATGTCAGTAGGGGTAGTGCTTGATGACACGGTCATATTCATTAAGGCTTTTAGCAAAGCCTGACGATGCTCAAACGAACATAGAATAAGCTGCCAAATAGACACATCAGCCTTAGTCTTTTGGAGTTGCTTGATGAGAGAAGCCTCTATGGTCGACCCTTCACCAGGAACCTCGACTATAGCTGGCTCGTTAGAGAATGCCTTATCCGGAACATCATTAGGTGTGGAGGTGTGGCTTATCTTTTTAACACGATAATGGCGCTCAGATCGAGTAAAGTGGTTTGACTCGAGAGCATCTTTTCTTACTCTCAAAACTTCTTCTCGTGTGTTAGAAACAGTTGTACCCTTAACAAGATAGACATCGCTTGCCCAAATGCCATTAATTTTATTTGCACTCTGAAAAATGTAAGGAATACAGTGAACATCGAAATTCCTGAATAAAACTTCATTCTTTGGGCTTGGTAAGAATTTAGAGCAATCCACGAAAATTCATCCTACAAACACCCCTTTCAGATGGTACGGGCGAATAAGATGAGAATGAATAGTCAACACTATCCTCAATAGTGACGAAGTTGGCATGATCACCAAATGGATTGGTGACATTATTCGGCTTCACGGTTGGGATCAAAAGTGTTCCATTGTCGATCATATCCTGAATTTCATGCTTCAGTCTAAAGCACCTTTCAGTATCGTGTCCCTTCCATTTATAGAACGCACAGTGGGCATTTGGCTTATACTATTTTCCTTGTTGATATACAGGAGGGTCTGGAGTTAGACCAATAGGGCCCAGTTTTCATTGAGCCATCAATCTTTGAAGAGCATAGGCATAGGTGCATCCAATGTCGGTGAATACCCTGGGAACTTGGCGTCCTAGCCTCTTTGACGGTTCCTCCAATGAATTAATAGCTTCAAAAAAATGGTTGGTTGCAGAAGCTTTTCCCTTAGAATATGAGGCTCCTTGGTACCCTTTAGGCTTTTCGGCCTAAGCCTCCCTGACATCATCTTCAACTTTTCTTCCTATCCTTATCAATTCTTTGATAGAGGTAAAATTCTGGTACTTGACAGCATTACGATAGACGGGTCGCAGATTCTTTACAAATTTGTATACCATCTCGGTTTCATCTGGCTTTGTAGCCGCTTCACGCTTTCTGCTCGCCACCTTGTGATGAATTCATTAAATTCCTCCTTGTCTTTATGTTTCACGACCTCTAATGTTCTTATGTTGGTCTGGATCTCAACGTTATCAGCATAGTGCTTACAAAACTCTACCGTGATGTCTTCGAAAGTGAGGAAGTTCTTAAGGTCAAGATTATAAAACCAGGATTTGGGGTGTTCCCCCAATGATTGAGCAAATATATGAGAGAGCATATCGCTAGGTACTCCCTTCAATGCCAAGTATTCTTTGTAGTCCTTTACATGATGCACTGGGTCTTCAGTTCCTTTAAACTTTGGGATATCAGTCAACACAAAACTAGTAGGTAGCTTATCTTAAACTGGAGGAGTAAGATTGAGCATTTTCATAATGGATGCTCTCTCCCTGGGAATGTTTCATTTGATCTTCTATCAATTTAAGTCTTCTTTCGAGGTCAGTAGGTGGAGGAACCACGGTTACTTCCACAGTGATCATGGATTCAATTGCACTTCAACGAGCCATAACTTGTTCCAACGTCTCACCCATCTTGGTCACAAGAGCTTCCATTGCTTTCTTTCTGGTCTGGAGCGACCTTTCTAAAAGGAAACCCCGAACTAATTAATATCTTGAATGAAGAACCCCTGCACACCTAGGGACTCGACTCTTAACTTGACTGAAACAAAGACTTGACTCAGACCTGACTCGATAATAGGTTCGAATCATGGTTTAATTTAGGCATCGACTCGGTCTACACTCGACTTGGTGTGATTAACCCATGATTAGACCAATATGGTCCATGGGCCAAGGAAAAAAACGTACCATATGGCCTAGGGGGATGTTTCACGTGGCTGACTCGAGACTTAGGACGAACATGAATGATTCTAACCCAAGAGTGTGCTTACGTGAATCAAGTTGGTAGTGTCCTAGACTCTTAGGACGGACCGGCACTAGAGGCACATTGCTAGGACATGCCTAAACACGGCTAAGACTCAACACGGACACAACACACTTCATGCTTTGTCAAGGTTCGGAAATGAAATCTAATTTGGATTAACTTTGAAAATTATCGATCTTTTATCTAAAATGAGAATTAAAATGTGTAGCATGCCGTTTATAAAAGCTCATTTTGTTCAAAAATTCTAATCCTAATTGGGCAACATTCTGAGTTTGAAAATCATGCTATTTTGAAAGTTGATTTCTTCGGAAAAAAACACGGTTTTAAAAAAGACATGGAGTTTTCGAAAATTTGACGCGGAGAACAATAATTAGTAAATAGTCATTCGCATATTAAGTATGTATGCTCCCAGACTTTTCTAAGTCTCAGTCATCCTTCTAAAAAGGGTCTATATCAGTGAAATCACATTGTCGGGTTAGCCAAGTACCCCATAACCAGAAGTTTGGAGTGTGGTAGCCCTTGCTTGTGCACAAGATGATGCCCCATTGAACACAACCAATGTGCAATCATTCACGACATAGTAGACATCACCCCCTATCCATCCTCTGACGGGGAGGGGTGGTCCGAATCCTAGAGTCAAAAGAGGGTTAAGGCATGAATCAGGATACTATAAGTAATATTCTCTGGCCATCATTTCCTTTTCAAGTTTCACCAATCCGCAGCGGAGTCACCAAATTGGGACATCACTCCACTGACATTTGTGCGGATCTCCCACGTCGTTCATTAGAGTCGCCACAAATCTTAGGAAGACTTGGAAATTGTACAAAGGCTTTCAGACGGATTTGCTAACTATTGACATTGAGCTCGTGGTGAAGGTACGTGTTAGGAAGCCCATAAGGACACCTAACCCCGCACGTTGTAATAACGGCCTCTAATCCAATAAATGATGGTCGTGAATAAATGTGATGGCTATCCCAATTATGAAATGCAAAAATTGTTTTAAACCCTAACATGTAAATCAGATTCTATGTCGTTTAATGCATGTAAACTACTGGGTGTAAGTTATTTTAGCATATGAATTTCATTTGGCTATTCTAGAAGGAAAACAAACAACAAGAGGAGAAAGAGATAGCTTATTCTTAGCATAAGATAGAATAGCGATCATTAGGGGTTAGATCACAAAACAATGCAATAAAACCAAACAAACAACAAACGAACACCACGACACACACGGCCAAAACAGGCCGTGACATAGCACATGTACCGTGGTGTCACACGGTCCATATTGGGGTGAAGCAATATCTAATCTAGGTCAAGTCGGGTTTCATACAAGTGTTATACGATAATTCAAAACATGCGATTTGAAACAAGGCAAATAAGAAAGCAAATTAAATAGTTATTTCATAAATAATTAACATGCGATTAAACAAACAAGAGAGACTAAATTTTATATCAAAACAGCCCTAAAACTCATGATTCTAATGTTATTCATAGTATAAAGCGATGAAACGAATGAACATGTCAAGAGTTGATTAAACATGCTAGTTGTTTTAATTAAATATTAACCAAAACAAACGAAATCAAACATGCAAATCTAACACGTGAATCATACCGATTATATATGAAATTAGACTAATCTAGCCTAGAAAAACGTGCCATATGAGATTACTACACGACATACATATAAAGATGAATCGACACAAATAATTCTAATTCATGTGATTTAAAACAAAGCTAAATAATTAATTCTAATCAATTAAATTAAACATGTGAAAAAGTCATATGAATCAAGATTAGAAAAACTATTCCAGTCATAGACTTCGAAACACGTGACAATCATAAACAAGAATCCAATTTTGATATAATTATTTCATAATTACGATAAACATGTGAATAATCAACAAACATGTGAATAATCAAATAAAACATGCTAAGATAATCAAATTAACATGCTTTATTAATCAAAGGCATAAACTCTAACAAACTAGGACAAGTCTATTTCATAAATTCAATCATCTTGCTCAAATTAATCTAATTCAAACAAGATTAAGACAATTAAATCAATTAAACATGTCACAGCAAAATTTACGATGCTTATAAGACAAATCTAATTTTACAGCAAATGAAACCACACAAATAAGGCCATCCATCGACATATTCATACTAGTAATCCCATTTTCCTTCATTCAACTCCAACAATACACAACATATATCGCCAATCCAATCATAATTAGAACGATAAAATAATATAATACGATAATATGAAGAAAAAGATAAAAACCAAATTAAAAAGGAGAAAGGAGGGATTTTTAATACACCCTCAACCTACATGTATCGTTTACACTGTCTTAGTCATAATCGATCGTAGATATTGTCTTAAGGGGCCGTCGTCGACGATGCAACAAAGCAAACACGCGTCTTTTGAGTGTACCGCACCACGTTTTTCAAACATGAATTGCAAACTCGTTTTTCAGCGAAAGTTCAATTGGAAAGAAGTTTTAGAATCTAGAAAGATTGAAGATTTCAGGAGTGTAAAGATAAAGGACTTATTTTGATGTAATAAGCGCAACAAACGAGGATGAAAGGCTGTTGTCTCACGCTATAACAAACACGAAAACAGATTTTTCGCTTGTTAATGGGTTTGTGAGTGTATGGAGGTATTTTCTGTTCAAAGCGGTTGAGAATACGGAGTATTTATAGGGAATTATGAAGGGTAGATGTCGGGTATACCGAGGAGATGACAGCTCAAGTTGTTGGGTGTTTATGTTGGTGTTGGTTGTGATTTCGTGAGGAAAAAGTTAAGGTTTCTGGAATTTTAGACACTAGGTTACTTGGGGGTTAAGGTAGTGGATGTAATCTAGGTTTGAGAACAAAGGGAAAGCAAGAGGATTGAATTTGAGATGGAAACAAGAGCACATACAAGCTCTGCTTTTCAAGCTACTGCCACGGGTTTGTTGGGGGGGGGGGGGGTTGGGAAATATTTTCGAGGGTTTGTTTGTGATTAAGAAATAGGATTATGGGTAGGATAGTTGGGTATGGATTGGTGGTAGTGGGTTTTGAATTTGGGGTAGTTTGAGGTACGTTTAGAGAGTCAAAAGCTGAACAAGGGGAAGGGGAGTGTGTGGGCTGTTTAAGACGAAATTTTGAGAGGGTTAATGGACATGGATTGGGCTTAGATGAGAGTTTGAACACAAGTTGGAGGGGTATAGATTAGGCCAAAAGTTGCATCAAGATTCGTGCCCAAATCGCATAGAAAACGAGCTTGAAATCGTGTGTAAAACCGTCGTAAAATGAAGTTCTTCAAATACGATTCATAAAACAATTAAACTTTCAAAATGATTTTTCAATTAAAAATAAATATTTCATTTTCAATAAAATAAATTAGAAAATAAATTCAAATTAAAATAAAGTGAGTTTAAATTCTTAAAAACATTTAATTTAAATATCATTTAAATTAAGAAAAACGCTTCATCGACAACGTCCGCTCTACGTCGTAAAACGAATCCAAATAAATGACAAATGCCAACTAAGAGTACATGTTATCCTATCATCATCGGGTGTTTGTTGGGAGTTTATAAATTCAAGTATCGACAGATACGGGTATCTACATGACTATATATAAGAAGCCCAAATCCCTAGGTTTAAAATGAAAGAAAATCGAGTGAAAAGCTCATGGATTGGCCCGCCTAGACCGATTACCACACCCACTCGGTCGCGTAGTCCGTACTCGGCCGAGTAACAATGCCACTCGATCCAGTGGCACCCACTCTGCTGAGTGCCAAACCCACTATGCCGAGTAATACATACTGTAACACCCCCATAAGTCGGGATCCTTCCTCAAGCCAATCTCAACGCATGAGAGCATCACAAGACTTGGTTTCCCAAACTTGTAGTGCGAACAAACGAGTAAAGAAGAATTTAAGACGGTAAACTTTAAATAGATAAGTTGTAGTTAACTAATTAGTTACATGTTAAGGGATGCAAATACCATCCCATTTAGTACAACCGAATCGAAATGAAAGTGTAGTTTCAATAGTCAAAAACTAGACAAGCACAAGTGATGACAACTAGTGAAGACCGCTCCCAAGCCTCCGTATCTAAACAAAGCTAACCTGTCAAATATCTGCTCCCCATATGGGCGGAAATCACAATATGGTTCACCGCAGATATTTAAAAACTCAAGTGTTAGCTTAATAATACAAATGCTTAATTAATGCTAATGATAAAGACTAAATGCTCATGTAATAAATGCTCAGACAATCAACCATGAATCCAACAAGTGCATGAGATGCATAAAACCATCTTCCAAGTTTCTCACCTCCACATAACCGGTGTCAGGGACACGCCACGACACCACAAGCCAACACTAGCTACTCGGAATACGTCCGTGGTAGCGGGCCCGAGAGCGACTCGAGTCCCCTACCAGACATCGTGTCTCAACCACAGGAGTCCCTCCAAAACTCAATTACTAAATGTGCACATCCTCCTTTGAGTGGGAAGCTCCAAGAGGTGACTCAAGCGGAGACGGTTTCCCAACCGCCTTCCGTCTCCACAGCAACAACCAAGTATACGCCACAATCCTCCACCACCAATCAATAGCACAATCAACAGAATTAATTTCCAACAAGAGTAATCATGTAATCGCACCAAGCATAATATGTCAAAATGTTAAATCCTTCATTAACTTACCTCTTTTCATGTAATTGCTCCCTAACATGTTATAATGCATTTTAACCATTTATATGATATTTAACCATACTTACTCCTTCACCATATGCATAATTAATACAAGACCATATCATGTCACATACCCTAATTACCAATAAACATGTTATGATGCAAGTACCATGAGACAAGTGTAGTTAATGACAATAAATGCATAATTAAACATCCATATTATTAGAGCTAAGTAGGGAAAACCCTACCTCAAGTTTATCTTCATAAAGCCTCAAGATAAGGCCTAGAAATGATCCTCAATGAAGCTTCCTAAATAAATTAATTACTACATTCATTACCATAATCCACTACAATAAACATACTAATTAATCCCCTTAATTACCTATCTTAATTACCATAACCCAAATTAATTATGAGATAATCTACTAGGAAAATTAAGGTTTACTAAGATAAGATTAAGGAGACAAAGTTTAAATTGACTTACAAATGGTGTGGATAAACTAGGGAGGAAGGATGGCAAGAACTCTTCAAATGTGGAGGCTAGATTTTTAGAGGATAAGTTTAGGTGGTTGTTGGTGAGTGTTTAGAGAGTTTTAGAGAGTGGTAGGAATAGGTTGGGGAGTGAGTTTAGGTGGGGAAAATCTGAAAGGATAAGGCTCGAAAGTGACACACCACCGACCAAATTCTCGCGTAAAAATGGACTTAACCGGACACTCGGTCGAGTGCCGGTCCACTCGAGCGAGTGGGACTCCACTCGGTCGAGTGACCAACTTTCAGAAACTTCCAGCCTCAAACCAAATGCCACTCAGTCCTTCACTCGGCCGAGTGGGCTCCACTCAGCCGAGTGGGTGATTTACTCAGTCAAGTGCCATCTTTATAAGTACGAGGTATTACAATCCTCCCCCCATAAAAAGAACTTCGTCCCCAAAGTTCACACCCGACACTATAATTACTAAAAATTCTATGTCCTATATTGCCCCAAAGGTACACGGCGGTAGGTCGAAACTGTAACACCTCCTCATACCAAGCTGCCTTACCAAGACCACCCTACCATGAAAGTGTGTTACCATCTCGGTTGCCCGAGGTTAGTACATATCAAAAGTGTCTGAAATGAGCACATTTATTAAAGTACCATAAAGTATAAAGTTTACATCAACCAAATCCCAAACTGTTTCAATAAACCAAAACAAATGTCTGACAACTAAGAAATTAAACTAAGACTTGGACGGTGATGCTACGACAGGTGATGACAACTCGCCCATGACTGCCCCAAGCTCACCAATAGCAATACCTGTCAAGTCTGCTCACCATCCCCGAATGGATCACAACAGATTCCATAAACAACAACGGGGTCAGTATTAATCAAACACTATAAGACAAACAAACACGGTAACCAGCTGATCATCCTCCAACCCCAGTCTCCCGATCTCACACCATCGCAACAGGTAATCCTCGCCGCCAGTGGGTGACCGCAGCCGATCCCACCTAGTCCAGCTCATCAACGAGCGACTAACAATCCCTGTCCCTTAATGTACACATCCTCTCCCGTGGTGGGTTCCACAGAAGGCGAACTAGGGTGTGAAGCCACTCCCGCAAGTGACTCCACCGCAATCACAAACACACAGCATCACAGCTGTCACAATATCTCCACACCAACACCGTCACAACAACGCCCACACTCCGATGATCAGCAGATAACAATAGTTACAAAACAATCATGTTTTAAACAATTAACAGTAAACTGAGTAGGGAAAACCCTACCTTAGCAATCAACAGTAGAACGGAAACTGAACAATCGGAAAGGCTCCTCTATGAAGTCTTCTCCTATACAATAACCATAAAACACAATTACACATTGCACAATCCCCCATTTTCCCCAATTCCATATATACAGTAACCCCAAAAGAATACAAATGACAAGGGAATGAAACTTACCAACAGTAGAATAAGAGACTACACGCAAGGACCACGACAATTTGCACACACAACAAGATTAGGAGATGATTAGGGAGTGATTAAAGTAATCGTAAAATGATTAGGGTTGAAAATGACGTTTAATATAAAATAACCCTAAACACTCCCGCATCAAACCGCTAAAATAACAATCGCCAGACCGGATACTCGGTCGAGTAAAGCTATACTCGGCCGAGTATTCCTCGGCAGAACCAAAACAAACTCCACAATTAACACTACTCGGCCGAGTAGGCTCTACTCGGTCGAGTATACAACTTAATAAAATCCGTAGTATTACAGTTTTCCCCCCCTTAAAAAGAATTTCGTCCCGAAGTTCACACTCCAACCTAAAAAAAACACCACAAATACAAAAGACACACCACAAAACACAAAAAGACTTTCCACACAAACATTTATCAACCCAAAGAACTACACAAGACACCACAAGACCCACCAACCCGACTCAAAATAAGACAAAACACAACCGCGACCATCTCCAACCCCTCTAAAAAGACAACGATTACGTCCCCGTAACCAAACATACCTGATCAAAAAGGTTAGGAAAACATTTTCGCATAACTTCCTCGGGTTCCCATGTGGCTTCTTCCACATTGTGATTAGACCAAAGAACCTTGAGTAAGACCATCTCACCATTCCTTGTCTTACGAACCTTGCGATCAAGAATCTCTTTAGGAACCTCGGCGTAGGACAAAGACTCATCAAGCTCGATGTTCTCCATTCGAAGGATATGCAATGGATCACTCACATATTTCCGAAGCTGGGAGACATGGAAAACGTTGTGGACTCTATCCAAAGCTGGTGGTAAAGCTAATCTATAAGCTACCTCGCCTATACGGTCCAAAATCTCATAAGGACCTATAAACTTCTGACTTAGCTTACCTTTCTTCCCAAAGCCCATCACACCTCGCATAGGTGACACTTTCAAAAGGACCTTGTGACCTACTGCGAACTCAATGTCCCTGCGGTGTAAATCGGCATAACTCTTCTGACGATCTTGAGCTGCTCTCATCTTTTGCCAAATTAACTGAACTTGCTCAACCATATCTTGTACCAGCTGTGGCCCTAAAACCACTGTCTCAGAACTATCATCCCAACAAACTTGACTTCGGCATTTCCGACCATACAAGGCCTCAAAAGGTGCCATCCCGATACTCGTATGATAACTGTTGTTGTATGAAAACTCAATCAGGTCAAGACTGTCTTCCCAGCTGCTCCTAAACTCCATGACACATGCCCTCAACATGTCCTCAAAGGTCTTGATGGTTCGTTTTGTCTGACCATCGGTTGCTGGATGAAAGGATGTACTCATCTTCAAGGTTGTACCCATCAACTCCTGCAGTTCTTGCCAAAACTTGGATATGAACCTCGCATCACGATCAGAAACGATATCCTTGGGTATACCATGTAACCGCACCACATGCCTCCTGTAACCCAGTGCTAGCTGCATCTTAGACCAAGTATCTTTCATAAGAACAAAGTGAGCTGACTTGGTTAACCGATCAACAATCACCCAGATCATGTTATTACCTTGCTGTGACCTAGGCAATCCCACAATGAAGTCCATAGAGATAGACTCCCACTTCCACTTGGGTACTTCCAAAGACTGTATCTTACCTTGTGGTCTCCTTTGTTCACCCTTGACCCTCTGACAGGTCAAACATCTGGCCACAAACTCAGCTACCTCTTTCTTCATTTTTGGCCACCAGAAAGTCTTCTTAAGATCTTTGTAAAGCTTGTCACCACCCGGGTGAACCGAATAAGGAGTGCAATGAGCCTCCGTCAAGATCACTCTCCTCAACTCTGTATCCTCAAGAACATACAAACTCCCATCAAAACGGACACTCCCATCTGTATGGATATAAAACCTGGAAACTGTCCCACTCTCTACTCTTGACTTCCATTCCTGAATATTAGGATCAAGCTCCTGTTTACTCTTGATGTTCTCATATAACTCTGGCTCGATCGTCAAATCCCCAATGGTATCTCCCTTCCTTAACATAAATATCTCCATCCTAGACACCTCATCCCCCAGCTTCAGCAAGGACATGGCTGTACATAGCGAATGAACGCTCTTCCTACTCATCAGAGCATCTGCAACAACATTAGCCTTACCCTCGTGATAGATGATCTCCATATCATAATCTCCGATAAGATCCATCTACCGTCTCTGTCGCATGTTAAGCTCCTTCTGAGTGTAGATATATTTTAAGCTCTTATGATCAGAAAACACTTTAAAGGTTGCTCCATAAAGGTAATTCCTCCAAATCTTAAGAGCAAAAACAACTACACCCAGCTCCAGATCATGAGTAGGGTAATTCTCCTCATATGGCTTTAGCTGCCTCGAAGCATAAGCTATGACTTTCCATGCCTGCATCAAAACACAACCAAGACCATTCTTTGAAGCATTGGTATATACCTCAAAGTTCTCACATCCCTCCGGCAAAGCTAGCACAGGAGCTGTGGTCAAGTGTTCCTTTAAAGTCTGAAACGCTGCCTCACAACTCTCATCCCAAACAAATCTGGTCTCTTTCCTCATCAAGGATGTCATAGGCCGTGCTATGGTAGAGAAATATTTCACTAATCTCTTGTAGTAGCCAGCAAGGCCTAAGAAACTCCGAATCTCAGCAACATTCTTCGGTGATTCCCACTTGGTTACAGCCTCAATCTTACTAGGATCCACAGACACCCTCTTCTTAGATATCATATGACCCAGAAAAGCTACCTCCTCCAGCCAGAACTCGCACTTAGACAGCTTGGCATAAAGTTGATTCTCTCTCAGTGTCTGCAAGATTATCCTCAAGTGCTCCTCATGTTCTTCCTTAGTCTTAGAATAGACTAAGATGTCATCGATGAAAACAACCACAAACCTGTCCAAGAACGGTGTAAAGATCCGATTCATCAAGTCCATGAAAGCTGCTGGTGCATTGGTCAACCCAAAAGGCATCACCACGTACTCATAATGACCATACCGAGATCGGAACACTGTCTTAGGAATATCCTCATCTGCTATCCTCAGTTGATGATAGCCTGACCTCAGATCAATCTTAGAAAACACACTTGCTCCACTTAGCTGATCAAACAGGTAATCAATCCTCGGCAAAGGATACTTGTTCTTCACCGTGACACGATTGAGCTCTCTGTAATCAATGCACAGTCTCATACTCCCATCTTTCTTCTTTACAAAAAGAATTGGGGCTCCCCACGGTGACACACTAGGCCTAATATAACCCTTGCTTAGCAACTCATGTATCTACTTCTTCAAATCAGCTAACTCTTTAGGTGCCATACGGTAAGGTGCTTTGGATATCGGACTTGTCCCTGGTTTAAGCTCCACACTGAAATCCATATCCCTCTTGGGCGGCAAACTCGGTATCTCCTCAGGAAAGACATCATCAAACTCTCCCACCACAGGTATCTCAGCAGCTATCTGCGGCTCTACTCGGCGATCTCTCATATGACAGAGAATCAAGGGGCACTTCTTCCTCATACATGACTTTAAAGTCATCACAACTATGAACTTACACTTAGGTTTTACCACAAACCCTCTATAGGACACCCTAACACCCTTAGGACCCTTTAAGGACACTCTATTTTGCCGACAATCTATCTTGGCATCATACTTACCCAGCCAATCCATCCCGACAATCACCTCAAACCCATCCACAGGAAACTCTAACAAGTCTACCGGTAAATCTATCCCTCCAATCACCATAGACACTCCCTTATACAACTTAAGACATGACATAGACTCCCATGAAGGTATGAACACATCATCTTTTACAACCTCAAACTTCCCCAAACCCATGGACATGGCATGACTCTTAGACACAAAAGAATGTGTAGCCCCTGAATCAAACAAAACGAAGGATGGTACATTATGAACAAAAAAGGTACCGGTAACTACATGAGCATCATCTCGCGCTTCCTGTTTGTCAATCATAAAAAGCTTCCCACTGTTTTTCTATCCTCCACCCTGAACCGAAGCATTGGAGGTACTTGGCTTGGCTGCTGAATCTTGGGCGGTGCTGTTGTTCTGACGCTGATATGATCCACCATCACTGCGGTTATAACTGCTCTGGTTTCCCTGTCCACCTCTGTTGCCCCATGAACTTCCCGATCTGTTACTAGCAAAACTCTGAGTTGGCCCCTGAGAGAAATTCCTTCTTGAGCTCCCGAACCGATCAAGACGGCCCTCAGAACTCGTACATTCCCGTCTCCTATGGCCGACACCACCACAGTTGAAGCATGTAAGGTTAGAGTTGTCACTCACACTCCGACCTCCATTCTTTCCACAGCCACGAGATCCCCCAGAGAAACCAACTCCACCCGAAAAAGCCTTTGCATGGTTGAAGTTTCCCTTCTTGTTGCCCGACTGACTGTTGCTTCCACTGTCAGCCTTCCTCTTTTCAGCGGCAGTCCTCTCATTGATCTCTCTTGAGAGATCTACCATTCTCTCAGCTTGGCCCGCTCTTAGGAACACTTCCTTAAGGTTAGTAGCAATCCCAGCTGGCATACGACTCACGATCTTGGCAGATAGACCCCTCTCAAAACGGAGAGCCAAACCCCTCTGTCCCAGCTGCATGTCCTCAACATAACGAGATAGCTCTAGGAACCGATGATAGTACTCAGTGACTGTCATCTCCTCAGACATGGTGAAGGAATCGAACTCAGATCTTATCTTGTGTCGGATATGCTCCGGCACAAACTGCTCTCTCATAACGCTCTTAACCCAGACCACGGAATAGCTCCCAGACCTTCAGCCTGGTAATAGGCTCTAGCATCTTCCTTGATGTTTTGCCACCAAACAGCAGCTTCACCTCTCAGGTAGTATACTACCTGCTCAACGATCATGTCTTCGGGGCACTTAACCATTTCCATGAGAGCTACAATCTCACGGTGCCACTTCTCGAGCAGCTTTGGTTCCCCCACCCCTTCATATGTGGGAGGGTTGAAGCGAGCAATGATGATGCTAAGCTGAGTAGCATCCACCGGCTTCTCATTCCCCTTTCCCACATTTTTGAGAGTTTCAAGGAGAGCCTTTTGTTGCTCAATCATGCGAGCAACCTCATCAAGAGTCATCTCAGAAGCTTGGATCTGTGCGGGGGATCTTTTGGGCGGCATTTTGAGCTGATAAGAAACAAAGAAATATAAGCACAAAAGCCTACGGCTCAAAATGTATCTATCTTCTGCCAAAGGAACACTCGGCCGAGTATAAGACTATACTCGGTCGAGTAACGACTACTCGGTCGAGTATCATAGATACTCGGTCGAGTAATCGACTCCAGTAGCCAACGTCAAATACCCAAATCGCATACTCGGTCGAGTAAAAACAATACTCGGGCGAGTAGTCACTACTCGGTCGAGTACACATACTTACTCGGTCGAGTAAACTCATACAGTAGCCATTGCTACTCACTGCCAAACAACACTCGGTCGAGTACTTGGTTACTTGACCAAGTACTCCCTACTCGGTCGAGTACCTGCCCTACTCGGCCGAGCCATACCAAAGACGGGAAAAAACAGTACAAGTCCCCTATCATGCTTTCTATTCCCTCAACAAACATATAACAACAGGAACTTAAATGCCACATTATAAACATACAATCATACCAATCATTCACATGCTAAATTCACTTCACCAAATTTCACATACCCGTCCCTTCTACTACTTTTCCATTCACCATACTTACAAATTCCACATACAAATTTCCAACCATCACTTATTATCACCATGAATCTTCACATACATGCACATATAAAACACAACTCTCAACACACTTCCCATGTGACCGGCTCGAGTTAATGAGGGCCAAATTGCGACTCTGGGACGTCTCCCGAGTCTTTGCAGTAGCTCTAAACAACTCTCCCCGAGTTCATTTTATTTAGACTCCCTAAGTTCATTAGATTCATTTGTTTAGGTGTCGGAATCTTTTGCTCTGATACCACTTTGTCACACCCCCTCATACCAAGGTGTCATACCAAGACCACCCTACCATGAAAGTGTGTTACCATCTCGGTTGCCCGAGGTTAGTACATATCAAAAGCGTCTGAAATGAGTACATTTATTAAAGTAACATAAAGTATAAAGTTTACATCAACCAAATCCCAAATTGTTTCAATAAAACAAAACAAATGTCTGACAACTAAGAAATCAAATTAAAACTCGGACGGTGATGCTACGACAGGTGATGACAACTCTCCCATGACTGCCCCAAGCTCACCAATAGCAATACCTGTCAAGTCTGCTCACCATCCCCGAATGGATCACAGCAGATTCCATAAACAACAATGGGGTCAGTATTACTCAAATACTATAAGACAAAAAAACACGGTAACCAACTGATCATCCTCCAACCCCAGTCTCCCGATCTCACACAGTAACCGACTACGCACCGAAGTGTATAGCCCTGCCAGATTACCCATCGCAACAGGTAATCCTCGCCGCCAGTGGGTGACCGCAGCCGATCCCACCTAGTCCAGCTCATCAACGAGCGACTAACAATCCATGTCCCTTAATGTGCACATCCCCTCCAGTGGCGGGTTCCACAGAGGGCGAACTAGGGTGTGAAGCCACTCCCGCAAGTGACTCCACCACAATCACAAACACACAGCATCACAGCTGTCACAACATCTCCACACCAACACCGTCACAATAACGCCACACTCCAATGATCAGCAGATAACAATAGTTACAAAACAATCATGTCTTAAACAATGAACAGTAAAATGAGTAGGGAAAACCCTACCTTAGCAGTCAACAGCAGAACGGAAACTGAACAATCAGAAAGGCTCCTCTATGAAGTCTTCTCCTATACAATAACCACATAACATAATTACACATTGCACAATCCCCAATTTTCCCCAATTCCATATATACAGTAACCCCAAAAGGAAACAAATGACAAGGGAATGAAACTTACCAACAGTAGAATAAGAGACTACACGCAAGGACCACGACAATTTGCACACACAACAAGATTAGGATATGATTAGGGAGTGATTAAAGTAATCGTAAAATGATTAGGGTTGAAAATGACGTTTTATAAACTGACGTTGAATATAAAATAACCCTAAACACTACCGCATCAAACCGCTAAAATAACACTCGCCAGAGCGGATACTCGGTCGAATAAAGCTATACTCGGCCGAGTATCCTCTACTCGGTCGAGTATTCTCCATACTCGGCAGAACCAAAACAAACTCAACAATTAACACTACTCGGCCGAGTAGGCTCTACTCGGTCGAGTATACAACTTAATAAAATCCGTAGTATTACAGAAACAACAAGAGACTAGTACGGTATGACCAACTAAAATTCTATGAGGTCAGGTGATGACAAACTAAGGAACCTACTCTGTCTAGTACGAGGCCAAAGTATCACCTAGGACACTTGGTAAAGTCCAACCCTTACTCGATCAAGTCACCAAATAAAATACATATCTACCTACCTTATTCTAAATGTCCCTTAGCAAGTTTACTGTTCAAATGAACAGTACTACACGACGTCGTTTTTGCGCTTTCACTTTTTTTTCCTTTTTTTCCTTCACTTTTTGTTTCCCTCTTCGATATTCCCCACCCACACAATCTCTACCTTTCTCTCTGTCTTTCCGTTTCTCTCTCAACACCTAGAAAATCATGCCCCATTTCCTGCAAATCTGTAATTTTAAACTTCATCCCTTTGCCTTTTCTCTAGTCTTTTTCATAGTCACACCTTTGTTTTCTCTCCTTTCTCTGGTTTTCTGCAAATTTTAATGTCAGCGATGGACTTAGCAACAGGCATCGAGTCGACTCGAAAGGTTAATCCTCATTGTTTGATCTTAATTTATTTATCTTGTTTGACCTTGATCTTATTGAGCTTAGTATCTTGTGTATTAGGTTAGATTGTGGTTAGAGATTGATTTTCGATCAGTTTTGAGAGTTGTAACTGTTTTCATTTGGATATTGTATCATTGAGTAACATATGATTGATTAATTGTTGTCGATGATGAATTTACGTCTTCATTTGGATATTATATCAATTTGGATATTGTCTGTAATTAATTGTTGCCGATGATGAATTTGCATCTTCAAAGCAGGAGATCTTTCATCACAACAAAGTAAGACATGCATTACCTTTGATCGGTTAGCTTTTTGTTGTTAAAGTGCCATGTACTGCCGTTTAATTTGATGCTCTTCCCAATATCTCATGCTTACTATCGATATTGTTAATAGTGTAGATGCTGAACATCATGTGTTTTTTCTCTACATGACTTGATTTCTGGATAATGGACTTAACAAATCAATGTGAACAATTAAATTATAAAGGAGCTTTATGTTCACAATCTGGTTCTAGGATAGTAAGCTCACCATAAAAATGATTTGGTTGTAATTATTGTAATATTTGTTCCGTACATCTGGATTGAGCTATCTACCAAATGTATGAATTATAAAGAATGTCTTAGAATTACTCGTGTGTTGAATGTTGTATCGGTTTTTATGAAAATAAGTACTCCTAATCAGCGACAATATAAAAAAGGTCACCCTACTCGGGAGTCCTCATACTAACTGTGGATATTTAAACAAATAGTTGGGACGGAGGGAGTACTAAATAAATCACTTCTAACTTGTATTTGGCCTCAAATCCGACTTGTGATGACATTCGACTTAAGTTGTTGCTATAATCAAATCTTTTTATCGTAACTTTTATCGGGTCAAGCCCCAGTGGTGGAAGCAGTTATTTACTTTATGTATTTATGGAGCGATATCTTGTGCTTGAATTCTTTCTGATCATTAACTTCATGCCATGTTTATTTTATATTCTGCATTGTGCTTTAGTTTCTTGTTAGACATACTTACGAGAATCTTTCATTTGGCCGCTGGAAACATATAAGTTGGTGGCTAGACTTGGAAAGTACATCTATAAATCTAAGGGGGAAAAGAAAATGGAATAAGCTATTGATTAGGATACGATGAGTTGGTCCTTGGATTTCTGAGTTAAGATTTCCTGTTGGTGTCTGAATCTTATATATTTTCATGTCGTCGTGCTACTGTCGGCTTCTTGCAGTTCTTTTCATGTACAATTACAGTACCATTAAGTTCAGCTCTGTTGTTCATTCATCTTTTAGGGAGGAAATTTTCTTGACTCCATTTGACCATGACATCGTCGTAAATATGATAATAGGACACATAAGTAATACTAATATTGTTGGGGCTCAAACGAGTGAAAGATGGTTAGTCATCTAATAGTTATTGATTTTAGCTTTGTTTTGTTAAACTTTAGGTCAGTTTTATTCACTTTCACTTATATCTATTCAAAATAACAGTCTAACCTTGCAACTAACAAGGAAAAAAAAGGTGATTTCTCTTTTTCATTTGATGGATTTCACACTTTCATTTGATGCTTCCTGATACCGTCGTTTTGTATCAAAATTAAATTTATAAACTGAACTAAAACAATAGATAGTGATAGTAGGGGTCGAACCACAGAGAGACAAGGTTAATTCTGTTTACTAATTTTTAATCTATAAAAGTAACAATAAAAGCGAGGTTTTGATTTGGTTGTAAACTAAGCTAAGTAAATAAAACAAACGATATAAGAAGATGAAATTGAATAAAAAGAAAGGGCTAAGACGATCGGTTTACTATAGCTGCGATGGCACATAATCCTAGGTAACTTCGAAATACGGTCACGAAGGATGGGGAAAACAAGTCTTCTTGGTCCATGTTAAATAGTAACTACCTCTCGGCGTATGCTAATAATCCCTAAGTCTCATTAATACTAACTCTCGTTCTTGATTAATGATTCCTAATGCAAACTAAATCACGTTATCTGTCGATCTTAGCAATTTAGTCGTTTTAATTCTTTAATTATTGTCCATTCCTATCTCTCGATCTACGGGATGGTCAAGTTTGAGCATCTATCAAGTCTCCTCTCGGTCTCATTGAAAGATAAAGCACTTAACGAAACAAACAAAGCAAAACCAGACGCGTAACCAGTCGATCGACCACTGTAGGTGGTCGGTCGACTAGTCGAGGCAGTCGGTCGACCAGGGGTACTGGTCGATCGACCACACCGTGAATCAAAATCGCCTATTATTTATGCCATCTACGCTATAGCTCCCCTACATCTTGGCGGGGTTGATTTAGCTACTCATAATAATAATTGAAACAACAATAAAACATGAATAAACTAAATAAAGAAGCATAACAATTGAATTAAAAGGATCTAAGGGCATAAAGGAAATAACTAAAAGCAAGAAACAGAAACAACAATTAAATAAGAGAACAAGAGATTAATTAATAAGGGATTAAAAGTAGAAGAATTACAAATGAAAACGGAAGAGAAAGGAACAATGTCAGCCGTTCCAAGCAACGTCCAAAGAGCCTCCACTAAAATTGAATAATAATTGATTTTTTTTTATCCCTTTAGGTTTTATTATTCTCTCTTATATATATTAAGAGATATTATTATTTAATAATATACCAAAAATAAGACTAAGTATTATAGGTCTCGCGTAATTAAACTTCACGCTATAACTGTAACCTGGTCGATCGACCACCAACATCAGTCGATCGACCACATACTGCAGCAGTACTATTCGATCGAACATGAAATCCTCAACGCAACTCAATATTGACCTTGACGCTTATAAATTCGACTTCACACACTCCAATGCTAGGATAATTCCGCTCCAAATATATTCTTCTCCTAAATGCAAGCTTGTGGGACGGTTTTAGGTTCAAATACCGTATACTTGACACTTTCCTGCAAATAACACAAGAAATACCAAAGTACGTAATACGGGGCATAATCGTAGCAAACGACTACTAAAATAGCATAGAAATGCGTGCTAAAGAGACCTAAAAAGACTATATAAATGGCACGCATCAAATCTCCCCAAACCGAATCTTTGCTTGTCCCCAAGCAAACTCATGCAACTAATATGAACTAAATGGAAAGGAGTAAAACATAGACAAGCTGAAAACCGTCTACTCAAACCAATTTAATACAACAGGATCAACTACTAAAAGCGCAATGTCAAGCAAACGAATTTATGCATATTTCAAAAAGATGTTGAACTTTCGACCTTGCAAGACATTCAGAATTGGACTCTCACGGGTCACTCTGATCTCAGCAAAGCAAATGGTAAGCATATATGTATAAGAGAGAAAGAAGAAATAATAGTCTCTCACCTAAACTACGACCGACATATTCGTGCATGCAATATAGTATGATAAGTAATTCTAGCTACCGTGCACATACACTCCAACCATTCAGGGTCCATCACATGCCGAATACTTGCAAAGTTTTGGATAAGTCAGGCTATGGGTAAGAAGGAGCGAAACGATATGGGAATGAGAGGGTAAGTAGCCAAGCTAGCATCCTATCAAACCGAAAAAAACATCCACTTCTACTCAATAAATAAGCTCAAATGCCTTAGTCAATATGGCATACAAATCACTAATCCAAACTCAATACTCCTCATAAAATACAAATCGCAACATAGGAGTCAAATAACTCAATTTCTTTTTTTTTTCTTTTGCCGTGTTCTTTTCTTTTTCTTTTGTTTTTGTTTTTTTTTTCGATTTTTTTTCTTTTCTTTCGGCAACTTTCTTTTTCAATTTTTTTTTTCCTTCCATCCACTTTTTCATTTACCAACTCCATATCAAAATAGCTTGAGCCAAAAACCGATACAAAAAACAAATACCACTAAAAGTACTAAACTAGCTCAGCAAAGGGTAGGCTTAGTTTATGGATTGTAGCAAAAGGGTCAATTGGCAATTTTTGGCTAATGTGCAGCTAATGGGTAAAATGAAATAAAGGGATTTCGCAAGCATTCTCCAAACATATGATTCCAACCACTAACCCGAATGTATGCAGGCAATAAGCAATCAAAAATCATACTTGTGCAAATTAATGTTACACGACATGCAGGGAGTAACTACTCACAATCCTAAATAAACTGGTCATGAATGACACCAGTTACAAAGCTCTAAACCTCAGAAATTTCAAGTAGTTTGCCAAAATTTTCAAGTCAAGTCTACTAGTTCAACAAATTTTGAAACAAAATTCGAGAAATTGCAACGGACTTTTACTTAAAGATGTGAAACAATGCAAGGCTTAAGCAAATAGACAGTTAACAGCAATGAAAAACTCCAATCCGACTCAACCTAAAATGCAAAAATAAACGTGATTTTTTGAAAATTTTAAATTTTTAATGATTATTCTGAAAAGTAAGAACAATGCATGCAGAAATGCAATAAATATGAATGCAAAACAAATGCAAATACAGACTCAAGGATGCAATACCCTCCCCAAACCAAATCGGACAATGTCCTCATTGGACCAACTACTACCTAACAACAAGCAACAGCAGCAGCATATAAGAGGTCGGTAAAAATGCAAACTAAACTAAAGGAGATAAAATAAAATGGAGTAGGAAACTCACAAGATATAACCTCCCCAAACCAGACATGAAACGGGAGAGATAAAAGCAATCGTGATACAGTAGGGATCACGAGCATACATCGTCGCGGCAACAGCAGGGGCCACAACAGAATAGAAGCACTAGCAGTGAATCGCGTCAATCTAACTCTGCAATAACTTGAGTTCTAATTAGCAAATAAACAATAACGCAAACCTCCCCAAACCAATTCCCGACAAAAGGGAATTGCAATAAATCAGATAAAAGTAGGGAGAAAGAACTCAAAAACCAAAACCGAAATTTGTCCAAAGGCAACTTAAATAAACTAAACTAATACTAAAACTAATCATCCTAATAAAACAATAAATAGTCCAATAGAAACCGAAATTACAAAATAAATACAAGCCGAATAGCACTACGGCTCAACAGCAAGATACCCCAAAGTAGGGCACTTGACTAAAAGAGGTCCCCTCAGCAGGGTGGACCGCTACTCTGGGCTTCCAGACAACAGGCTTAGCCGAAGGAAGGCAATCTGGTGTCGCATAAGCAAAGCCACGCTTCTTCACTTTTCCCGGCATATCTCTCTCAGCAGCTTGCTCAAATTCCGTCTCACTAATATCACCTGGATCTCCTATGCCCTCTCTGCTAAGACCTGCCGCAACAGAAACAACAGCATAGTCCTTCAGTCTGCTCCCAAGGTGGGGCAGAGGTGTCAATACAGCAGAAAATAACTCAGTACTAGCAATATGAGGATCCGTAATAGGATCTATAGAGGATATGGCGTCACAAGGCTTGATTTGCATCGGGGCCCTATGAACGCCGGTCTGAAAAAGGGTCAAATTTTCATCCCTTACCTGCATAGTCATGGTCTTACCCCCGAAATCTATCACTGCACCAACAATGCATAGGAATGGTCGTCCTAAATAATAGGAGTGTGTCGGTCTTCGGGAATATCCAAAACCAAAAAGTCAACGGGAATAAAGAACTTCCCGATCTGCACAGGTATGTCCTCTAAAATACCTATTGGCCGTGATTGGGTACGGTCGGCCATCTGCACGGTAATATCGATGTCTGAAATTTAGTGAAACCAAGTCTCCTAGCAAGAGACACTGGCATAACACTGACACTAGCCCCTGTATCACATAGGGCGTTATCAACTATATGGGTCCCAATACAGCAAGATATAGAAAAACTACCCGGGTCAAATCGTTTATGAGGTAGCTTATTTCGAAGATTGCCAGTGCCCGTTGCAGTGAAAGCTACTACATGAAGATCCTCAATATGTCATTTACGGGATAGAATATCTCTCATAAACTTCATATAGGACGGTACCTGGGTAATTAAATCAGTGAAAGGAACAGTTACTTCAAGACCCTTGACGATCTCCAAAAATTTACCGAACTGAAGCTCCAACTTTGCATTCTCCAAACGCTCCGGATACAGGACCGCAAGGCTCGTCGTAGGATCAACAATTTTCGGCTTCCTCATGTTCAAAACCTCCATCAGATCCTCATTAGCTGAGGTATTTTGCAAATCCAGAGACGGATTTCCATTCTGCACAGGATCACAAGTCGATCGACTGGTGTGCTCGGTCGGTCGACTGACAGCTTCAGTCGGTCGACCAGTTGGGATGGTCGATCGAACATCAGTGCTGCGTTCAATAAGTTTCTGATTGTCAGAATAGTTTGCAATGTCAGAGGCCTCGGTCGATCGACCGATGGAGTTGGTCGGTCGACCAACTTTACTGGAGACGATTTCTTTTTCCGCATCAGAAATTATGCTATGCTCCTTAATATGTCCCTAATCTTCCTTTGGCATTTCGGGTCCATTATATGAAAGACCACTATGGAGATCAATCGTATTAACAGTCTCGATTGGCCTCTTAAAATTGCTCGAAGAACTAGCGGCTTGATTAGCAACTAAAATCGCCAACTTATTTGCCAAATTTCTGTCTTGCTCAATCCTAGCTTCCTCCATTTTCATTATTTGAGCCGAAAGAAGTTGGACCAACGCTTCCAATTCCACCGTTTCATTTGTTTCATGAATGGGAGCATTCCCGAGCTTTTCGAACCGGGCATTAATAGAAGCTTCAAATGCCGCAACGGTACTCGTTTCAACACTTGGTTTCGGCGAATTCCCACACGAATTCCCATATTCAGCTCTATGAACCGCCATCTCCTCAATAATGTTCCAACCCTTATTACCAGCTACATTATTTTGAAATCTACCATTTGCAGCTGAATCAAGGATGACTCTGTAGTCATCATACAAAGAATTATATAATTGGTCGCAAAGGTACCACTGCTCAAAACTGTGGTGAGGAACAGATCGAACCAACTTCTTAAAATGGACCAACGCTTCATGAAATTCTTCATCGGGTCCTTGCTGGAAATTTGAAATTTGAGCTCTCAAAGCATTGGTTTTCGCAGACGAATATTACTGTTTGTAGAAAGCCAATGCCAGAGATGTCCAGTCTGTAACTCTAGCTGCTGCCCTATCAAGGTAGCGGTACCATTCACGCGCATCATCCTTCAAGGAGAATTTAAACATCATCTCCTTTACTTCATCTTGTGTCACCCCAGCCGGTACGGATATGGAACAACAATAATCTGTAAATATCTCCATATGCTTCCAAGGATCCTCATCTGGCAAACCAGCAAACTGATTTCGCTCCACTAAGTTAATATGGGAAGGACGAATTTCGAAAGGAAGAGTGAATCCTTTTGGAAGATCGTGTGCTGTTGGCTGAAGATTATCAGATATAGTAGGCATGTTTGTAGAACTGAGAGTACTCAAGCCTTCCTCTCAAAAATCGTCTTCTAACTGTGCACCAGCAAAACTAGAAGCAAAAGTAAGCAACAGCCTCAAGGAACCAAGGTTCCTTGAGAAATAAATTAAAAATAAAACAAACAAAATTATACCGTCTCCCCGGCAACGGCGCCAAAATTTGATACCGTCGTTTTGTATCAAAATTAAATTTATAAACCGAACTAAAACTATAGATAGTGATAGTAGGGGTCGAACCACAGAGAGACAAGGTTAATTCTGTTTATTAATTTTTAATCTATAAAAGTAACAATAAAAGGGGGGTTTTGATTTGGTTGCAAACTAAGCTAAGTAAATAAAACAAACGATATAAGAAGATGAAATTGAATAAAAAGAAAGGGCTAAGACGATCGGTTTACTATAGCTGCGATGGCACATAATCCTAGGTAACTTCGAAATACGTTCGCGAAGGATGGGGAAAACAAGTCCTCTCGGTCCATGTTAAATAGTAACTACCTCTCGGCCTATGCTACTAATCCCTAAGTCTCATTAATACTAAGTGTCGTTCTTGATTAATGATTCCTAATGCAAACTAAATCACGTTATCTGTCGATCTTAGCAATTTAGTCGTTTTAATTCGTTAATTATTGTCCATTCCTATCTCTCGATCTACGGGATGGTCAAGTTTGAGCATCTATCAAGTCTCCTCTCGGTCTCATTGAAAGATAAAGCACTTAACGAAACAAACAAAGCAAAACCAGACGCGTAACCAGTCGATCGACCACTGTAGGTAGTCGGTCGATTAGTCGAGACCACACCGTGAATCGAAATCGCCTATAATTTATGCCATCTATGCTATAGCTCCCCTACATATTGGCGGGGTTGATTTAGCTACTCATAATAATAATTGAAACAACAATAAAACATGAATAAACTAAATAAAGAAGCATAACAATTGAATTAAAAGGATCTAAGGGCAGAAAGGAAATAACTAAAAGCAAGAAACAGAAACAACAATTAAATAAGAGAACAAGAGATTAATTAATAAGGGGTTAAAAGTAGAAGAATTACAAACGAAAACGGAAGAGAAAGGAACAATGTTAGCCGTTCCAAGCAACGTCCAAAGAGCCTCCACTAAAACTGAATAATAATTGATTTTTTTTATCCCTTTAGGTTTTATTATTCTCTCTTATATATATTAAGAGATATTATTATTTAATAATATACCAAAAATAAGACTAAGTATTATAGGTCTCGCGTAATTAAACTTCACGCTATAACCGTAACCTGGTCGATCGACCACCAACATCAGTCGATCGACCACATCTTTGTGATACCATTCGATCGAACATGAAATCCTCAACGCAGGTCAATATTGACCTTAACGCTTATAAATTCGACTTCACACACTCCAATGCTAGGATAATTACGCTCCGAATATATTCTTCTCCTAAATGCAAGCTTGTGGGACGGTTTTAGGTTCAAATACCGTATACTTGACACATTCCTGAAAATAACACAAGAAATACCAAACTACGCAATACGGGTGATGCGATTGAGCAGCGGACATAACAAGGAAATTGCTTTACTTGTGAATTTGAGTCAATAAAGTGACAAGTAACCAGATATTTGCCGTAGCTAGACCTATAGCTACGTCAATGGTGATTGTATTCAAGACCTATTGAATACGAATCGGGTTAAAGTTTGAAACGCGTCAAACAATAACAAGGGTGAACCGAACGCGTCAATTCAAAGGACAATCGAACGTTAAACTAACGAAACAATTGAAACAATTTGATTTCTTTTTAATTCATTTCATAAGTTTTGCACGGTTACAAGATGGCTATTATATAGCCCAATTCAAATAACACAAAAGACGGAAAGACTACTAATTAAAAGCTAATTAAGACTTTTGCCTAAATCAAGGAAACGTTGAAGACTAATTAAGTGCCTACATTAACACATAGTAATAACTACTATTATGAATGAAAACTTAATTAATGAAACAATACTTAATGTCTTAGAGTAACGAGACATTGAAGTATCAAAACCGAGCAGCCTTTGTTTGTAATTTTGGGTCCATATTACGAGTAGTTAACTATTTTCATATAACCCAATGAAGCTCACACTCAATGAAAGCTCGAAATACATTTAATAATTCTCGAGAATGATTAAACTGATTTCCGACTTTCAATGAAACCGTTCCCTTCATTAACCTGTATCCCAACTCGTATCATACCCCCTTTCTTCAAAAAGAATCGGCTCGATTCTTAGAACTATGAAATCCCCCTGGATCAAATACCAATTTGGTTAGAATGAACCAAATTAAAGTTGAAATTCCTTTGTTGATGGCATCGAAGTATGCACATACTACAACTTTTATTGAACACCATAATTCGGCCCATACTGTCGTCGAACCATGCACTCCTTTGTTAAAAACATTAAAGCAATTAACGCACCAGCAAGTTCGATTTCCTATTAACGAATCAGGTAGCATTTTGTCATCATTTTGTCCACCATTAACGAGCAAGGTGGCATTTTCATCATCATTTCCCATTAACGAACCAGGTAGTATTTTGGGTGAACCAGCAAGTCGTGTGCTGTAGGGATCGAAAAGATGAAGCGAAACCGAGACATTTGCTATGTTATTTTGAACCTCATCAAAAATTGGTGGCAAGTCCGGATTAAAATAACAAGTATCTTCATCTTCCCCAAGGATCATCGAAATTAAGGACATACCTTCAAAGACCATACTCTCGCAAATCAAGAGCCGAAGCTCTGATACCATATGATGCGATTGAGCAGCGGACATAACAAGGAAATTGCTTTACTTGTGAATTTGAGTCAATAAAGTGACAAGTAACCAGATATTTGCCGTAGCTAGACCTATAGCTACGTCAATGGTGATTGTATTCAAGACCTATTGAATACGAATCGGGTTAAAGTTTGAAACGCGTCAAACAATAACAAGGGTGAACCGAACGCGTCAATTCAAAGGACAATCGAACGTTAAACTAACGAAACAATTGAAACAATTTGATTTCTTTTTAATTCATTTCATAAGTTTTGCACGGTTACAAGATGGCTATTATATAGCCCAATTCAAATAACACAAAAGACGGAAAGACTACTAATTAAAAGCTAATTAAGACTTTTGCCTAAATCAAGGAAACGTTGAAGACTAATTAAGTGCCTACATTAACACATAGTAATAACTACTATTATGAATGAAAACTTAATTAATGAAACAATACTTAATGTCTTAGAGTAACGAGACATTGAAGTATCAAAACCGAGCAGCCTTTGTTTGTAATTTTGGGTCCATATTACGAGTAGTTAACTATTTTCATATAACCCAATGAAGCTCACACTCAATGAAAGCTCGAAATACATTTAATAATTCTCGAGAATGATTAAACTGATTTCCGACTTTCAATGAAACCGTTCCCTTCATTAACCTGTATCCCAACTCGTATCAACGGGACACAATCGTAGCAAACGACTACTAAAATAGCATAGAAATGCGTGCTAAAGAGGCCTAAAAAGACTATATAAATGGCACGCATCACTTCCTCTGTGCTATTATTTATCCATACTAACTGTTCCGTTGTCAATTATCTATCCCGATCCATGATTCAGCACCGACAAGGACTAAAGAGTCCACTTCATATTCACCATTAAGTGTCTATCTCCGGAGACACATGAACTATGAATCTTATTAGCTGAATTGGAAAAGTGATTTTTTGGATGTTGTTTACAACTTTTATCGAAATCATCTGTATTCCTTAATTTGGCTTTGAATATACATTCGAGTAATGTAGGCCGTGTTCAAGATATTTGATTCTATCTGTGTTAAATCTCATAGGATTATGGCATGAACGGAGAACAAAATCTTGTGGTTTGTAGTGGTTGTTTTGCTAACGGTCAAATACTTCTTTCACGTATGTGAATAGCTCTTACTCATTCAAATGACATTTTGTATTTGTTTTAGGCAGAAGCAGCTCAGTATGGGGTATTGCGAGAAGGATCCTTAGTTCAGAAAGCTCCTCGTAACCAGGTAATTTATTGTTTGTCAGTCCTAAGAGTAATTTAATCTAAGACACTTTACTTAGAGATTAAAGTGCAATCTGAGCAACTTTTTTTTTTAATAATAATAAGGGTCTTATTTTTAATTTTTGACTTTTTTCCTTCTGTTTTGATTTTTTATATTTCTAACAAAAAAAAAAACCTCATTTGTGATCCATCGTAGAAATCCATATAAGTCGTCGTCATACATTGAGTCAATTAGTTCCAGTACAAATTTCCCAGATTTCTACTTAAAAGTCATGACAACCGGTTTGAAAAGTAAACAGAGAGTAAGTACAAACATGTCAGATAAAACAAAGCAAATACTCTTACAGCCTTATAATCTCATAACTCTGTTACATTACCAAAAAAAAAAACATGTCATTTACATCAAGTGTCTAATTAGATAGGACCATCCTAGTCCTTTTTTAGTTAAATAAATAAAAAAAGAGCATATGTCATTTTTATTAGTCACTTGTTCTACTCTTTACCCTTAACTAGTAAAATAGACTTGAAATACTTTAGGGTGTATCTCTTTAGTGTAGATCAATCGACCTCTTAGAATCAGCCTGAACGAGGGCGTGCATTTGACCACCTTTTCCATCTCCTGTGGTGTGATAATTCCTTGATCCCCGTGTCTCTAGGTGACCTCTAGGTTTGGAGACTACATCTTTCTACCCGATTCGTAAATTTTCCATATGACTACCAGATGAGCACAACTCTATATCTATCAGATTCGTCAATTTCCATATTCCTTGTAATTACTAGATGAGCACAACTCATACGATCGACCATTTTATATAAATATTATCATCCACTATCATTGGTGCTAGAAAACTAGCTCAAAAATATTCAAACCAGATTATCAGTACACCCGTGTCCAAACATACCAAATAAGCAACAGGAGCGCGCACTCCGTGCTGTTTTATAGGTGACTACTAGTCCCTTAAAATGAACTTAAGATGTGAGTCCAACTATCAATACAAGCTCAAAAATACTCACACCAAAGACTCTCATAAGTCAACCAAAATTCCAGTCAAAGTTGCAATCAAATCCAAGGTCAAAAGTCTCTAAATCACAAGGCAAAAAAAAAAAATTCCGGTCAAGGTTGCAATCAAATTGCTGAGTACTCATTTTTCATCTCTCAGACGAGTCAAATCCACACTTACATTGTCTCCATTCCTCTTGGGACGATCCTTTCATTCACTTAGGTGAGTGAGAGAGGCACACAGGTCTCCAGTGTCTTCGAACGCCATAGAACCTTCTACTCCATTCCATTTATCACCCTTGTTTAGCATCTAAGACTTCGGGGGATGTACACTTAATTTATACGGTCACATAAGTATTTTGTTTTTATGCTATTAGTTTTGCTTAATTAGCAGAGGTTGTTACTGTAAAGAGGGAAAAACTCATTTTACAATATGAATCTCAAAATCCAAGGCAACAAATAATAATAATAAGAAAACATTTTGGCACAGTCATGACCCATACCAGGTCGAAAAAAATAGGAGAAGAAAGCAACAGAAGAAAACAGGTGTGTTAGCTATGTGACTGCTGCGTGACTGACATAGGAAAATACCTGAAGTAACAGGGGGCTGACATAAGTAACAGGGGGCTATCATGAAACACAGAGTGAAGGATTTTAGTTTAGACCATGGCCATAAGTGAACACTCATTTAGAAGGCAGACGTGACGAAAATGTGGAAGGACTTACAACGTGGTAGTTCAATAGGCATAACACCTAATTAGTCAAGAGCTAATAGGAATCCTTATCCGTATCAAATACGAAGTTCCCAAATATCAAATTATATCCTTGTCGATGAGAAATAGCTACTCCGGGTTAGTAATAGAAGTCGATAAGCTGAGTTTTCTAAGAACTAAAAGCATGGTCAGAAACTGGATATCAAT
Organism: Silene latifolia; assembly: GCF_048544455.1. Taxonomy (NCBI): domain Eukaryota; kingdom Viridiplantae; phylum Streptophyta; class Magnoliopsida; order Caryophyllales; family Caryophyllaceae; genus Silene; species Silene latifolia. The sequence continues at coordinate 6,692,606 of NC_133538.1, forward strand.
CCAAACTCATAATACTCCGCCCCTTTCCCGGATCATCAGCACCATTTTTTTTATTCTTAGCAGGGCTAGTAATGGAGACATCATATTTCTATAGTCTATTTCAAAAAAAAGGTGAATTATCAATTAGATAGTGTGGTACTTGTTGTCGTAAGAACATTAGAATCATCATTAGCATACACATCATCTATATCATACTATTACTTATTTGCATCATCAGCAATCACACTATCAGTTCTGACCTATTATCAAGCACACGACTTGATTTGTGACACATGTAACACTATCAGTTCAATCGTATTATCAAGCATACACTTGGCCAGTAAAGATACAAAATGAAAAAAAAGGGCATGAATTGGAAATCAGTCAATAAAGAGACGGAAGTACTTACGATTTGAAGTGGGGCTTTGTACCAAGAATTTGAAATCCGGTAAAAAATCACGACCTAGGGGTTTGTTGATGCTCCGTTAATGATGGCTACGAAGGCTCAAAGGATTCGACAATGCTCTTTATCAGTCAACTCGTCGCGAATCGGGGGCTGAGACGATGGCTATGACGGCATATCAACTGTCAATTATATCCCATATCAGGATAGTACATTTGAGCAATCATTTAAAGAGTATAAAATCAACCAAAAAAAAAGAGGCACTTACTTCGATTGTGCTCCGTAATCGGTCATCTGGTCGACAATCAGTCAACGCCTACGGCGGCACAACTCCGATGATTTCATTTTATTTCAGGAGCAAGCAAGATCAACCACATATGGTGCTCCTGACCCGGAGTTAGAACGATGGATCTGGCGGTACAATCCGTGTTGATTTCATCCCATATAAGGATAGTCGGATGGATCGAACTTTTCTCTGATGGCCAACAACAGGCGAATTAAAAATGAAGTAAAAATCAATTCGATATGACGATCGATTGGAGGGGATTGAAGAAAATTAATTGGGAAATAGGAAGAGTGCTTGATCGGTGAAGCAAAACAATTGGGGAAGAAATCTAGGTTCTTCGGTGAAAACAAGTCTTAACTGCGGACACGTGACTTTTTTTTGTTCAATAAAATTTGTCCACAAAACAAGTTCCACTGATTAAATGATTCATTCACTCCTCTATTCTTCGTGAAATAAAATTGATCGCCTTTCTATCTGCGAGAATCAAAATTGTGCAATTTTGATATCTCTTATTGTGAAATAAAATTTTACATCCTCAAATCATCTTCTTTTTTCGAAATAAAATTTTCAACTCATTTGGTCGGCAGGCCTATTTAAGTTCTTAAAATAATATTTTCTGAACTTGTCTTTTTGCGAAATAAAATTTTGCAATTTTCAAATTATTTGGTCGGCAGGCCTGACATGATTAAATTCTTAAAATAAAATTTAATGAACTTTCCATTTTGCGAAATAAAATTTTGTAATTTTCAAATCAACTGGTCGGCAGGCCCTGACATGCATCTGAGTTCTTAAATATAAAATTTTCTGAACTTGCCCTTTTTGCGAAATAAAATTTTGCAATTTTCAAACATATCGGTCGGCGGGCCCTGACACGCATTTAAGTTTGTAAAATAAAATTTTACGATCTTATTCATCTTTTTTCAAAATAAAATTTTGAAATCCTTTGGTCGACAGGCCCTGACATGCATCTGAGTTCTTAAAATAAAATTTTCTGACCTTGCCTTTTTGCGAAATAAAATTTTGCAAATCCTAGTTTGTAAAATAAAATTTTACATTCTAAACCCTTTTCAAAATAAAATTTTGAATCCTCGGTCGGCGGGCCCTGACACGCATTCGAGCTTGTGAAATCAAATTTTGCAGGTTCACCCTCCAGCTAAACAAAGTTTAGCTATTCCAGATTCCATACCGGCGAAACAAAGTTTTGCCATGCCAGTTTCCAGAATGGTGAAACAAAGTTTTACCAGCTTCATTCCAGATTGACAAAACAAAGTTTTGTTATACCAGTTCCAGACAAGCTAAACAAAGTTTGCTATACCAGTTCCAGACCATTGAAACAAAGTTTCACTATGCCAGTTTCAGACCAATGAAACAAAGTTTCGTTGTACCAGTTCTAGCTTCATTCTAGATTAGTAAAACAAAGTTTTGCTAAACTTGTCCCAGTTTCCAGCTACTCTAGACAGGTAATATAAGAGGCATAGGTATGTTTCTTAACCTTTATCTGTCCCGACCGGACTACTTTGACCATCGTCTTACTCAGACTCGGTCAAAGTGGGGGCTTCTGTAGACACCTCAAAATGTCTACCTAGCCTTACGGGTACCCGATGATGAGGCTCAAATTTAATGACTAAATGAAAATTGACAATGTTATAATTAACGGCTCTTTACGCTTATTTTCCCATAAATCACTCAAAATGACACAAAACCATCTTGGTGCTTCTCATTTTCTTTAATTTCACCTTGATAATTATACTTTCGAGTAACGGAGTAATGGTGTACCATCCGCCTAAAACGGATCGGGTTCATATTATAGCGGTGGGCTCAGGTATATTCATTAAGTCGGATTTATGTGTTAGCAATAAAAATAGGCCTGAATAGTGAAGGCAGCCCATGATTACTTCACTGTATTCTGTCATAAATTGGTAGAAAATGCATAAGCAAAGTCCAAGTAGTATGCTAAGTCCATATGGGTCATCAGTTAGTCTTGTTGAAGACGGGTCGGAGTAAGTGACGGATAATGTCACTCACAAAACGAATAGGGGGAACAAGGTGGGGGCACCCCCATGTGCTTCCCTCTCTCCTCTATTTGGGTCATTTGTGAGAGGAAATGGTACCGGTCATTCCAAAGTGACGGATACGTGCCGTCTTCAATGAGATTTTGTGATGGGTCATATAATCAAGTTCATGGGCACGTGTGAATAATTAGGAAATCTACTTCGTATAGAACAAGAAAGTCAGAAGGCTAAGGTAATTAGAAATACACATGGGTGTTTGATGTATAATGCTATATGACAAACTCTTACTTCTGAAACACTATCTCTCGGAAACACGAGTCAACTCCTCATCTTATCACTATATATACTTTTCATGCACATAAAACAGAGGGGACGGACACAATACTACAAAACACAATAATTTTTTCGTAAGATCAGCAATTCCATACTCTCATATTACCGTCTCAAATATACAATTCCAGTTTCAAATCAAGCTACACAAATAAATTATCCTAGTTCCATACAAGCGCATAAGAGCTGTTAATTTACGACAAAGTCGAAATTCATTAATAGTCAACATCCACATAGGCCTGAGGGTACCAAATTCAAATAAGTTTTCTCTACTCTTTCTTTTATTTAACACTTTTATTTTGTCTTTTATTTAGTTTCTTTATTTTATTGTATTGACTAACCTAGTTAATTTGTCTTTGTCTCAAAAATATCGTCTTGTGTACAAAATTGTATAATTAACCTTTCTCATCGCTAAATTTCGTCAAATATATAATATTACAAATAAACAGTAGAGGCCGTCAGTTTGATGGGCGGTCCGAGTGCCTAACACCTTCCCTGACCGTATCTTTACCCCCGAATCCGCAATCTTTGGTTCAGACCGGAGTGACGGATCATCCCCCATGCCAGGGATCAAAAGGGGCCTTTTTCCGTTAACTTATTTTTGTATGTTTTTTTTATAAAACCTACTGGCGACTTCATATTTATTAACTTATTTCAAAAAAGAGATTTTTTCAGGGATCTCACATACGGTCGTTTATTAGGACTTGGGAGTACTTGTGTGATAGCAATACAGCCTCAGTTTTTGCTTTCTTTTCTGATGGTATCAAATGATTGATTGCCTTTTTTTTATATATATAGTTGGAAGCGAATAAAATGCAAGGAACTTGATGGGAACAAACGCCCTACTTGTAAAGTTACTGGTGTATCTAATCCTCTAGGGTGAATTGCTAGGGATTATGTATAATACATGTTTTGGTTTATACTCTTAATTTTCTGCTTAATATTTTAGTTGTTAAGTAATGGATGATTATTATTATATACTGTGGTAATTTTATGTTGGCTTAGATTAAAAATATATTTTCTTGGTGATAAACTTTGTTCGGTATAGGATATTTGCCTTTGTTCGATATAGGATTTTTGTCTTGTAATCGAGTCTACAAATATATTTAGTTGAACTGACCAAACTTAGATTGTGTAAGTTCAATATCATGGTTTGGTAAAGTAGGTTAGAATTCAAATGTTACTGAAGCACAAAAAATATAAAGAATTTGTGAAAAATTTAATGTTTTGGTGCTTTATCAATGTACTTGTGAGATTTCAGGAGTGTGGTCTGGGTTGATAAACGACTATGTTTATGGAGTTAATAAACGGTTGTTTCAATATGTTTTTGATGTAATTCTTTGCTAACTACATGTCTTAATTCAAGTTTAGTTTGTTCTCTGTAAGACGATGTACACATTGAACGGGTTTTACACTTTTACTTCATTTAACGTACAATCTTGTGATTGTAAAGGAGGTTGGAGAATAGCAAATAGTTATGGATTAGAGCTTAGAAAAAAACAAACATTAAAGGGAGATCCGGGGATGTATTTGGTTTGATGTATCCTTTATCTATCCAAGCCTTATGGAGTTTTGCCTTTTCTTCTCAAGTCTGACTTTCTGGTCATCATATCTGTAATACTACGGTTTTATGAGTCTCTAGGTACTCTATCGAGTAGGCCTTACTCTGTCGAGTAAGGGTGAGTTGCGTTTTAAAATAGTTTCTGACCTGTTGGGTACTCGATCGAGTAACTATGATACTCGATCGAGTAAGGGGGCACTCGATCGAGTACCTTAGCTACTCGATCGAGTAGCCGGTTTACGGGGAGTTATTTCTCGGGTTTTGTTAATTATGCGATTAAGGTATATAATCTTTTCCGTCATTGTTCTTAAACACTTTTCAAAACCTAAATTACTGTCAAGAGAGAAAGCAAAGTACGTTCATCACTTTAATCGCATTGTTAGAAAATCCCGGAGTTTGGAAGGTCGGATTTCACCTTTTGTTATACCGTTGAGATCCTTGCGTCGAGGGTAAGATCTATGTACCGTTTTTATAGTTTTTCCTTAAAGTTGGTTAAACCCTAATATGGGGATTTGGGGGTTTTTGTGTAGATTGTGATTTGGTAGTGTCTATGTGTTTGTATGATAGGAGGAGGTTTTGTAGAAGAGGCTTTTTAATACAGCTGTTGATACCGTCTGACTGTTGTGCTTTCCAGGTAGGATTTCCTACTCAGTATTAGTCCTATAATGGGATGATTGTTGATGTGTTGAGATTGATTGCTTAATATCGTAATTGTATTGTGACGATTGTGATTGTGGCTGTTGTCTTTGGTTCTCGAGATGCGTTCTCGGCTGAGTGGAGTCACTTGCGGGAGTGGCTTCACGCCCTAGTTTCGCCTCCTGTGGAACCCGCCACAGGAGGGATGTGCACATTAATGGACAGGGTTATCGCTCGGTATGATGAGCAAGGCTTAGGTGGGAACGGCTGCGGTCCCCCACTGGCAGGGCTGGTCCAGTGGACAGTCGGTGATTGAGATTGATGGGACTGGTGTGATTGTGTGTGTGACGGTGTGAATATCTGTTTAACGTATTGTGGATATAAATATAGATTGTGTGATTAGTACTGACCTCGTGTTGTTGTTTGTAAAACCTGCGGTGATCCATTCGGGGATGGTGAGCGATAATGAGCGAGTTTGAGTTGAGTACTGGGATAGCTGGGATGTGCCACCATCTGACGATAGAAGTCTTCCACTGTAGCTTTGCTAGTTTTATAACATTTCAATTAATTCAGTAGACAGTTGGTTTTGAGAACATGTATCGTATTTTGGTATTTGGTTTCAGTTGTAACCTTTCACTAAACTTACATTATTTAAAGTTGTTTCCTTATTGTCTTATGAATATCATGCCTTGGGTAACCGAGATGGTGGCATCCTTACACCTGAGTGGTCCTGGTAAGGCACTTGGAGTATGGGGGTGTTACAAATGGTATCAGAGCGACGATCCTGAAACCTGTAACCAATAAATCTAATGAATATAGGGAGTCAATTAAAATGAACCCGGGGTAAAGGTTGTAGGAGCTAATGCAAAGGCTTGGGAGACGTCCTAAAGTCGCGAACTTGCCCTACAATTTTGAACCGGTCACATAGGGGGTGTATGTCAAGGTCGTATGTGATGCTTGTTGACTCGTATGAGAATGTGATGATGTATGTTGTAATTGTTGGATGTTTGGAGTAGAAGGTCGAGTTTGTGAATGAAAGGTTAATGAAGTATATAGAACTGTTGTTGATTGAAAGCATGTTGCATGATAGTTGGTTTACAATGTTGGTTGAAATTGTTAGAAAAGTGTATGAGAATGATGAGTAATGTGGTGGAAAAAGGGAGTAGTTCATATGTGATATGATTATACATAATTTTGTTTGTGTAATTTTATATAATGATTTCATATACATGCCTACTATTGTTCATATGTACATGTTGCATGAAGAATGTGGTTGAAATGGATGAATTGATTGGAAAATATGGAGTGGCAATAGCATGAGAATACGAATTTTGTGATTATGAATATGTTTAGATGACGAAGTGTATTTGTAATATTGATGTATTAGTAACATGGAATAGGATTTGTAAGGTATGAGTATGATTTGTCTTACGAAAGGCTATAGAATAAAAGCATGTGGGTAGTGCATGATGAATGTTGTTGCTTTGCTTTCGAAAATCGTAATATGTGATTGGGACTACTGGTTTCAAGAGTATTGAGTTGTTTTTGTTTACCTTGTTGTCGTTTAAGTTGTTTGGAAGTAAAATCAAGTAGTTATGTTTTTTTCGATTATAAAGAGGTTGTCTTTAAACTGTTATAACTTGAGATGCATAAATTATTTTAATGTAATTCCAATTGGAGGTGATAGCTTGTTCTTTTACGATTCTAACGATAGGTCACACACCCAAAACGACCAAGAAATGAGTGAGTTATGGCTGTTTTACGAAAACTGGACAGTGCTGAGAAATGTGTAGGTACTCGATCGAGTAGCCTTGGTACTCGAGCAAGTAGGGGGGTACTCGATCGAGTACGTCAGTTACTTGATCAAGTGGCCCTGGTAATTTGTTTTACGTGCTTCTGATCTTCACCTAATCGATCGAGTAAGTCACTTACTCGATCGAGTGGCCTGTACTCGATCTAGTGACCCCTGTTTCGGGTCATGTGCTTATCTTTTGACTTTCGTTGCATATTATGTTTAATACAAAGGTGTTAAATTATTTCTTTATGCATTGTTTTACGTATGTGTTGGTCCTGAAGCGTAAGTTACCCAATCTTATGATGTAAAGAGTGACATCTATGATGAGTATGAGTTCGGTGGGGAGGACATGAGTTATATGTGTTGTGATAGGTAAAGGAAAAAGAATAGGGAGTTTGATAAGGCTTAATTGAGGCTTAAAGAATGTTGTGTAAGACGAGTTGAGTGACATGATTGTATGTTGAGTAATGAAAATGTAAGTGAATGTGGGCAAGGGATGATGTAAGTTTAAGGAACGTGAGAATGAAAATATTGAAAGAAAGGATATGGATAGTAGCAACCTGAGATGTATAACGATTTATGGAGGGAGATCGTTAGGAATAGTGTTGATTAAGAATATATGTAATTAAAGGTCGTTTCAGAGGAATTGAGTGAACTTAATGGAGACATGTCGCGACGTGGATTTGCAGATAGTGACTGAGTTTGGAAATTTGTGTTATCGAGGGACGAAACTAATGTGTGATTTCCTTGGGCAATTAACGGTATAAAAAGAATTTTGATTTCTAGAGATATAAAAAGGGAGATGTAATTGTTTGAACATTAAACGTTGATTCTATGGACAAATTAGTGGCAAGTGTGAGTGAGTGGAGTGATGAGAAGGGACCCATGGTAAGGAAGAGTGAGATAATATCGATAAGAAATAATGGGATTGGAGTTTTGGAGCAATGAGAAGGTGATCGGAGCACTAAAAAGTTAGGAAGAAGTAATAAGGAGTTGAATGGTTAATTGCTTTTGTCGAGTGTAAAAAGAAAAGAATGAGAGGAGTAAAACTAAGGAAATGTTCACCGGAGTTATGTGATATAAAAGTAAGGAATCGTCGAAATGCATGATACTATCATGAGGTATTGAATTAATGGTTATATAGGAGTTTCGGAACAACATAATTAGTCTTGAGTTTTGAGGAATTAAGGAAAGTAAGAAGTTGGTAGAATATCTGCATGATATGGGATTTTGGTGGAGAGTTAGATGATGATACAATTAAGGATAGTATTGGGAAGAATGTTGGGGTAATTTTATTCATGGATTTGATGTTCGTTGTTTGGGATGTTAAGCAAAGATAGAAAAGAAATCGTGATGTTTAGAGATGAGTGAAGAGGTTTGATGTCCGGACAGTGGTAGTGTCATGGTTTGTGACTAGTGGTTAAGGGTGGTGGTATATTAGAAAGGTAGCAATTCTAAAGAGGTTGATTTAGTAGAGACCAGATTGATAAATATGGTTATGAAAGAGTAAAGATGTGGTTATATGAGGCGGTTGTTAGTAGTTGAGTATTAATGGTGTGGCTACATTTGGCAGAGGGTGATGGATATGTGAATGGGAGAATATGTTATGAGGTGTATACGAGTTAAGCTCGGGTGAGAGGTAACTTTTATCAGGTGGTAACTTACGTGATCAGGATTGACTGGTTGAATGTGATTACGGGTCTGGGATATATATTTATATATATAAATGTTTGTGTGAGGTTTTGACCTCACAAGACGTGGTATGGTGTGATTATCATTGAGTTGTTATTTGAATGTTCTGTAATGCATGTTGGGTACGCTAATCTAATTGAACGATATTCAAAAAGGTAATAATTTGATTGATCTGGCATGGTTAGTTATAATTGTATGTGTATTTATAATACATATGTATTACGTGAAATGGTAGGAATAATGCTCATGAGGTGCTTATCCATTTATTCATATAATATGTTGCGTTGTGATTGAGTAAAGTGGATTTGAGTAAGTTTTCTTGTCCGAAAAGTTATTGCCGAGTCAGTGTTTATGGAATTGTATGTAGTTGTGATGTCTATCGATGTGGTCGTGGTGCCTTGGGTGGTGATCCGGGCACGGTATTTAGTGTTGTGATGTGGGTATTTTCGCACTGCGGTGTGGCTGTTGGTGGCGGTGTTGCGATGCCGCCACCGGTTGTGGTGGAGTAGGCGGGATGATTATGATTTGAATTTCGAAAGTACATACCAGTCATACATAGATCGTTGTTGTTTGTTTGCTGCTGTTCCTTGCGAGTTTTGGTTGAGCAATTGGACTGTTGTTTTTTGTTTGTTGATGTTTCGACCGATTTCGGTTTGGGAATGAAGGTAGAGTATGATATGAAACATAGTTGTGCATGTTTCCGTTGTTGTCATGGTATAGTGATATTCTGTTGATGGGACACAGTTGTGAGAAGTTGTTACAGTAATTTTGATCTTGTTTTAGGATGAGGTATCGGTAGACATAGTCATGACAAGTGATTTGTGGAATAGGTGTTGTACTGATATGGAAGCTGTAAGTGGTTCATAATCTCTATTTGGGACAGTGAGTATAGGGTGTTGGAGAATAGTATCATGTTAAGTGATGAATGAGTTTTGTGGTAATAAAAGAAAAGAAATCGAAGATCTAGTGTGAGTGTATGTCATAATTGTGGATCGTGAGTTATGAGTATGGAAATGGTGCACGTATAGAGGATTAGGTCGTTTTGGCGGTAATAGGGAACAAGTGAAGTTTTGGGTTAACACTACTACAAATCCAGGCAACTACAACGCTCCTTTAACAACGTTTATGCACGAAAATCACAATAGACGTTGTAGAATGTATGGCGCGATTTTTACTAAACTTAATTACAACAGGTATGGTTATATAACCGTTGTTATACGTTTTAACAACGGGTTAAATTTGCAAAACCGTTGTTAATAATTTGGCGCAAAATTGGCGCAAAGTTAGTGTAAAGTAATCACAACGGGTATTTTTAAACCCGTTGTTAAAACTTATTTAACAACGGTTGTTATTTTACAACCGTTGTTAAAACTTATTTAACAACGGTTGTTATTGAACAACCGTTGTCAATACTTTCAATACTATAAACCACACAAACACATATCTGCTACAGCCACAAAACACATACATAACCTAACACAAACACAAACACAGACAAACACAAACACAAACACAAACACAAACACAGCAAACACACTTTCTCATCGTCTCTTTCTCTCTTTCTCTCTTTCTCATCGTCGCTTTATCATCTCGCCGTCACTGTTGGTTTCATCGTCTCTTACTTTCTCTAATTATCAGGTAAATCTCGCCGTCACTGTTGGTTTCATCGTCCTTCATCGTCATTGTTTTCTTTTTTTAATTATTTCATTTAATTTGCATGTATATATGATGGGTTTTTATCAATCATTATTATGTTATTATTCGCTTAATTAGCTCGTAAAACAAATTAAATAAAATAAAACAAAGAAGAAGCAAGATGATAGAGAGAATGCATGATAAACTTAATTAATAATTCATTAATATATATATATATATATATATATATATATATATATAAATACATAAATTAAAAAAAGAATTACATTTCTAAAAATGCAATTCTTATATTTTCATAGAGAGTCTTATTCTCTTCTATGATATCCCTCCTCTCCTCCTTAGCTATTTGGAGGTTTCGTTCATCAGTTGCTATATCGTCATATAGCTGCAACAACTGCTGCTCTGTCAAGCCATTTCTTTTGGCGTCCTTGAGTGCGGCTTGAGCATCCACAAGATAGCTCCTAAAACTGTCCTCAATGTGAAGCAACCGATGGATGAAGCTGTTGTTGTGCTCGGTCATAGTAAGAGTTTTAGGGATGTAATCGTTCATTTTGTTGATGAACTTTGGAGTTGTAAGTTTGAAAGATTAATTAGGAGTTGGAGATTGTTTTAGCAGTTAGGGTTTGAAGATAGTGAGATAATGGAATGGTGGTTGAGATAATGTATGTATTTATACTAAGTAATGTGTCCTTTGAGTTGTTTTTTAGTTAATATAATATATGCATGTTTAGGAAGTTGTGCCATAATCATCATATCTCCCTGCTTCAAATCTAATGTAAACCCTTCTCATTCCATATATTGTCCATTCATATGCACAGTACAGGGATGGCAGTAATAATGCATGCATCGGAATTATAACGGGCCCCGTAATTATGCATGCATCTAGTAATATTTAATTTAATTTTTTTTTATTTTGTAAAAACAAACAACAACGGTTATGTAGAAACAACCCGTTGTCTTTAGTTATAACAACTGTTCTTTGTAAAGTAATCGTTGTTATAACTTTCCCACCAAAATTGAGTCACACTTTCCACAACGGGTTTTTATAATTAAAACCGTTGTTAATAGTTTTAACAACGGGTTCCTTAAGAAAACCAACCGTTGTTAAAACCTTTTACAACGGACGCTTTAACAACGTCCGCTTTTTTATATAACAACGGTTTTGAACCGTTGTTATAGCCTGTATCTGTAGTAGTGTAAGCTAAGGATTTTGTGGTATAGGTTAGGTGGTGTGCCGAGTGAATTGAGGTGGGAGAACTGTTTAAGTAAGAGAGCCGTGGATATAGGAAGGGAGAGTGTCTAGATTATAGGCGGTTATCTTTGACATGTCGTGGTGATGACAATATGGAGAAGATATAGCTAAAGATTTAGTATTAGTGAGTTACGAGGACGTAACATTTATCTTAAGAGGAGTAGGATGCGATAAAAGAGAGTTTCATGGTTATGCATGTTGTAATAGATTTGGAAGTAGAGTTTTAGCGTAGCGTAAAGGGGGGATTTATTTTGTGGTTGATACTGTTAAAAGGCCATGGTCGTGCTTGTAGTAGTGTGATGCTTCGGAGTGTGAGAATATTTTATGTAGTGCTGACAGTTGGATGATGATGTTATGAGTGTGAGTAAACTTCGAGGACGAAGTTCCTTTTAAGGGTGGTAGAATATAACATTCCGTTTGATGTTATGGGTAGTTTGATATTGGATTTGCTAGTGGATGATATATTACGGAGCTAGTTGGTAGTATATGGAGTTAGTGTTGAGAGAGATATAATGGAGTTTATACGATATCGTGAGCCATGTTGTGGAGGTAGGAATAGTTAGTGGAGTTGGTGTTACGAGTTCATGTTTGGTTGGAGTTTTGTTTTGAGTTCTTAGTCACGTTGTTGTGTCTTGATCGAGTTAGTATGGTTGTTTTTGAGTATGGGTTGAACTTCGGGGACGAAGTTCTTTTTAAGGAGGGAAGACTGTAATACTACGGTTTTATGAGTCTCTGGGTACTCTATCGAGTAGGCCTTACTCTGTCGAGTAAGGGTGAGTTGCGTTTTAAAATAGTTTATGACCTGTTGGGTACTCGATCGAGTAACTATGATACTCGATCGAGTAAGGGGGCACTCGATCGAGTACCTTAGCTACTCGATCGAGTAAGCCGGTTTACTGAGGAGTTATTTCTCGGGTTTTGTTAATTATGCGATTAAGGTATATAATCTTTTCCGTCATTGTTCTTAAACACTTTTCAAAACCTAAATTACTGTCAAGAGAGAAAGCAAAGTACGTTCATCACTTTAATCGCATTGTTAGCAAATCCCGGAGTTTGGAAGGTCGGATTTCACCTTTCGTTATACCGTTGAGATCCTTGCGTCGAGGGTAAGATCTATGTACCGTTTTTATAGTTTTTCCTTAAAGTTGGTTAAACCCTAATATAGGGATTTGGGGGTTTTTGTGTAGATTGTGATTTGGTAGTGTCTATGTGTTTTTATGATAGGAGGAGGTTTTGTAGAAGAGGCTTTTTGATACAGCTGTTGATACCGTCTGACTGTTGTGCTTTCCAGGTAGGATTTCCTACTCAGTATTAGTCCCATAATGGGATGATTGTTGATGTGTTGAGATTGATTGCTTAATATCGTAATTGTATTGTGACGGTTGTGATTGTGGCTGTTGTCTTTGGTTCTTGAGATGCGTTCTCGGCTGAGTGGAGTCACTTGCGGGAGTGGCTTCACGCCCTAGTTTCGCCTCCTGTGGAAGCCGCCACAGGAGGGATGTGCACATTAATGGACAGGGTTATCGCTCGGTATGATGAGCGGGGCTTAGGTGGGAACGGCTGTAATACCCGCCCTTTTAGAGACCCTTTGACCAGCGTTGACTGACCTTGGGAGCGGGAGTAGTCATAGAAATGCGTGCCAAAACTATCTTGGGTTACGTGTTAAGAGTGGTACTCGATAAAGTGGAGGCTACTCGATCGAGTAGCTAGGTTACTCGATCGAGTAGGGTGCCACTCGATCGAGTATGTTGGGTACTCGATCGAGTACCGAGTTTTCAGCGAGGGTTTTATATCGCGTTTTGTTATATCCGCAAATCATTTCCGCCACTTTCCTCCTATCCTTCAGTCGCCTCTTTCCCTTTCCTTCACCATGAAACCTCCATGGAAGCCTTTTGAAGATCCTTGTGCCTTAGGAGAGCGTCACTTGAGTCGGGTAGCGGTCTTTTGCCGGGTTTCTCCTTATAGGTATGTCATAATCATCATCCGTATCCTCATCTTTGCAGTTAGGGTTTGCTTGGTAGTAATAGATGTTGTATTGTGGTTATAGGCATTGCTTGATTGCTGGATATGTTGTATGTCGGCATGGAATGGTTGCAGTTGCTTAAAGGTAGGTTCGCCTACTCAGTTTCTGTAGATAGTCTAGTGTGTCGGTTGTTGTGGTTGTATTGTGATTGCTTAATATCGTAATTTTATTGTGACGGTTGTGATTGTGGCTGTTGTCTTTGGTTCTCGAGATGCGTTCTCGGCTGAGTGGAGTCACTTGCGGGAGTGGCTTCACGCCCTAGTTTCGCCTCCTGTGGAACCCGCCACAGGAGGGATGTGCACATTAATGGACAGGGTTATCGCTCGATATGATGAGCGGGGCTTTGGTGGGAACGGCTGCGGTTCCCCACTGGCAGGGCTGGTCCAGTGAACAGTCAGTGACAGAGGTTGGTTGGATTAGTGTAATTGTGTGTGTGTTTGATAGCGTTGTATTGTGTTGATAGCTGTATTGTTATTGTCGTATCTTATCTTAGTACTTACCTTGTGTGGTGGTTTGTTTGTTATGTGTCTGCCGTGATCCCTTATGGTCAGCAGTCGGTCTTAGCAGGTGTTGGTGTTGTTGATAGCTGGCGTCCGGGCAGGGATGAGTCTTCACGAGATTCGATAGCTTCAGAGTGTATCTTTATATTGTTTGTTGGTTTAAATCACTTGTAATATAACATAATAGTTCTCTTATCGAGATTTGATAATTACTATCCTCGGGCAACCGAGATGGTAACGCCCTTATATGCTCAGGAAGGCCTAGTTAAGGCTCCTCTGAATATGGGGGTGTTACAAAGTGGTATCAGAGCGACGATTTTGGAACCTGTAACAAATAAAAATAATGAACGTAGTGAGTCTAATAAAATGAACCTAGTGTATGTGTAATGGGAGCCCCAGCTGATGCTAGGTTTTGGGTGAGTAGGCGCCCTCATTTCAAAAACTTGGCCCCATGATACTTAAGCCAGTCACATGGTACGGGAATGTGGAGTCCGTGTGTATATGTGTGATGTGTATGCTAATTGTGTCAGAGCTACTTGTAGTTGAGCCTTGGTTGGAGTTAATAAGGATGTGATAGCTGTATTTGGGCCATGCTTAGTGAGGTTTTGGCATGATTAGTGAGCTTGTGCGATGATTTCGAAATACGTGACAAAAGTTTATTCGATAGAAATGCCTGGGAATGAGAATAGGTGTGCTATAATAGAAGGATGAACATGCCGGTGTTTGCTGTAAGTTGATGGTGACGGTAGTCATGTACAAGTTTATAAACCCTACCGTGAGTACGATGATGATAGTTATAGAATTGTTGAGTTATAATTTAAAACATAGCATATAGTAATGCGTTTATGCCTTGTTTATTGGTTGAAATTTTTCATTGCGTAATAATTGATTTGTGTAAGATGATTTGCTTATGATTGAATGTAGAACATGATAGATTAATTTGTTATGCGGATATGCAATTATATGTTATATGAAAGAATGAAATAATGTTAATTATATGTTTCATGTTATTGTGAACGCGAGTTTGGTAGCGATATGTTAAGGCGAGTTTTTAAGTGTAATATGATGACGTGATTATGTTTATGAATGATTCGGTAGCAGGTAAACCGAGTTGGGTAATTTGTGTAGCGTAATGTGACATACACCTTATTAGTTGAGGCGATACGTTATGCGTGAGTAATGATTGTAATACGTGAACGAGTGTGATAATTAGTGCCGAATTCCGAACTTTGTTTGGAGTCGACACGTGATGTTGTTTTGTAGGAATCTTCAAGTTACTTCGTATTTCTGACCGAGTACTTAACTATACTTGACCGAGTGCGAGTGCTTACTAGACCGAGTAGACCTCACTCGATCTAGTTAGGAAGCTATGACGTCGGGATGTGGAAAAATTTCTGCAGATACTCGACGAAATAGCGCCTACTCGATCGAGTAGGGTGGTACTCGATCGAGTACCCTAGACACTCGATCGAGTAGGTTACTGTACAATGAATCTTACGGGTTTGTTAAAACCCCTATTGTTTCTATTCTTCTCATTCTTCTTCTATATTTCAAAAACCTAAGCCTAATTCCTCTCAAAACCATTCCTCATCCTGTGTTGGTGGTGATTCTTGGGGTTGATTTCTTTGTTTAATTTCGTTTCTTTACTTTGCTACTCAATCAAGGTATGCTTTTCTTTCTAATTTACATGATTTATTGATTTGAATGTGTTAGAATGGTGAAACAATCTGAAATTTTCGATTCACATGGATAGATTATTGCTTTTAATTGTTGTAATAGGATTCACATGCTTCCCTTTTATGATTGTTGGTGATTAATTGCTGTAAATTAGACTAGTAATTGCAAAATGGAAACCGAAATTTCTAGGGTTTACAAAAATCGAAATTGATTTTGATTGTTTTACAATGATTAGATGATGGAATTGAGTCCTATGTATTGTTTATATCATGTTGAAGGATGGATTTTGATGATTTTCACCTTAAAAAGTTGCCTTAAAAATCCGTCTTAAATGTGCCCCAAGAGGAAATTCGTTTGTTATATCTGAAATTTGGTGTTGTATATGACTGTTTAAGTAAAGGTTGAACTTCAGTATGATAGTAGGGATGATGAATGATGAAGAATATGTCAAAATTGTTACAGCTGTAGAGACCGTCTGAAAAGTTTAATTAAGTTGTTGTTCCTAATATTGAAGGTTGATGATGATATGTTCTAAGTTACCTTTCCATGAGCTTGTTCAAATGCTTCACATGTTGTTAAGTGTGTGTATAGGGTAACATGAGAATCATGCTAGGATGTTAGAATTTGTTGAGCATGTGTATTCACCATGATAAATTTTTCACAATTGTGGTTTATGAGTAGCTGTAAACTGAGTTTATATATCAAATTTGGGAAACTGATGGTGAATGTGTGTACCTAGCTGAGTATTCAAAGTTAATGGCATGAATTATGTGCTTCACATGTCGAACTTGTTGGTAGATTTGTGTACTTAGCTGAGTATGTAAAGTCCAAATTACATGAAGTATATGCTTTACGTGTTTATGAAAGTTGCTTAAGTCATGTCTTGAACACGATGCCGAGACCGAATGTAGGAACCAGGTCAAAGTAAACGGGGAGGGTTACTCAACCCGAGATTGGGGAAGGGAGTGAACCCGTGGTACCCGCAATTCCGGAGTACCCTTCTGTTGTTTTTGTCGATTTCAAACAATGAGCGTTTGTAGTTTTGCAAAAACGCAAAATGAGACCGACGAGGTGTATAGATACTACTTTGTTGGAGGATTTGGTGATAGAGACGGATGTCCGTCACATTTTTGAGACTTTGGGCCTTATTGGGTTGTATAGGCTGAGGAAACACTCTTATCCTTTTCTTACCTTGGAGTTTATGAGCTCCTTTAGCTATGACCCAGGGGGCCCAGGACCGTTAGTTTAGGTTGATGAACACCGTTTTTACGTTGACTATGGATCTGTTTGCGTCTCACCTTGGGTTGGCCAAGCCTCCCAAGGATTCTATCACTGATATTCCTGCTGAGTGCGGTGTCTGCCGCCTAATGCCTTGTCTGACTGGAAAGCCAGCTCCTACCTTAAGTAACATGTTAATTAATGACGTTCAGCATGTTACCTTGAGGGTCTTTCTCCGTTCTCTTTCGAACCTCCTTTATGATAGACCGGATATCAGTAAACTGAATAATCATGAGGTGTTGCTTCTAATCTCTTACCTCAACCCGGAGCGGGCCAGGAAAGTGGTCTTTAATGCTCCTTCCATGGTTTGTGCTGCCCTTGCCTTGATGGCTACTGCCTCTTCCCGGTACTTGAGTTGTGGCGCTATCGCCACTCGGTTAGCTGAAAGCTAACCTCTTTTGAGGCTTCTTCTGAGTACGTGCCTCTAGCTACCCCAGTGCCCACTATGGATCGTGACTACTATCTCGACCTGAAATGGTTGAGAACTTTAGCTGACGGTAGCCTAGCTTGGAGGGTGTGGGGCATGAGTTGGATGAAGATTCCAGCTCCTGAGCATCTCCCACCGACGGAGCCCTTAGAGCCGGCGGTAGTGACTGTGGACTCTGATGATGATGATGATGATGATGAGGAGGAGGAGGAGGAGGAGGAGGAGGGTGTTGATAGACCCCGCCAGCTGCAGACCTACCTCATCGACGACACGATTCTCGAGGTGATGCCAGAGCCGAAGAAGGGCGAGAATACGGCGGTTGTGGTGGTGGAGAGGCCTAGGTTGGGGAGAGGACCCCGTCGAGTGAGGGAGAGGACCTCGGAGACTAGGCCACGGCCGGTAGCACCACAGCAGCAGCAGCATCCTTTTCCGTGCTACCCTTACCTCGACACCCCGGAGACGCGATCCAGCAACTTGGCGGAGAGAGTGTCATCTACTTTGACACTCAGGAACATGCACGAGATGGCGTACACTCAGGAGATAGGGACCGAGGGACCGCATCCGGTTTGGTGGAGTGGAGTTGGGGACTACACAGGGGTTTTCCACTCCTACGGGGTGGATCAGTCGACGTGGGGGACACCTCAGTCCTTTGCCTACGGTGTCTTGACCCCATGGTACGTGAGTCCGGGAGCCGGAGCAGGAGTAGATGCGGGGATTGGGTCAACGGGAGCGGGTACTTCTGGAGGTGGTGGTGATGATGAGGTGATAGTAGAGCAGCAGCAGCAGCAGCAGGAGTGATGCTCCTTGTTTTATCTTTCTTTATGGTCGTTGGTTTTAGATGTTGGTAGCATTGTTAGATGTTGGTAGTTGTTTTCGTTGAGACTTGGTTTATGGACTTGTATTGTTGGCCATAAGGCCGGATTTGATATTTTGACCTTGTTGCAGGATGTTGGGAGTCGGGGAGTCATCCCGACTCGAGTTATATGACGACTATGTATATGTATGTTGATTTATGGCAAATTTTATAAGGCAACTTGTCCTGTAGGTACTCGACAGAGTACCCCGTACTCTATCGAGTAGCTGCAGGAAAGAGGGATAAAAAGCATTCTGATCTTTGGGCTACTCGATCGAGTAGCCAAGACACTCGATCGAGTAGCATGGCACTCGATCGAGTACCACTACATACTCGATCGAATAGCACTGTTACAGGAGGTTTTCGAAAATTAAAAGTGTGCAATTTTTTTATAATTGCAAGTTCGATGTTTAATGTAGTTATTAGTGCGTAGTAACACCTATGAACCGTTAATTTCATATGTTGGACATCAAGTTTCGGTTTTATATGCATATCTGTAAAAAGTAGTGAAGTGGTGACGGTCTCTTGTTGTTTTAATATTAAATATGCCATATTTCTATTGCTCCATTGAAGTTACATCTCTTCATACGTTTGTGCATACGATATTAGCGTGCTTTATCGACGGCGGCTAGTTATTTCGGTGGTTTGTGCATGATTTATAATTTAACGAGAATATGCCTAGCGAGTAATGTCCATAATAAATAATATGTTTCTAATTCATGTTATGAAGCAAGTAATAGGTAATATGTCTTGTAATTTTTGGTGGTGAACTTCGGGGACGAAGTTCCTTTTTAGAGGGGAAGAGTAATGTCGCAAAATAAAAAGGCTAATTTTGAAGTTATGCTGTTGTTCGTTTATAATGTTTTGTTGTTTAATTACAAAATTTTATAGTACTTTGATCACATTACATATATGAAGTGTAAGTAGTTACTTTAGTTCATCAAAGTGAATGTGATTGTATGTTTTAAAGGACAGTCATAAGGAGATAGTTGTGGTGCAATGTGGCGTAATAGAATCGCGTTGTTAAGTAACATGGTGGTATTAGTTGTGCGGTATGAAGTTGACAGGAGATATGTTTCGGGTTGATAGTTGTTATCATATGATGGGTGATGGTTGTTTGTGCTGATTTGTATTGCGAGATTGATATTTTATATATGATAGTTTGTAAGAGTAGAGGTATACATATAGAGTGACAGTTGATGATGACAATGTTTACATGATAGTTGTAAGAGTCGGTTTGAATAGAACGTTAGACGGTGATGATGATGACATGGGGGGTGGTATTTCCGGGGAGTAATGACTTGAGTAGGAAGAATGGTGATGTCGTGTTTTCCGTGTCTTGTGTGTTGAGATAGGTGAGTTGAACTTCGGGGACGAAGTTCTTTTAAGGGGGGAAGACTGTAATACCCGCCCTTTTAGAGACCCTTTGACCAGCGTTGACTGACCTTGGGAGCGGGAATAGTCTTAGAAATGCGTGCCAAAACTATCTTGGGTTACGTGTTAAGAGTGGTACTCGATAGAGTAGAGGCTACTCGATCGAGTAGCTAGGTTACTCGATCGAGTAGGGTGCCACTCGATCGAGTATGTTGGGTACTCGATCGAGTACCGAGTTTTCAGCGAGGGTTTTATATCGCGTTTGGTTATATCCGCAAATCATTTCCGCCACTTTCCTTCTATCCTTCAGTCGCCTCTTTCCCTTCCCTTCACCATGAAACCTCCATGGAAGCCTTTTGAAGATCCTTGTGCCTTAGGAGAGCGTCACTTGAGTCGGGTAGCGGTCTTTTGCCGGGTTTCTCCTTATAGGTATGTCATAATCATCATCCGTATCCTCATCTTTGCAGTTAGGGTTTGCTTGGTAGTAATAGATGTTGTATTGTGGTTATAGGCATTGCTTGATTGCTGGATATGTTGTATGTCGGCATGGAATGGTTGCAGTTGCTTAAAGGTAGGTTCGCCTACTCAGTTTCTGTAGATAGTCTAGTGTGTCGGTTGTTGTGGTTGTATTGTGATTGCTTAATATCGTATTTGTATTGTGACGGTTGTGATTGTGGTTGTTGTCTTTGGTTCTCGAGATGCGTTCTCGGCTGAGTAGAGTCACTTGCGGGAGTGGCTTCACGCCCTAGTTTCGCCTCTTGTGGAACCCGCCACAGAAGGGATGTGCACATTAATGGACAGGGTTATCGCTCGATATGATGAGCGGGGCTTAGGTGGGAACGGCTGCGGTCCCCCACTGGCAGGGCTGGTCCAGTGGACAGTCAGTGACAGAGGTTGGTTGGATTAGTGTGATTGTGTGTGTGTTTGATAGCGTTGTATTGTGTTGATAGTTGTATTGTTATTGTCGTATCTTATCTCAGTACTGACCTTGTGTGGTTGTTTGTTTGTTATGTGTCTGCCGTGATCCCTTATGGTGAGCAGTCGGTCTTAGCAGGTGTTGATGTTGTTGATAGGCAGCGTCCGGGCGAGGATGAGTCTTCACGAGATTCGATAGCTTTAGAGTGTAGCTTTGAGTTGTATCTTTATATTGTTTGTTGGTTTAAATCACTTGTAATATAACATAATAGTTCTCTTATCGACATTTGATAATTACTATCCTCGGGCAACCGAGATGGTAATGCCCTTATATGCTAAGGAAGGCCTAGTTAAGGCTCCTATAAATATGAGGGTGTTACAACGGTTGCGGTCCCCCACTGGCAGGGCTGGTCCAGTGGACAGTCGGTGATTGAGATTGATCGGACTGGTGTGATTGTGTGTGTGTGACGGTGTGAATATCTGTTTAACGTATTGTGGATATAAATATAGATTGTGTGATTAGTACTGACCCCATGTTGTTGTTTGTAAAACCTGCGGTGATCCATTCGGGGATGGTGAGCAGTAATTGAGCAGGTTTGAGTTGAGTACTGGGATAGCTGGGATGTGCCACCGTCTGACGATAGAAGTCTTCTGCTAGTTTTATAACATTTCAGTTAATTCAGTAGACAGTTGGTTTTGAGAACATGTATCGTATTTTGGTATTTGGTTTCAGTGGTAACCTTTCACTAAACTTATATTATTTAAAGTTGTTTCGTTATTGTCTTATGAATATCATGCCTCGGGTAACCGAGATGGTGGCATCCTTATACCTGAGTGGTCCTGGTAAGGCACTTGGAGTATGGAGGTGTTACAATATCTGGGACTCATATTTGACCTCTTCGATTGCAGGGATGCGCTAGTCGTCTTATTAAATTTACACTACATGAAGCTGATTGGAAAAGAAAAATGTGATACTCGGATCTTTAAGAATACAAGTGAGGTGGCATTATTCATGTTAGTTTCTTATTTCTTTTAGTTTCTATGTTGAACTTAAGTAATATGTGAACTTCAATTGTAATTGTCTTTGCATGTTAGTTCTGAGAGTAAGTGTCATTGTCTTTTGTTCACCTAGACATTCCTTTCATGAAAAACGGCATGATACTTGCAGAGTTGCAGCAACGCGTTTGAAAATTGGAAGTTTGTTGTGCAGTTTAATCTACAAGGTTTATAGGGAGGAGGTAGGTTGTACTGTCGTTGATAGGAGGATTTATTGATCTTACATTATAATGAGTTTAGAGGAGGAGGTTGGAGGAGGAGATTGAGTCCGAGAAACGCCCCTGCCCCTGCTAGCCCCCTAGCTCCACCCCTTTGCAATATATTCAGCGGTACATCCGACAAAACTGTCTTAGTCTGAACTAAGTTGACTCGATCTAAAACTACCCGACGATGACCCGGAACGACCTCACATACTTATTTAGAGTTAAATTTGATCTCTACATATAAAAGAACAAAAAATAGTCGAAATAGACCTACATGTTCACATATCCCGGCCAATCATTGACTTACATTTGACCTGCACTCAAAATGACTCGACATTAGAGCACCAAATATAGACATGACCTTATCTCATACTCAGTGAGTTGCTTGTCATGTCTGTTAGTAGTCAGCTGTAAACTCCATGTTTTACGGAGTCTGGTTCTAATTTCAGTATGTTTTCTGATATGAGTACTATGTTGTAACTCTTAAGTTGGTGATGTTAGTCTATTATTTCAAGTGCATAAATCTATATTGGCGTGGAAACAGCAGGTACTCTTATTATACGCGGTGTTCATGTTGTTATGGTGGTGGGGAAATGCCAGTGCCGGCACTATGGTTAAAGAGAAAATACTTGAAGAAATCCCAGCTGCTAAAATTGATATGATGGAGTTGGATCTCAGCTCACTAGCATCAATAAAGAATATTACATCCGAATATAAATCATTGACCTTACCTCACAACCTTCTCATGTCAGTATGGTGATCTAAATGAACCCGTTCCGTATTTTAACTGCAACTCTGCTAGGGCAATAAAGACATTTTAAATCAAAAAAATTGCCAAATTAAGAGGTGGGCCAATTTTGTTGAAATTGGACGCGAAGGAAAAGGGGTAATTTAAGCGTGTAGGGGGTAGTAGTATTTATTTCAGCATATCCATAAAGATGTTTGTACACAACATTTTCTGCCTTACTTGGCCATAAATATCATCTTGTGATATTGGTTCTTTCGGAAATTGTGAATCATTATCAAGTTTTAAAAAGTTAGTAAAGCCCAAGGTTATTGTTTCGGAAATTGTGAATCATTATCAAGTTAAAAAAAGTTAGTAAAGCTTTCATATTGGTTAGGGAATCTGAAAGAACTTTAAGCACTTTGAAATTGTGAATCATTATCAAGTTTTAGGCGAAGTTAATGTTGGCTTAAACCTCTGCCTACCTGTCTGTTGGATTTTATGACTGAAGTTTCACAATTCTTCTCCTCATGCCTATGCAACTGAGCTAAAGAAGATCAGGAAGACTAAGAAGCGTCAATTAAATCACTTTTTGGTATGTTTAAACGTCTTATTTTTCTAAAGTTGTGTTTGTTTTACTCTTTTACTCTGCCCAAATTTCATGCTCATGCTCTGATGATTATGGAGTCATGTTAAATCGTCTTGACATGAAATTTACAGTAGATATTGAAACTTTGGGGTTACTCAACATAAGAGATACGAAGTACATTATATGCTTTTACGGTTAGACTAGAATAGAAGACCAGTTAGACTAGACTTGAATATAGAGAGATCAAACGATAAATAAGCGTAGGAGATGGAAAGGGGGAAGGAAAAGGAAATGGGTGTAATAAGTGAACAAGAGGGAGATGAGGTCTAAATAAAAGTGTGGGAGATGGATAGGTATGGAGGAAAAGGAAATTGAGTGAATATGTAGCGTAAGAGAGAGAGAGAGAGAGAGAGAGAGAGAGAGAGAGAGAGAGAGAGAGAGAGAGAGAGAGAGAAACCAGAGGAAAGGTGAGAGGAAGGGAAATCATGAAATACGGAACAAGTAATTATGAGTTAGCACGGTGAAATATGTTAGATACAAGATATTAGGAGTTAGCACGGTGAAAACTAGACATTTATGTCAAAGAATAAGTTACCCGGTTCAAATTTGACGTGTTTATAGTCCTTTTGGTGAGGACCTGGTGTTTGAAGTCCTTTTTTTTGGTAAACAACTCAAAAACTTTTTAAGGTGACTGTCTCGGGGAAAATGGGGGCTACAACATTGGTGAGGTCAATTACTTGTTCCAATAAGTGAAATACTCAAGCTTTAGATTAAATTTTGAGTAAATATTCTTCGCCTCACTATTTTTCCCAATAGTGTTAGAGGGAAAGAAAGAGTGGCAAGCAGCAAGTTGTCCGCAATAAAAGAACACACACAAGAGCCAACGAGAGGAGAAGAAGATAGCGAGTTTATCATTTTATAGCCTAATTTTTATTTGCTTATGAATAATTGAGATTATATGATATCCTAAATGATTGCATGATAAGAAGGATCTTTATTAGTTATTTCAAGTTATCTTGGTGTGATGGTTTGTGACGCCTTCATGTTAGTGTTGTTGGGCAGGTGACTACAAAGACCAAGTAAAGAGAAAAGAGGAGGCAACAAAATGGGGAGACCGAAAGCCTGGAGATAGATGAGCTAGGCTTAGAAGTGTAGGCTTCTTTAGAGCAAGTAATTTAGTCTACTACAATCCCCTTACATTCCCGACGCTTTTATAGGCGTCGACCCATTTTTTCACCCCATACCCATTTTAATAATATAATAATTGATTTTTACTTCAAAACCGCTAGAACTCGTCTCCCTCGCTCTAATTTTATTTGCTAACCTAAAAATATTCATTTCTCGCGCTTCCCCCAAAAAAAATCAAACCGCCCTTCCATTTCCATCCTAATTAATTAACTATTCAAAACCTAATTCATTCACCGCAGTGGTCATCGTCTCTCTCAATCACACTCATCAATCGTGCCTCTCGCTAATCGCCTTGACATCTGATTGAAGATTTTATTCGATGTGCCTCACTCCTATCTTTGTACAGTTTACGGAGGTCTCCGCAACCTCAGCAGCCGCAGTTTCATACACATTATCTCAACTTTATCATGGGGGTAATCCCTTCTTTCAACACACTTTCCTGAATTTATCACATGTTTTTTTAATTCTGTTTTGTTCATTTTATGTTGGTCGTTGTTCATGCTTGAATTCAGAACTATTTTAATTAGATCAAATTTTAAATTGAATGATTTGGTTTTGGTTACAAGATTAATGGGTATTAGTAGGCTTCAGAAATTCATGCTATTGTTTGTAGTTTGTGTTAGTATTACGGTTAGTGAGATTGAGATTGATTTCTCCTCCGTCTCGATCATTTGTTTACCTTTAATTAAAATTCCGCTGGCGATGAATAAAAAACAAATGATTTAGACGAAGTCATAAAAATGATGAGTAATGGAATAGAAGAGTTTACAAATTATTAAAATGGTTTCTAGCCCTATGTAAATCGTCATCAGCTAAAAAGGTTATTAATCAAAACCAAAAAACGCTTGTGTTTAATTTATTGATTTCTATAGTTGTTTCATGGTCGCAAGTCTTTGTGTATTCGTGATATCATAGGAGTAATATATAGGGTTATCTGTTTCATATTAGTTCTTTTGTTCAATTTTTTCTGAAGGTGTTTGACCAGCGATGAAATGGGTTACCGTGTTAGCTAGTTAGAAGTACTTGTTGGGAAATGTGTCCTCAACAATAGTGCGATCACATGATTTAAATATCATTATTAAATCTCATTTTAAGAATACATGTGGGATGTAATATTTTACAGTCAACTGGTCCACACATATCGGTAATGATTGGCTGACTAGAGTTTGACATTACTGTCGTGCGACGGTGGTGATCAGTTGATCCCCTTAGGTCATACCTATA
This sequence comes from Silene latifolia, assembly GCF_048544455.1. Lineage (NCBI taxonomy): Eukaryota > Viridiplantae > Streptophyta > Magnoliopsida > Caryophyllales > Caryophyllaceae > Silene > Silene latifolia. The sequence goes on from NC_133538.1 coordinate 6,718,239, forward strand.
GGGAAATACTCTTAATTGATTATTTAATTAATCGTATACCGATACGAGCTGATTAAATTGCTTAAAATTGACGGATAATTTTGTGAGTATAATTTACGTATCTTATTGTAAATATGATTAAATAAGACACGGTCTAAGTAATCGAATTATTTTATTACTTGGATGAAATTATTGTTTACAGAAACAATTGAATCGGAATGAATAAATTATTATAAATACAGAATGTTGTAGTTTATAATTCGGAAACATTTTTGGTACAAGTAATTATGATATTACTAAGTCGATTTTTGTATGTGACGTATTTTTAATAATACGTTGATTTTTAATATGATAAAAATACATTACATTGTGACATGTCATGTAACATGTTACATGTGACAAATTTGACAAATGACAAAAATAAAATGGATTCTCCATTTTATGTCTAAAAACCGAAAATGAGAAGGGAGTGTAAGAGATGTATTGTGTTTTTATCTTGAGTGGAAAACACAATTATCATATCTAATTAGTAGCCTTGCACACCTACTTTTTAGAGAAGAGCAAAAATGAAATGCATTGGGCATTCTACCCAAGGCAATTTCGGCCACTCCACATGAAAAGAGAAGTGAGCTTTTCTCTTTGATTTTTCATTCAATCTTCCCATCTAATTTTCTAGTGTAAGAAAATTCATCAAATGCTCTCTTCAATCTTATGAGATTTCTAGAGAAATAAATCACAAAATTCCTCTTCTCTCAACCGAAATATGTGAGAGTACAAAAACATTTTGTGTCATATTTTTAAGTAAGACTAATTTTAATACTAGATCATATTATTTTAGTCTTTAAGATGTATTCCTTGGGTATATACTTTTGGGAGGGATTCTACTCTTGAATACTTGTTCTTCCATTTGGAAAGCTCAAGAACAAAAGAAAAGGAGATTTCTTTTGTGCCCATAAAACCGAAAACTACAATGTAAGAACATGATTTCTTCTCCTTTATTATATTGTTTGCATGCATAAAATCCACATTTAATTTTATGACAAATTATTTTTGACATATATGAGTATGTTAGTATGTATATGAATCTACATTTCCTTCAATCGGTATCAAGAGCCACGGTTGTTTGCATGCAAATCGGTTAAAAGTTTTTCCGAGTTATAAAGAGTAACATATAAAACTTGTAAATTTTGTGTTATTATGATATATCACGAAATAAATCCATGCATGTTAATATTTCTGGTCCTAAAATGTTTTAGGATATTTTGGTTAATTTTACGGATTTTTATTGTTCATATTTCTCTATAATGACATTTAAATGTGATTTTATGAGTAAAAATGTCATTTTTGGTCAAAAATTAGCTATACTTCGAATTTTAAGTTGATTTTTGGATATGTTGTTGCATATATTATTTTGAGATAACCTGTAAATTTTCATAATTTTTGGACTTGTTATGCTCGAAAAATGAATTTTTCATCATTAAATTCGGATTTAAGAGAAAAATAGGTTAATATGAGTTAAATTTCGAATCTGGTCATAGAAAATTAATATGTTGTCACATGAAATTTTACAATATGTGTGTAAAATAATTGGCTATAAAGAAGTCTTTTTGCATGATTTATGGATTTTTGAAGAAAAATAGCATAAATAGTGACATTATTGGTGAAAATTAATAAAACATAATCTATGACTTAGGAAAAACGTCTAATGTTGCATTTTATTATCTTTTTCAGATCTAAAATTGAAAAGTTAGTGAAAATAATTTTTTCATGTTTTTATGATTATTTTATTAAAAATCGATAAACCGCAACATTGTTTTTCCGGTAAATTTTCGAAATTTTTAACCTAAGATTTTGAACATTATGAGTGTCATGGAATTTTTCCAGAATGTTCATGAATTTAAATTTCAAATTTCGAATTTATTTGAAATTTTGTGATTTATTTGAAGTTTAATAGCTTATTTTTGTAATTTTGGTCCATTTATGAACAATTTTGTAAATAAAGGTTAATTATGGTCAAATTATTAGTGAAGACTATATTTTGAGTCCTAAGAGGTTAGGGTAATTAACTTATGCATAAATATGAGTTTATGTATTTTTGTGATTATAAAATGTTGAAATCACGCAAATCCGTAAAAACCGAGTAATATACGATATTGGCTAATTAAAGGCGATTTAGCATAAAATTGAGCATGTTCATACATATTATAATGCTGCATTTTCTTTATGATTGTCGTAATTTTTAATTTATGTAATTTTGAATTATGTAATTTTACTTAGTATGGCCTTAGATTTTAATTGGTGTTTCCCGAAATGTATGGGAATATCGATTCGGTTGTAATTTTTATTGTGATCTCGTATCACCGTTTTGTAATTTAATAGATTTACTTTATTTTAGTTACAAATGTATAATAGGAAATTATGTAATTTGTTATGTAATTTTATTCATTCCGGAGTTCCCAAAGACGGATTTCTTCAAGAATGGCGATACATAAAGACGGTGTTACCTCGAGATGCGTGTCACAACCGAAGTTCAAGGGACCAATGGAGTTGGTTTCCGAATATGTAATAGATAAATAGTTTTCTATTTTAGGAAGGCCATACTAGGATTTATTTATCTTTATGCTTGCATTTTATTTTATGTCACATGCATCGCTAAATCGCCATAACTAAACATGCATTGTTATTTTATCGAATTTATCGACCGTGTCAATTAGAATTATCGTAGTTCACCGCTTTAGTTCACTTAAAACGTGATAGATAATAAATTGACATGACCTCTCGGTAAAACAATTAATTGAGACATAGCCTTACCAAATAGTAGAAACCATGAAAACCTATTTCGCGAGGGAGTGCACTCGGCCCTACCGGGGTACAAACCTTGTTACGTAGGGGAAGTGGGTGATGAGTGTTAATCCACCGAATTCATGTTGATGAGGGTTTCATCGGCCATACCGTGCCCAAGTTGATGTGGATTTGGATCATGGACACATTTATTCGAAATTTGGATTGAGCTCAACGGAAGTATTCGTGACCGTAGTCGCATGTGTTCCGGCTATAGATAAATATTAGAGTAATTTTATCGACCAAGAGTTCTAAAAGTAGAATCGATTAAAGCGTTAATCCACCGAGTTATATTGATAAGGGTTTCATCGGCCATACCGTGCCCAAGTTAATATGAATTTGGGTCTTGGAATCATTTATCATAGTTGGGTAGAGGTCACTATGTAAATGCTTTACTTGTTATTTACAAGTATTAATAAAACGATAAATGTTAAGTTTTCCACTATTCCGTTATTATATTGTTCTATTTCTTTATCACAATTCATATACGATATCATTTCGTTTTTTGATTCAAATCTCCATTAACATCGTAACTAAAGACAAAATTTGAATTTTTCTTCTAAAAACCTCGTTTTATCCATTGGAAGGATCTCTTGTAGAGAGTATAGATAAAAGTTATTCGTTATCAAACGGGTTTTGATTCTTGACTAACACATCTACTTACAATGGATTGTTTTTCATATACTTAAATGAATTAAGTACCTTGAAAAGATAAAATTGTTTTGGTGATTAGATTTTCAGAATTCGTAATTGACCAAAATAACGCAACCACTTCGATGAAAGTTTTAAGACTAAAACGAACAAATGAAGAGTAATCTTCATGAAATTCAATTTTGCTTCTCAAAGCAAAGACTCATTGAAATAAGTGGGAGCATTCTCTTAAACCGTTAAGATGAGGACGAGGTTCAAGAAGTAAAGATTATAATGGAATTGATACAAGGTTATGTTAAAGGTAAAGTTGTTGAGAATGACAATACTAAACCTATCAATCCCGACCGATAAAGTTTCCGTTGTCTTAAATGTTAGACACGAGAAAGGAAACTACCCCAAATTATTGAAGAATCAACAAGTTAGTTGTGTGACATCTAATGGGACCTTCTTCGTTAAGTGTTTATTTGGTTAAACATAAGTTTTGCTAGTATTACTTCGTCAATATTAGAAACCGGTGGTGGTTTTCATCATTATGTTTGATACATAGGATGATTAGAATATGACGACTAGCAACAATGAAGTCGAGAGATAGAGTAATTGTGTACTCAATCTAGTTTTTGGATTTAAAGTTGTACTTAATTATGACTATTAAGTGCATAAACTCTAAATAAGAATATAAACTTGTTAAGATACAAAAGAGGTTTCACTTTTGTGACCCTATACACCACGATTTGATGTATGGCTAGCCCATCATCAAGGTGAGTATATTCTAAACCAAACTAGAATGATATATCATGTAGATGATGTAAGACTCAAATTGGTAACCCAAGATTAAACCTTAAATTCTGGAATGATGAACGCAAAGAGTTATCGAGTACTCTTGAAGCCATTAGATTGTTAATGGTTTATGCGTATCTTGTATTCAAAGCAAGATGTCTCGTGCCTTTTGGTTGAAAAGGAGATCGAGGTTGTAAATCAACGATCCAAAATAGGTTGATCATTATCTTTTACCAACGATTTAAGTTGACACTAATATGTTCACTTAATAAGGTAAATAGAGAAATCTTTGAAGAATTTCAAAGAGTTCAAGTAATCACGATTTAGTCGTGATGGGATTATCAAAGTGAAGACTTTGATATAAGCCAAATGAATTGTGATATAGTATCACAAGTTAATCTCTCTTAGCACGCATTATGGAATAATGTGTGGTTGGATAAGAAATCAAACGCTATTCGATATGGTTTGGACTTCAATCAAGTTACTTTGAGTTACTTGATCCTTTTGGGGATTTTATCATTTTGTCTAGATTATTTTTCCACTAAATCGAATCATATGTGATATGATATGGTAAGGGTACCATGTTTGTAAGTTTTCTCAAGAAACAAATGCTCATTTTTCCCTCTTAAATTATCACGAGAACGAGGGTTTGCGGCTCGTGAAGCTGTCTTTCTAAAATACAAGTTTATTTCTAGAAGACAGTGGGAGAAATTATTCAAGAGCCACAAAGAATGCCACAGAGAATGTTATGTCGCAAGAAACTGGTCTTTCTTGGCTACATGAGACGTTTTGTGTAAGACATTGTTTCTTTAAAACCTAGGAGGTTAAATTCGTCACTTGTCAAAAATGATGAATTCATGCTACTTTTGAGAATGTTATGTCGCAAGAAACTGGTCTTTCTTGGCTACATGAGACGTTTTGTGTAAGACATTGTTTCTTTAAAACCTAGGAGGTTAAATTCGTCACTTGTCAAAAATGATGAATTCATGCTACTTTTAAGAAAGTAAAGAGCTTATAACTTACAAAGAAATTGTTTGATTCAAGTTGATTACTTCTGGAAAGTAATGAACATATGACTTACATAAGAGTGTTTAAGTCACAACTCAATACAAGGCTTAGAGCCATGAAAATCCGAAACAAAAGGCTTGATTAGTGACAAAGGGTTTTGCACTAATTGCACTAATTGAAATAATTAAGTCTATTTGGATCTTCTTAGGAATTGTGTTTCATTATGAGGATATGCATACAGCAAGTGAATCTAAAACCCACTTCTTCGATAGAAGGAATGTATTCAATACATGTCTTGAGTTTAGTAGATTCTTGCAATCCTAAGATAATGTGAAACTTAAGAGAGGGTCTTAAGTAGGACATCAATGAGTTAGAATCAACATTTTGATCATGTGATAAAATATTTCTCGATAAGTCGAGAAGTTGTGTTTATACATGAAGTTTAGTGAGAGTTACGGAATTTTTAATTAGTCCGATATGTGGATGACATATTGATCATTGAGAATGATTTAAGACTCTTGGAGTATTATAATACATCTTTATTATCCGGATTTATGAAGATAAATCCACATGATATTAGCGTCAATAAGAAGTCTTATGTTGATAAGATTCATGACTAGTTCAATTAATTTGAACATATTTGATTGATTCCATTTGCTTCCGCTGCCGGATCAATTAAATGAGAAATGATGTATAACACTTCATATGCTTTGAGTATGATGAATTGTTTTTCAAAAATCGAATTTAAGTAATCTTTACCAAGTAAGCTATAAAGATTACCCTTAAGTGCTTGCAGAAGCATTAAGGAAGTAAAGCAAAGTGTTTATGATGCAATATTGTGTAAGGGTGTTACACAAGTAACAATTGACAATTGAGATTGCGCATGGTTTCCGACAAAACCATAATCAAAACACACTAGGATGGTTAAGATACCATTGTGGCAATGTTAATTAGGAAGTAGATTTTCTAGAATCGTTCTAGGCAATAAAGAACAATGAGAGATATTTATAACGGAAATTGAGTACACTTGCGATTATGAGATATGCAAGAAAGATGAGTCCCGCACACTGTGAAAACAGTGGGAGCTATTCTTAGGCTAGAGGGCCTATGTCTTGATTGGATCTCGACACGTACTCAGAAAGTTTTGTAATGCAAATGTATACATTACAAAGGAAAACGAGTATGTAGTGAGGTTGAGTAAGGTACAAGAAATTGATAAAACCTACTAACCAAAGCCTTCTCAAAGGCTAAACATGATGAGTCATGTCATTTCAATTGAATTGAAATGAACAACTACGTACAAGATCAAATTAGATTATAGAACATGAAATAGTGATCAGGCATTGACTATTCATGTGTGATAATCGCATTTGTCGTTCGAGTTTTATTTTAAAACTCTTTTATTATACTTTGTTACATCCAAACGGGTTGTGGAGACAATTGAACCCCGTTAAAGTGAACACGGATTAACATTGTATTTGCCCATAGTTACTTGTATGAGGTGACGTCTCGAAGTGACTAGACTGTGATGCGATTGATGGCAAGTTCAAGTGTCATAGAGTCATGTGAGATGACTAGTCGATCACATAGGCAGACTGTTAGGAACATTTTGTCGGGCCCTATGACCGCTTATAGATTTCTGGCAATTTATATAGCCTTGTCGTGGCGAGAGCTACTATAGTATTCTAATGAGTCGATTCTTTTGACTAAAGACTATTCACCTAAGATGGCACAGTTTCAGATTAACTTTGATTTGTGTTACTACGACCTTCGTAAATGGGGTCAAATGGGCATATTTTGGGTTATGATGGCTGTGGCTAGTCGAAGGGAATGAGTGCGATAGGAATTGTCCATCCCCTTGTCAGGGTTAAAACAATATCTCAGGGCCACTCGAGGAGTAATGAACTGGAAATGCGTGGCCACGCTCGGAAGGTATCCAGAGTGGATAAATCCGGTCAATCAGTTATTCTCCAGATCGAGGAAACCACTCTCGATATGATCACTTGCAAGTACGACCGAAAGACACCTTGCATTGAGTGGGAGATAGTAATAGGACAAGCGGGTGGTGACGCACACTTGTCGAGGACAAGTGGGAGATTGTTGGGAAATGTGTCCTCAACAATAGTGCGATCATATGATTTAAATATCATTATTAAATCTCATTTTAAGAATACATGTGGGATGTAATATTTTACAATCAACTGGTCCACACATATCGGTAATGATTGGTGACTAGAGTTTGACATTACGTCGTGCGGCGGTGGTGATCGATTGATCCCCTTAGGTCATACCTATAGGAAATACTCTTAATTGATTATTTAATTAATCGTATACCGATCTGAGTGATTAAATTGCTTAAAATTGACGGATAATTTTGTGAGTATAATTTACGTATCTTATTGTAAATATGATTAAATAAGACACGGTCTAAGTAATCGAATTATTTTATTACTTGGATGAAATTATTGTTTACTGAAACAATTGAATCGAATGAATAAATTATTATAAATACAGAATGTTGTAGTTTATAATTCGGAAACATTTTTGGTACAAGTAATTATGATATTACTAAGTCGATTTTTGTATGTGACGTATTTTTAATAATACGTTGATTTTTAATATGATAAAAATACATTACATTGTGACATGTCATGTAACATGTTACATGTGACAAATTTGACAAATGACAAAAATAAAATGGATTCTCCATTTTATGTCTAAAAACCGAAAATGAGAAGGGAGTGTAAGAGATGTATTGTGTTTTTATCTTGAGTGGAAAACACAATTATCATATCTAATTAGTAGCCTTGCACACCTACTTTTTAGAGAAGAGCAAAAATGAAATGCATTGGGCATTCTACCCAAGGCAATTTCGGCCACTCCACATGAAAAGAGAAGTGAGCTTTTCTCTTTGATTTTTCATTCAATCTTCCCATCTAATTTTCTAGTGTAAGAAAATTCATCAAATGCTCTCTACAATCTTATGAGATTTCTAGAGAAATAAATCACAAAATTCCTCTTCTCTCAACCGAAATATGTGAGAGTACAAAAACATTTTGTGTCATATTTTTAAGTAAGACTAATTTTAATACTAGATCATATTATTTTAGTCTTTAAGATGTATTCCTTGGGTATATACTTTTGGGAGGGATTCTACTCTTGAATCCTTGTTCTTCCTGATGGGGCATATTCTGCACCCGCTGACCAAGTCAACATATTGAGTGGGGTCAAAGACATCCACAGCAAGCCAATGACTTAGACATCCCGGCCTTTACTGACCTTTCGGCTGCCCGACCACAGGTCTCGGCATGGCAACCTACCAGGCCAAGGCACATACCCGCGTACTCATATCCAAGAACCCTCGGCATGGAGTCAACCAGGCTCGCCGGCCTGCCATAGGTCCCTCGGCCGAGGGTAGATCGATCTTTCCACCGCTTTCGCCACTTGGCCCACTTGGCCACTACGTGACAAAAGGTGAAAGTCTATAAATACTCCTCAATCCTCATTGAGGAAGGGATCCAGAATCTAACCTAAGAACCACTTAAATTGGTATTATCTCTCTCATCTCTCTACAATACACGTCCGCGAGCTACATACTACTTAATCACAATAAGTTCACTGACTTGAGCGTCGGAGTGAGTACGCTTGGCACAAAGCCAAGCCCTCAGTTTGCTCGTTGTTGCAGGAGAGGCCGAGGAGAGCAGTCAAGGCTAGACGAGGCATTATTCGACAAAGCTAGCGTGGTAAACAAACCTCGCCTTGAATTCATACCGGAACAATTGGCGCCGTCGTGGGAATACGAGATACTAGAAGCTAGTCATTCCCAAACAAAAAAAAAAAAAAAAAAAAAACCCACCCAAAAAAGCTAAGAAGATGTCAAAAGAACAAGAGGTGTTCGTAACCGAAGAGCCCCTCCACCCAGGTGATACCGTCCACAATTCTGGAGTTGTGCAGCCCTCCACCAGCCGGATAATTCAACCGGAGTTCGGGATGCCAATAATGCCAGATACGCCGCTGCCCGCCGACCAGGTCACCGTCATGGGACGTGTGGTTGATGCGAAAGTCGAAACACTCTCCCGACTGATTGTCGTGGCACGGCTCCACACTGTCACACCGCAAGAGCGGCGGGACTCATCCCGAGAAGCTAGGGCCCAAAAGGTGACTCAGAAACCCGAACGAAGCACTAAGAGAGGCCGAGACTACCAAGACGCAGGGAGCCCAGAGTGTCAGTGGTAGAACTAAGCCCTTCCCGCACTCGCGGAGGGACGATGTCGCCGCGACACCCACGAGGCATGCCCCAGACGAGCGAAAGGAGTTCGACTCACCAGAGTCGGAGAAGGAGTCCGACTCACCAGAGTCGAAGAAGGAGTCCGACTCACCAGAGTCGGAGAAGAAGCCCTTCCCGCCACAGGGAGAGGGGCCGGACTAGGGATGCGAGGAGCCGATCGCCGCGTGTCATTAGACACGTGGTCGGGGCACCCCTCGGTGCCTACGTCCTAGAGACCCCAAGCCGCCAAAGCTAAAGCTACCGTCTATATCATACAAAGGAGAGGGCGACCCAACCGATCATGCCGAGGCTTTCGAGTCTCACATGTCGGTGTGGGAGCAACCTGACGAGGTGCAGTGCCGAGTTTTCCCAACGACCTTGGTTGGAATGGCGCAAAGCTGGTACAAGGGGCTACCCGATGGGTCGGTGTACTCCTATTCCGACCTAAGAGACGCGTTTTTGGCCCAGTACTCCACCAATAAAAGGAGAGCCGTTGAGACATCGGATCTCCTAACCATCAGGCAGGAGGGAGGCGAGTCACTCCGAAGCTATGTGAAGAGGTTCGACGCCAGGGTTCGGCAGATTAGGGAGCCGAACAAAATGAACTAGCGGCCTTCGCCCGATGAAAGGCCTCCCCGGGGGACTTGAAAACGAGCTCATCAAGTGCGGTGGCACGAGCCTTGAGTCCGCCAGGAAATTGGCCGACCAGGCCATTAAAGTCGAAGACTATCACAAAATATGGATAGGCCACGGCGAGGCCGGGCACTCAGAAAGAAAGAGCCACCGGGAGGAAAAGCCGGATGAAGGGCGTCGTGACAATAATAGGTCGCGGGCCGACAGGCCGCCAGAGCGAACCCGGACGTCGGGGAGTTCGGTCCGTACTACCATAAGAAGTACAAAGATCACACCCCCCTCGGGTCGTATCGGCCGCCGAGGTCTTCTCCTAAGCGAAACGAGGGGCGAGAAGTGGGAAAGGCCCCCAAACCTAGGGGACGGTGACACGAGCCCATCTTGTGAGTACCACGGCCACACCTGTCACTTAACCAACGACTGCTGGCATTTGAAGAATGCCATTGAAGAGCGATCCGAAAAGGGAGCCTCGGCAAATATGTTGCGGAGGCCAAAAGACTAACACCGATGGCTCGGATAAAAATCCGTCTTTCAACGGATAGAACGATTCATGTTGTCATCGGGAAACGAGAACGGCGGATCCGCTAACGGCACAAGCGGCACTGAACGAATCAGTATCGGTCGTCAACTTCGTGCCCGCTACGGCCCCCCTTCCAACATCCCGAACATAACTATTGGGAAGAAGGACTACGAAGGAATCATCGCCCCGCATAGCGACCCACTCGTAGTCCACTTAGACATAGCCAACCACCTGGTCATGAGATGCCCGATTGACACGGGTGCTTACACGAACATCATGTTCGGGAGTGCTTTACGGGGCTCGGCACGAAAATTGAGGACCTTAGCCCATGCACCAACCCATTGTCGACTTCTCCGGGCGAGCTTGGTCCCCACAGGGTCCATCAAGTTACCGGTGATGTTCGGCCAATCCGACGCGGCCAAGAATGTGATGTCCGAGTTCGTGGTCATCGACGGCTCATCCGCATACAACGTTCTCATCGGTCGTGTCACCCCGAGTGAGGTCGATCTTTGTAATGTCCATCCGGGCCCGACAACGATGTATGTCTCGGACCGCGGAGAGGTTCATAAACTCGTCTCAAAGAACGAAAAAGACGAGGTGGTCAACGTCCAAATATCGGCAAGAGGATGCAACATGCAATCCTTCAAAGTGGCAAAGAAAGAGGAAAAAGGGAAGAACCCATCCTTAAGACAGGAGGACGAACCGATGAGCACCAACCACGTCGCCATGGTCGAAGGGGCCGAGACCGAAACAGATAGAGATTGATCCGGGGCACCGTGATCGCCGGGTGTCGGCTGGAACCAAAATCAGGGCCGATCTCCTAGACCTGCTGAAAAGGAACAAAGATGTCTTTGCATACTCGGCCACCGAGATGCCAGTGTGGCCGGGAGGTCATCGTCCACAAGGTGAACGTACTCCCGGCGCCCGCCTGTGAAGAAGAGAGGGTGAGAAACTCCTCGGCCGAAAAAGAGGATGCCATCAAGGCCGAGGTCGATAAGTTGTTAGATGCGGGCTTTATCATCCCTTGTACATACCCTGAATGGCTAGCTAACGTTGTAATGGTTAAAAAGTCATCAGGGGGGTGGAGGATGTGTGTTGATTTTACGCAACTTAATAAAGCATGCCCAAAAGATTGCTACCCCTTGCCTCGGATAGATAGCTTAATAGACGCAACGGCAGGCTACGATCTTGAGCCTGCTCGACGCCTTTTCGGATACCATCGGGTATTCATGGCGAGAGGAAGACATGCCTAAATGCGCATTCATCACCATACACGGCACCTACATGTACAAGATGATGCCGTTTGGTTTGAAAAACGCCGGCGCGACTTACACAAGACTGGTGGACAAAGTGTTCCAAAATCAAAAAGGACGAAACATTGAGGCTTACGTCGACGATGCTATTGTCAAGAGCAAGTCCGACGGCGAGCACCTAGCCGATTTACACGAGACATTTTGTTCACTAAGGAAATACAAGATGAAGCTTAACCCTACAAAGTGCAACTTGATTGTCGGGCCGGAAATTCCTCGGCGTGCTTATCGGCGCCGGGGAATTGATGCCAATCCAGAGAAAGTGCGAGCAATTCTAGACCTGCCGGAGCCGAGGAATCGCAAAGAGGTCATGATCGACCGGGAGGATGGCGGCCCTTGCCCGTTTTATCTCTCGGTCGGCCGACAAGAGCACCCCATTCTTCAAAGTGCTAAAGGGGAATAAGGACTTGGCTGGGGGGAACAGAGCACGGCTTTCAAACAACTGAAGGCCCATCTGCAAACTCTCCCGACCCTGTCCAGACCGACGCTGGGGGAAACACTATATCTATATCTAGCAGTAACCTCGGCCACGGTCAGTGCCGTAATCGTCAGAGAAGAAAAAAACAAGCGGACACCAATCTACTTTATCGACCATACACTGCTGTTGCACGAGAAAACTACCCGCTGATTGAAAAAGCGGCCTTTGCCGTGGTTGTTGCCGCAAGGAAGTTGAAACCCTACTGACGCACATCCCACATGACGGTCTTAACCGACCAGCCATTGGAAAAAGCATTGGAAAAATTCGAACATCGAGCGGACTTATCAAATGGGCGATGAGAGCTATCTCGCTTCGGCATTCAATACAAACCGAGGCCTTCGATAAAGGGGCGGGCGGGCGACTTCTTGGCCGAATGCACGTATCAGGAAGAATCATGTCCCGGCATGTGGGAGGTATATACCGATGGATCCTCCACAACGAACGGCTCGGGAGCCGGCATCCTTATCATCAGCCCAAACGGGGACGAATTCGAGTACGCTTTGAAGTTTACCTTCTCGACCTCAAACAACGAATCCGAATATGAGGCGGTGATAACCGGAGTTGAGTTAGCCGAGCCGCCGGGCGAACACATCATTTTGAAAACAGACTCTCTCTTGGTGACTAACCAATACGAAGGAGAGTATGAAGCTCGGGACGATGGGATGGTAAGATACCTGGAAAAGGTAAGAGCCGAGACCTCAAAATTGAAGTCATTCAAAATGCGACACATCCCAGTGTCCGAGAACAACCGGCCGACGCTCTCTCAAAGCTGGCGATTCGACCATAAAGAATATCACCGTACCCGTCTTTGGTGGACATCGAGAACGCTAAAAGCATTGACGAAACCATCGGCATGGTGTGCGACGTGGAAGCTGAGACGACATGGATGAGTCCGATAAAGAGGTTTAAACTCGACAAATAAGTTCTGGGAGGACCGCAATCTCTCACAAAAGATAAAGAGGATCGCAAAGAAGGTACTTGGTATTTGAAGGAGAGTTATACGGAGGTCCGTGACAAGGCCACTCCCAAGTGTGTCGGTCCAACCGATGCGAGCTAATCTTGTGAAAATACACGAAGGCATCTGTGGGCATCACATGGGGCAAGAACACTAGCCCACAAAGCTCTCCGAGCCGGCTACTTCGCCCACCATGCTTGAAGATTCCGAAACAAAACCGAAAAATGCAACAATCGTCGGATGCACGCTCCGGTGATACACGCACCTTCCCGAGACCCGCAACCAAGTGCTTAATCCCCTTCCCTTTGCACAGTGGGGAATGGATCTACTAGGGCCATTTCCAACGGCATCCGGAGGAAGAAAGTTCCTAATCGTCGCCGTCGACTACTTCACCAAATGGGTTGAGGCCGTGGCAGTGCCTGCGAAAACCGCGGCGGCCGTAAGAAAGGTGATCTGGGAAAATGTCATAACTCGTTTTGGGTTACCCCAAGTCATGGTGTTCGACCATGGCCGAGAATTTTGGAGTGACACAATAATGAGCTGGTTGGAAGAACTCGGCATCAAATTTGCATACTCCTCCGTCTCCACCACCCCCGAACGGACGGCGGAGAGGCGACCAATAAAACGATCCTCAACGGCTTGAAGAAGACAGTTGAAGACCTCAAGGAAGATGGGCGATGAGCTACCCGGCGTTCTATGGTCCCTCCGGACCACGGAGAAAGAAGCAACGGGTGCAGTCCTTTTCACCTAGTCTACGGGTCCGGCGATCCTGCCGATTGAAGCAACGGTGCCAACATTCAGAACGGCCACTTTTAACCCAGATGAAAACGAGGAAGGCCTAAGAACCTCCCTGGACCTGGTCGAAGAAAGCCGAGATACGGCACGCCTCAACTTAGCGATATCGGCCGAATGAAAAGGGCCTACAACCGAAGAGTCCACAAAAGGGATTTAAAAGTAGGAGATCTGGTCCTAAGGAAGTCAGCTGCCACCAACAAAGGAAACATCCATGGCAAGTTGACGGCCAACTGGGAGGGTCCCTACAAGGTAGTTGAAGAAATGAGGCCGGGTACATACCGGGCTGGGACATGGGAGATATACCTTTGATGAGCCATTGGAACACCGACAATCTCGGAAAATACTTTGTATAACAAATGAGTTGCCCAAAACAATTGTTGGCACCCCAATGCATATTCATATCTAATGAGGAGTCATCCAAGTTTTTCATCAAAGTGTTAATCCACCCCAATCGAAGGCATACTAACATATGTACACAAAGGACAGAGCGAAAACCTCGTCTCATCCCGGCCTTTAACGGGAGTGACGGGGGACGAGCCGATATGCTAACATATGTTCAACGGCGGTCAAAACGTAAACTCCGTTGCCCGATGAACTGGCCGGGAAGAGACGCAGTGAAACGCGATCGCCTCGGCAAATTAAGACCGAGCTTAAAGACGTTAAACACGGTTGAGATACGCATTCTAACGCCTCGGCCAAGCCGAAGGTAAAAAAAAAGCGCTCAATTAGTTAACGCAACTGCCCTCGGCAAATTAAGACCGAGCTTAAAGACGTTAAACACAGTTGAGATACGAAAAAGCGCTCAATTAATTAACGCAAAAAGACAAGTGAAGGAATAAATCAAAGGCCTCGGCCAAGCCAGAGGCAAAACAAGCGAGTTCTCATTAAAGAAAAATATAACAAAGTTACAAGAAGGAGAAATACAGACGACGGCCGTCCCCTTTGGGATAAGCCAAGACTCTACCTACCAAGGTTTTATAAAATACAAGGAAAAGTAAAGCAAAAGGTTACGGACTGGTTCTTTGAAGCGCCAAAAGGATGGCGGGGAGAAAAGGCTTAATAGTTGGCCCCGAATAGTGAAGCTATCCGAGACGCCGGGTGAGCCTGGTGACGACCGCCCGTCTCCCTATGCCTGTTCTTGCTTGCCCTTACCGCCATCGCGCGTTACCCTCGGTGAGCGACTTAGATGCGCTACGAGCGACCTTAGCATCCTCGGCTTTCTTAGCGGCCTTAGCATCCTCAAATTGCCTTGATCTAGCAGACTCCTCCTCGGCCGCCCTCGTCTTCTCTGCAAGGGCCGCCTTTGCTGCGGATCGCCTCCTCCTCCTTCTTGGCCCTCGCATCCTCGGCGGCCTTATCCGCCGCAGCCTTCTCTTTAGCCTCGAGCCTATCGTCGAACAAACGTCAAATTTTGTCCATAGAAAGGAGCCATCCGGATAGACCTCATCCACCACCTCCCTGAAAGCTTCTTCGGTCAGGTCCCTATACTGAGCACACATGCGTGGGAGAAGCGTGTTTTGAAGTGTCTCAATATCCTTCTCCCTTTGGGCAAGGATAGCACTAGTCTCCCTATGCGACTACGCTTGAGCCGATACGCCCTTTTCGACTCCTCCCTTTGGGCGACAACGACGTCGTAGCCGCCCTTGTACCTATCCCGTTCCTCCTTCACTTGGCGGCGGCAGAGTCGGCGGCCTCTACCTTGGCCTTCTCGGCCGACAAAGAGCTTCTCAATTTCCTCGACCCGCGCTTGTGCGGCAAGGAGGTCATGCTTAGCCTTTCCGGCCACCCCTTTGCATGCAACAACATCGAGCCTCACCGCTCTATCAACGGCCCCGTATCGGCCAAAGCCTTTTCTTGCTCCCTAATACGGAGCCGACCGGATCGGACCAAATCCCAACCTTCTTGCTCGACTTTGTACCCTCCGCTATGAGCCGGTCGTTGGATATCGACGCGAATCGAGTCGGCATTTTTCCCGCCGTCTGCATAGGCCTCTTCTCAACTCGCCGCTCGAATCGGGGACGCACTGCACGGTTGATCTACAAAAATTCAACCAAAGAGTCCACGTCAACGTTCATGGACATACCAGAGCGGTCATCGGGTATATCTAATGAGCCGGCTAAATCCGAGCCGCAAGTTAGACTGTGCGGAGGGTTTGCTCTTCTTGGCCGATTGATCCGTTTCCTCGGCGCTACCGCATTAACATGAGCGACGGACGAAGCATCGGGTGTCATGGGTCGATCTTTTCCTCTTGCGCCCTAAGCGGAGATCCTCAAAGATCGGAATCCTCTCCATCGACAATGTCAACGACCTCCACCTCTGGTGGAGGCGGAACAAAGGTTGACACCGTCGCCGCCGTAGACTTGGCTTTTCGGACCCGGCGAGGAATGGCGGCGACTACCTTGGCCTGGGGCCGTATCGTCCAAGCCCTTCGGAGGTCGATGGCGACGGACGGCGGTCATGCACATCGACCTTCGGATTCTTCTCCTTAACGTTTCCGTCTTTGTCCAGCCCCATCTTCTCGAGGAGTTGCTCGGACGATTCAGGACCAAAGTGCTCTGTAAAAGAAACAAAGCAAAACTTAGACAAAGGGACATGTCAAGAAACAAACAACGAAAAACATTAAAGCAGAAATGGGCCTCACACCGACCCCACTCACCCTGTGCTAGGGCCGGTATGAGGCCGACGTGGCAAAGCGGCTCATCCATCTGGATGACTTGCGTCGGGGGCAACCAAACCTTCGGCGCCCCATCATCATCGACCTCGAAAAGCTTCAGTGCCTGCTTCTCGTCCTCATTAAGATAGACATTCCCGGCGTCCATCTTATTCTTGCCCTTGGGGATCATCTTCTCACGCTCCCCTTTGCTCTCGCACCGCAAGTTAACATGGTGCTCAAAAGACCGAGGCAACGGATAATCATCCGGGACCTCGACATACACCCACCGTTCCTTCCACCCTTGCAAGAGGTGAGCTTAGGCACGGTCGGATAGCCCCGGCTCGGTCACGGGCGCTATACCACCCCCGGCCACCTTGAACATTCATTCGAAGAAAATGAATTCGGCGGAATAAGTTTACCGTTGGGATCACCCCCCTGACGCGACACGACCACACGAAGCCGACTATAGTCCTCACGGCCAAAGGGTGAAGGCTGCGCCGCTGCAACGTTCATCGCCTGAATTATGGAAGAGACGTACATATTGAGAGGAAACCGGAGACCATACTCCAGGTGCCTCATATATACGCCGATGTGACCCGGGGGAGGGCAACAGACGGCCTGACCCTCCCCAGGGATGACAATGTTGTACCCCTTGCCAAAAAAGAAGTGCTCTTCGAAAAATTCGGAGCCAGAGCAGCGGACCAACTTATCGATAAAACCACGATCGGCGCCGGTAGTACAGGCATCGTAATGATGCAAGACTGTCGCCCTCTCCGCCCCGGAAGGATTCCTTTCCTCATCATCATCACCGTCATCCACATCGTCATCATCCTCCCACTCCTCCAGAACTCTGCGGTCAACTTCCGGGGAAGGAGACCTAGGGCCCCTCGACCTTAACGGAATTGCGGCTACCACCTCCTCCTCATCAAAACGCGACGGGGAACCCCCCGGCGCACGGGTACTGGGACCGGCATCAGTAGAAGACATGGTTCACAACAATTACTTAAACAAAACAAAAAGTTGAAAAGGTTTTTCGGTTTACCTTGAAGAAAAGTGCTACGCCGACGTAAAAATTCTGAAGATCGGAAGAGAGGGAAAGACTTGGAATTTTGGAAAGAAGAAAATTTTTAGAATGAATGAAATTGCTAACCAATTTCACTTCAAAAGTCTGGTATTTATAGGCAAAAGCCCATAAAGGAGGACCAATCAAAACGCAGCCCATAAAGCGTCAGCCAATCAACGAAGAGACACATGTCAAGCATGCGTACACGGAATGTCAATCGACGCAACAGTTGAATGTCAATCAATGCAACAAGTAACCAGCGTCTTCAACACGCCCCTTTATATCCCTTTGACTATTCATCTTCCTCAAAGAAAATCCTAAAGTATCCGTTCTCCATGCGCGGTATGACTAAACCAAGCTAGGTAGCACCGGCCGGGGGCAATCAAAAGTACACCGGCACTCTCAACCTTGAGTCCGCCGGCCAGTAACATCTTTTCTTCCACATTTGATGTCCATTACCCATCCATGTGGAGGGGGGATATGGTACGGCCTGTACAGAAGTAAGCCGAGGGAGAAGAAGCCGGGGCAGAAAATTTTCACTTGCGCAGAATATACGCTCAACATACATCGGAGCCCATACCACGGCATAGACTACGCTGGGGGCAAATTGATGGGGCATATTCTGCACCCGCTGACCAAGTCAACATATTGAGTGGGGTCAAAGACATCCACAGCAAGCCAATGACTTAGACATCCCGGCCTTTACAGCCTTTCGGCCTGCCAGCCTGGGTCTCGGCATGGCAACCTACCAGCCGGGGCACATACCCGCGTACTCATATCCAAGAACCCTCGGCATGGAGTCAACCAGGCTCGCCGGCCTGCCATAGGTCCCTCGGCCGAGGGTAGATCAGTCTTTCCACCTGCTACGCCACTTGGCCCACTTGGCCACTACGTGACAAAAGGTGAAAGTCTATAAATACTCCTCAATCCTCATTGAGGAAGGGATCCAGAATCTAACCTAAGAACCACTTAAATTGGTATTATCTCTCTCATCTCTCTACAATACACGTCCGCGAGCTACATACTACTTAATCACAATAAGTTCACTGACTTGAGCGTCGGAGTGAGTACGCTTGGCACAAAGCCAAGCCCTCAGTTTGCTCGTTGTTGCAGGAGAGGCCGAGGAGAGCAGTCAAGGCTAGACGAGGCATTATTCGACAAAGCTAGCGTGGTAAACAAACCTGCTTCGGAATTCATACCCGGAACACTTCCATTTGGAAAGCTCAAGAACAAAAGAAAAGGAGATTTCTTTTGTGCCCATAAAACCGAAAACTACAATGTAAGAACATGATTTCTTCTCCTTTATTATATTGTTTGCATGCATAAAATCCACATTTAATTTTATGACAAATTATTTTTGACATATATGAGTATGTTAGTATGTATATGAATCTACATTTCCTTCAGTACTTTCCTTGCGATGAAGGTCCTTACTCCTTTCACATTCATTTATTCATGTTGTACACCACTTGTTTGGTCCGAAGATTGCGGCAACAAGTTGATGGGTGATTGTTAAATGTTAGTTTTATGAAATTTTAGGGATATATATCCGCTGCAAACTTCGTCAATCAAACTTTAGCTTAATCACTTCTCTTCCTTTGTAGACTATTTTCAATTTGAATCTTATGATATATGATGCTGCAAAGTAGATTCAGTTTGTTTATTGTTTGAGTCTTAATTGAAGATGGCGAACATCAGTGTACAAGCAAATGAAGTAGGTTGCTGGTGGTCATCTCAATGCTTAATTTAAGAAGGTTTCTGTTAGTTTGTTTTATAGGGAAGTGTACAAGCAAATGGAGTGCTTTATTGTACAGGTGCTTCTTGTTGTGTTTACTGTTGGTTCTCAGGTACGACTAACATAACTTGGTCTTGTCAGGAGACTTAGTAGTAATCCCTAATGTTTAGTTATATCGGCAATGTGTTGCTGAGTGCTAGCTGGTGGCAATGTAACGCAAGGGAAGTCGTGAGGTAGGGGTGCAATTGGGCTTTCATCAATTTCGACACCGCAATGAAGAGGTAGAGAACACAAGTGGTGTTACGGTCTCGGCTTGTCGTCGTTGTCACATTTGTGGTGAAGACATTCCATGTCAGTAAAAGTCGATTCACCTTTCAGTACAGTTTTTTTATCTATTTATTTTAGTTTTTGTTTACCTTTTCCATTTATCGTTACAGTTGTGGTTGAGGATGGAGGAGATCAGTGTAAAGTTCAGGTTATAGATCATAGAATTCTCGATGAATGTTGTTCGTGGTGAGAAACAACCTGCCAAGATCAGGTATTTATTTTGTTACACAGGCAATTCACATCCTTTAGTTTTCAGTCTTTTTTATAATCCGGCTTATAATCCTAACTCCGCCACTCGGTTAGATGTTGCTTACCATTGCGCTCAATTGTAAGATGAGCACTCTTGCGAGTCTAGAGCTATGGTTTGCTTTTGTTTAGTGTTTTTCCTCTTTCTTTTCCCAATCTTTTAAATATTATATCTAACGTTCCTGATGGTTATGTGAGAGTTTACAACTTCACCGTTTAATCCATAATGTCGATCAACTAGATTGGGGGATGAGGTGTTTACCGGTCCCTAGCTCAGTGACAGTTAGTTTATTATTTCTAGGGAGGCCTCTAGTGGGGTTATAAAACAATTTTATTAGCTGCCAATATGAGATTGAGGCAGATGACAATAAGCCTTACGTGGAAAAACTCATTGCTCATTAGTTCATAGTATATTATGTAGTTATTTATTTATCATGTTGAACTTCTATCGGCGAAACTCAACTGACCATCATAATATGTGTTCAACAATATGTAATTGAGGCATATGATATGGGATGAGATTGTGCTCAATAGTTAATTTCTCTGTTGCTTTTAAGGTACCCCCCTCCCTTTTTATTGATTGATTTCACTTCCAATTATTTCGAGTCTGAAAACCCCATGAAATTTTGAACCAGATTGAAATTCTTAATTATATTACGACTATGATTTAGTCCGCACTCACATCAAGTAATTAAGTAATCACGAGCTATTAGTAAAATGTTTTTCCTAAATATTAGTAATACTGCTTTCCTTATGTTACTCCAAATCAGTCATATGGAGTTATTTTAAATTCTGCAGGCTTAAGTTATTTCGAGGTCTAATCAAAGTATGCTTTTTAATTAAAATTAAGCTAATTCTGATCAAGTCAACCGATTCTTGAAGTGAAATGCTTAGACAGTTGGTTCAAGATATATTTTGTAATCTGGATAAGTCATGTGAAAGCTCAGGAGAATGAGCAACTTTTGAGATGTAGATACCTGCTTAGGTTGTGAAACGATTCTTGAAGTAGTAAGATAGATGAATTCTATAGAAAGGGGGTGTATCAGTTGATTGAGAAAGGAGGTTGTATATAGTTTGCTTGTGTAACTGTGTTGGACGTGACTTTAACGTTCTTTTTTAATTTCAGTTCTACTGAATTTCGTTTACACTTCCATTTAATTGTGAATTGAAAACATCATAACTGAAGTGGCTTTTCTCTGTGTTAATAGGAATAAGTTGGGGCTTGGAATGTACTAACTAATTGGCTAAATGAATTATTATTGTACTAACTAATTGTTGCTATTATGATTATTATTGTTGTTACTTGGTATTGTGTTTATATTGATATTTAGTACTACCTGGTTATGCTTACTATTATTATTATTATTTTTTTTCTGTACTTCAGCCTTTTACTGTGAATATGGTGTCATCTGGATGGATGAGGTGAAAGCGCTGAGAATTTCTGAAATGAGACCATTACTTACCTGATGATTGATGAGTATTTCAGCATGAGCAGAATGATCAACAAATCAAGCAAATCAAAATGTACACTTGAACTTTTTAAAAGGAAATCGGATTGTCTTGGTTTAGTGATACTAAGATACTTCTCTTGACATTATTTAGGAATGATGTACTCCGTATGAGGAGCTACGTATTTGTACCCTATGTTTTTTTTTTGCCAGTAGTAAATTCTGTATTTGTAAACTTGATAAATGTGAAAATTTCCGTTTTTCATTATATGAGAATTCCATATTATCAATATTTGTAGAGATTGCCTTGGTAGTACTAGTAAAATTTAGTCGTTAATAGTGACGAAAGCATTAGTAGTGAAAAAATTAGGAGGATGTAAAAAGTGTCAAGGAGCTTCCAGTGACATTGAAAAGCGTCGCTACTTGAAATGGTCATTGACGCAATAAGGCGTCGGCAAGGCTGACGCCAAAAAATGTCAAAAATTCCTGACGCCCCAAAAAACCACGCTTCCTAAAGCGTCGAGAAATAAAATGCCGATGCTTTTAAGCGTTGAAATTAGCCTAAAAAGTATCGAGAAAGTAAGGTATGTGTAGTAGTGTATCTCCACTTAATCTGTTGCAAGTAACAGGAATTCGAGATGACGTGAATTTTATAGCGAAGGCTTATATTCAATATCTCTGAGTTTTTGTCAAACATATTGTACAAAGTGAAGTTGTTGCTACAAAGAGTCCTAAACGGCATACTTCATCTTTAGTTTTGTAGAGATTGATATGTTAACATTCACCTTGCAAGTCGGTAAATGTTG
Source organism: Silene latifolia (assembly GCF_048544455.1). Lineage (NCBI taxonomy): Eukaryota > Viridiplantae > Streptophyta > Magnoliopsida > Caryophyllales > Caryophyllaceae > Silene > Silene latifolia. The sequence continues at coordinate 6,740,728 of NC_133538.1, forward strand.
TTTATTTGTACGCAAAATAATGGTGCTTGTGTTTAGTGTCTCCATAATTCAGTGGCATATATGTAGGTGCTGGTATTTCTCGCTCGATTCAACCTAGGGAACCAGAAAATCTCCAATCTCCAACTCCCTAAAATTAGTATTTAGGGTCTTTATAATTACGTTAAACAACTAACGATTCACTTCAAAATAACTATCTTTGTTTAGAACTATACATTAATACATTTACATGTCTCGCCATATAGTCTTGTAAATTAGCTAAGAATGTTATTTGGTTTCAAGGAAATCACTGAACTAGACAAATAGAGCTTTGTTGTTCAACGAATTATCACACACTTAAGACGGTTCCTAGAACACATGTTTGTTTATAGTGATTCTTGTGACCTCCGTACACTCAAGGAATAACACTATGGTGATGTAAATTTCTTGTATGTGCTAAAATGAAAGGAAAGTAACCATTGAACCTGCGCACCGAAAACAATTGTATAATATACAAACACAAAAATGCCCTTATAGAACCGTTATCGTCCATGCTAGCTCCAATGACCATTGACAACCTAATAAACCAAAAGAAACATGACTAATAATCAACTATAACTATAACGGTTCACGAGGAAACCGTACCCAATGCATGAATCGATACTAATCCAAATAAACGAGCCATAATATCTTGGGGTATCGCGCGCAATACTAGTGTTGTATAATGTCAACGATGTAGTAAGGGATATGAAAGGATGTTGGGAAAAATTCTCTCGAATTAGAGTTTCAGCAACTTTTGATCATCAACAAGAAAATATCAAAAAAGTACGAAAAAACAAAAAAAAAAAAAAAAAAAGCTATAATAAGTGATCCTTGTTCTTCAGTCTCTACTGCAATTCCTACAAGTGTGGTTAATATGCAGATTTTCCTCCATTAGTTAGTAATGCTAAATCAAAACCCCCAAATTGTTCGCTTGATTATTCTATTGGTAAGATAAGGAATATGAACCAAATAGTTAGGATTGCTTCATTTGAGATAGATCCTCTGGTTTGTGATGAATTTGAAGCTAATTTGGAAGTTCAAGGTAGGAAGAAGATTCCATTTTTGGTGAGTATCAAAGAAGAGCCAGCTAAGTTACTACAATTTACACCAGAAGACGTACAAGTTGAGCTCAATTATTGGAAGACTTCGGTGTATTGCTTCATTCCTCGAGCTAACCCACCTTAGGAAATTGTAGACGGATTCATCAGCAAAACTCAGGGCAAATCAGGACATTGATAAGGTATCCTTTCTCCCAAATGATATTTTCCTTGTTAGGTTTAAATCTTAACGTGGTAAAGAGGGTGTTCTTAAATATGGACATTTTCTTTTCGACAATAAACCTCGAATTGTTTGAAATTGGCAACCTGATATTGAGCTAAATAAGGACAATGTTAAGCATGTGCCTGTTTGGTTGAAACTTATGAATTTGACTCTTAAAATTCTGGGATAAATGTTTGCCTTGAATTGCTGGCCTATTAAGTGATTTTATTCAGCGAGACTCAGCTACTGATGATAAAACTAGGTTTAGTTTTCCGAGGGTGATGATTGAGGTTCTCTTTGGTAAAGCATGACCTAATTTTCTGAAGTGTTTGGATAAGGCAGGTCATATTGTTAAAATTAAAGTGGAACGGGAATGGAAACCTATTGCTTGGACTGTATGTGGAGGGGTTGGTCATGTAGGGACCAAATGCAAGAAAGCTAAACCAAAGCCCTCTGCTGTGCGAAAGAAATGGGTTCCAAAAGCTAAGCAGACTGATAAAGTATGGGTCCGAATCACTGATCCCCTTGTAGTGGAGGTGGTTGCCACTCCTGAAGAAATTCCCCATAAACTACAGGTGGTTTTGAAAAGAGAAGACACATATAATCATGTTGCTACTCCAGCTAGGCCTATCATCAGGTTTAGTAGACAGGAACTTATTGAGGCAGGAAAGAGCTCAGCCAAGTTTGGTAAATCATCTTTCTTTGAGGCTCTAAATCATACTACACCTAAGGTTGGAGTAGGTACAAATGGTAGTGCATTAGGGTAATGCATAACATTGGCTTTTAGAACTTTAGGGGACTAAATAACCTTTCTAAGCAAAAACACATTCAATGGTTATTGCATAATAATCAGATTGGTCTTTTTGGTCTCCTTGCGACAAAGGTAAAACCTTCTTCTCTAAATAGAGTATATATATATGTGATGGGTGGTCTTTATCTACCAATACTAGTTGGCATAAAGGTGGTAGAGTCTGGGTAATGTGGAAGCCTAAAGAGTTTGGGTAATGTAGAAGCCTAATTTGTTTCAAGTTATTTTTTTTTATTATAGTGCCCAGATGATTCATATGGAAGTAGGTTAAATTTGTTTTCAGTTTGAGTTTCATTATACCATAATATATGTTTTTAACGGTGTGAATGAACAAAAACTTTATGGAAGGATCTGTGTGATTATGCTACCACTATTAAAAGCCCATGGTTACTTAATGGGGGATTTTCATTATGTGATTCCTCCTTCTTAAAGACTTGGAGTCCAATGTAGTGATGAGGAAATGGATGATTTTCAACATTGTTTAGACTTTTCTGGCCTCATAGACATACTTGCTGTTGGCCTTATTATATCTGGACAAATAAGCAGAATCGCCAAACTAGGGTTTTCTCAAGATTAGATAGAGCTTTGGTCAATCATGAATAGTTAACTGAATGTGGGCATTCTTATGCTCATTTCTTCAATGATGGATTGTTTGACCATACACCGTGTATAATACAAGACACAAATTTAGCTGTAGTGAGTAGGAAAAGCTTCAAGAATTATAATATATGGAGTACTGTTGATGAATTTCTACCTTGTGTGCATCATGCACAAGATAAATATTGGCAAGATACAAAAATATTAAAAATGGTTATGAAATTGAAACATTTGAAATAACCTATTAAGGATCTAAATAAGGCTCTATTTGATGATGTGGAGGAAAATGCTATTAGGACATGGCAGTATTTGGATTTTGTGCAAACTCAACTGAAATTGCGTCCTCATGACAATGATTTATTTTTGAAACAAATGGAATTTGCTAAATCCTATAAACCATTGAATGATGCTGATGAAAGTTTCCTAATACAGAAAACTAAGGCAATTTGGATTAGTAAGGGTGATGATAATACTAGATATTTTCATAGCATTCTTAAGAATATGCATGTTAAAAATAAAGTTCCGAGATTGCTGACACTACTGGGGTAATTCACACTGATGGGGACAAGATTCAGGAGGATTTTTAAAACTTCGATAAAGACTTGCTTGGTAACGCAACAGACACTAAGGCAGTGAGCTCTAAGGTGGTGTGAATGGGAACAGTCTGTAGTGCTGATTACTGGGATATACTTCATGCCCCTATGTCCAACAAAGAAATCAAAGAAGCCATTTTTTCAATTCCAAACCACAAGGCCCGTGGCCCTGATGATTACTCTAGTGCCTTCTAAAAAGATGCATGGCCTATAGTTGGTGAAGAGGTATGTGGTGCAATTTAAGATTTCTTTCAATCTGGTAAAATGTTACAACAGATTAACCATACCTTTGTCACTTTAATTCCAAAATGTGACCCAATATTGCCTTATTTCATGCTGCAATATCTTATATAAGGAAATCTAAAAACTTTTCTATACTAGGCTTTCATCTGTATTGCCTGGTTTGATTAGTGAGAATCAAGGAGGGTTTATTAAGGGAAGAAATATAGTGGAGAATATATTGATGTGTCAAGATATTATTAGATTGTATAATAGGGCTAGTGTGTCTCTGAGATGTCTGAAAGTGGACCTAAAGAAAACCTATGACTTTGTGAGTTGCGATTTTATTGAACAAATGATGCATGCCTTGAACGTAACTTCACCCCAAAATTTATTCATTTTGCTATTGTCTGTGTCAGAACAGCATCATACTCTCTTGTTTTGAATGGGATCAAATTTGGATATTTTAAAGGTGCAAAAGGTTTAAGGCAGGGGGATCCTATTCCCCCTTTGACTTTGACAATTGCTTTGGAATACCTGAGTAGAGTTTTGAAATTTGTTACTAAAACAATAAAATTTTACCATGCCCTCTGGGGAAAAATGTGGTTGACCCATCTCATGTTTGCGGATGACTTATTGTTATTTAGAAAAGGGGATACTAAATCAATAATGATATTATTAAGGGCCTGTGCAACCTTCTCAGCAGCATTTGGACTTCAAATGAATATAATGAAGTCTGATGTTTACTTTAATGGTGTCTTAAGTAGTGTTAAAGATTAGATATTGCAAATCTCTGGGTTTGAGGAAGGAACCTTACCTTTCAAATACCTAGGAGTTCCCATCACTGCTGGAAGGCTCAAGATGAATCAATGTTCAGTTCTAATGGATAAGATCCTTGAAAGAATTAAAGGATTGGGTGCAAAAAAATTATCAAATACAGGACGGTTAACCTTTGTAAACTTTGTGTTGACTTCGCTATATTCTTGATGGGCAAATATTTTTGTGATCCCAAAAACTGTATTGAGGAGGCTTGATGCAATTTGTAGAAAATTTCTGTGGGATGGTAATTCAGAGTATGTCAGAGTTCCCCTATCAGTTGGGAAAAGATTTGTACACGTAAAACTAAAGGGGGCTTGGAATAAGGGATAGTTATGCTTGGAATGTGGCTTTGTAACACCCCATACAACAAGGTGCCTTACTAAAACAACCCTGGCACATGGAGATGCTACCATCTCAGTCGCCCGAGGTATAGTAATAAAAAATGATCATTCCAAAACATACTTTCAGTTCAAAAGTTAAAAGTGCGTACACCTTAAACCAAAAATGGAAATATAATTCAACTGTCTTAAACAAATATACAAACTGAAATAAAAGACTGTCATAAAGTGATGACTCCATCCCCAACAAGATCCCGCACGCAATCTAAGGCATACCTACTAATCAACTGCTCATCATCCCCCAAATGGATCACCACAGTTTCCAGAACATTTAAGCGAGGTCAGTTACTGAATAATCATAATAAGCAATACAACACCACCAAATTACATAAGCACATTCCTCAAACTCCAGTTCATCACCAACCACCTTACTACACACTAAAGTGTGTAGACCTGCCAGAATACCCATCACAATAGATATTCCACTTCGCCAGTGGGAACCACAGCCTTACCACCTAAGCCCCGCTCAAAATCGTAGAGCGAATAACCCAATGACCATTAATGTGCATATCCCCCTTGTGACGGGAACCACAAGGAGCGAATCAAGGGCGTGAAACCATTACCAAAAATGACTCCAGTCAGCCGAGGGCGCACCTCGCGAACCACATACAATTACAACCAAAAATCACAAAACTGATAATCATGCCAATACCAAGAAATACAATTATGACCACAATGATAACCATGTAGTTCATCCATCACATTAACTTAAATCAATTATACAGTAACCGAGTAGGGAAAACCCTACCTGAAATGGAATCACCAACAACAATAGCAGCAGATCAAAGAGCCTTTTCTACGAAATCACCTCCTATAACAATAATGCATATAATTACGATCCACAACAACAATTAAACAATAAACTCCCAAAATACCAAAATTAGGGTTTAGACAATTCTTGTATACTGACATAAAAAAAACATAGAAATCTTACCCAATTGATGACGGACGCAACGGTATGAAAATCCCCCAAAAGTTAAGAACTCTAGCCCTTGATTTGATAGCAAAGATATGAGAGAATCGAACGTCTATTTGAGAAAGCTTTGGGAATGAAAAGTAAAATAAAAAGAACTTACGACTCAAGCTTATAAATACCTCTCCTTCCTTTATTTTCAAACCGGACGAAAAACCCGTAAGAACACAGGCACTCGATCGAGTAATTAACGTACTCGATCTAGTACCGCGTACTCGATCGAGTTGCCACTACTCGATCGAGTACACCCTGAGAAGAATGTACTCCTGAATCGGAATACAACTTACTCGACAGAGTACCCCCAACTCGATAGAGTACTTAAAGATCAGAATACCCGAGGTATTACAGTCTTCCCTCCTGCAAAACATATACACATACACTCAAATATCTTCCCCCATTCTCGACACTAACTCCACCAACCATGCCTACTTCTACAACGCGGCTCACGATATCGTATGAACTATATTATAGCCTCTCGACACTAACTCCATAACACAACCGAATACCAACCACAAATGCCGCTAACTCGGTCTCACTAACATATTACCTACTAGCAAACCCATTACTAAGACAATCCACCAAACAAGATCAACCACCAAAACGAAATATTACAGGCTGTCATAGGGAAGTTGGTGTGGTTGATTTATTCTAAACTAGAGAGTTTGTGGGATAAGTGGATTAACCACATCTACTTAAAAGGTGAAAGTTTAGGTGATTATACTCCAAAGCAAGATACTAGTTGGAGTTGGAAATCGGTTTGCAAAGTGAAGGAACAATTCAAATTTGCTTAAAATGCTAGAATTTGCACATTGCAGCCTAAGGGGTACTTTGCCAATGCAGGATATCAGTTGATAAGGCAGAAACTACCTGAAGTAAGATGGCATGTGAAAGTCTAACACCCCTAATTAGAATCCTCTAATTAGTTTACCAAAATACATTAATTTAGTGTTTAAAACATCAATCTGACATGCATACAAATATAAAAGCATAAATACAAATAAGAATAGAAATTTCCTTACAATGAGGTTAAGGCAATAAGAACAACAACTATTGTTATCTTATGGAATATATACAATGCTTAGGATAATCTTTCAAGTACCCAACCTTCAAAGTAGAAGGTCTCCTTTGGTTGCACCCAAGAACTTGCTCCAACTACTATAAGAATAATTAACTAGATATTTCTAATACTAACCCTTGTTTATTAATTAAAAAACTATTACTAACTCTTAGTAATACTATGATAATATTAGATTTTTATGTTACTTACTATTAGTAAGGATTTCTAATATTTTAGAGAGATGTGTGTTTTTGAGAGATAATGCAAAAACACAAGTGACCAAAAATTATGTGCATCAAATGCATATTTTAAGGCCTTATGGTAGGCCAACAAGAGAGAGAGAGAGAGAGAGAGAGAGAGAGAGAGAGAGAGAGAGAGGGGGGGGGGAGGGTGGAGAGGTGGAGTGCCTTAATTAATTTGCATGCTTGTAAGATCATTATTACATGTTTAGGGTAGAACAAAAGGTAATTGGAAAGAACAAAACATGGGTAAGAGAAAAAGCATGCACAAAGCTAATGATTATGTCCATTTTTCTCTCCTTTCTTCCCATATACACGACACTTATAAGCTTTTATAGGTCCATTTTGATTTTAATATTTATCTTACAAATATATATAAATCATCAACTTAATGATCTTATGCTTAAGTGTCTCCCAATTATTTTGTCTAATAAAACTCCTTATATACACTTGTTGTAATACCCGGTATTTTAGTACCTTGGTCAAAGGCTAGTCAATGGTAAATGAGTAAATGTATTTTATAAAATTATATTGGATTCTACGAGTTATGTTATAAGACGGAATAATAAAATAAAAATGATAACAACAACAACAACAACAACAACAACAACAACAACAACAACAACAACAACAACAACAACAACAACAACAACAACAACAACAACAACAACAACAACAACAACAATAATAATAATAATAATAATACATGTATATATACTTCACCTACCATACTACTACTCACCTTATCTCATTCACTATAACCTTATCTCATCATATCACAACTCCACCACATATTATAGAGAGAGGAAAAGAGAGAAAGGAAGGGAGATTTTGTCCCTCCGCCTCGAGATCTTAAGGTAAGACCGTCTAATGCTAGCCCGTATGTTAATTAAATTATACCGTTGACCCACCTTGACCCACCTTAGGCCTTCGTTGACCACCTCATTGATTGCCGTTGACCACCATAACTCGGGTTTGACCGAGTTATTATTTGGTTATTATCGTTGTTGTTTATACCGTCTTTGTGCTGAGTTTTCACCCTCCGTTTATAGCTCACCTAGGGTGGCTTTGGGTGGCTTTTTTTATGGGTTGAGTGGAGAGTACGTTGGTGGTCGTGGGTGGTGGATTGGGTGGCGGTAAGGATGTATAAAACAGGTTATTTATAGGGTAGGCGAGTTGATTGTTGTTGTTGGTTATTGTTGTTAGTGCCGTGTAATAGGTGGTTGGGCTAGTTTTTGGTGGTGGCTATTGATGCTAGGCAGTGGTCGTGACCACTGTGGCTAGAAGGGGGGGGGGGGAGTGGTGGCTCATGGGGGTGGTAGTTTGGTGGTTTTCAAGGTGCGTAAAATCGTGTGTGTATGTTGTTGTTGGGAGGCTTTTATTGTAGTTTTTTTACTGCGTTTTAGGGGCTACTTTGGAGGGGTTGTGCATGAGGGTTGTCGAGGGTGGTGCACGGTAGTGATGGGTGGTGGTGTTGGCCGTGGATGAGGCGGTTACGGGGCTGTTTTGGGAGGTTCTAAGGGGGTGTTTTGGGCTGTCAAAACATGGTTCAAACCATGTGTTTGTGAGTGTTTGAGTGAAACTCAAGACGGGTTTTAATTAGTGTATAATGGGTTATCAGTCGGGACTTAAATCTTGTGGTTGGCGGGAAATTTAGTTGGGATTTGGGTTTAATTATATTAGATTATATATTGGAATTTAATTCGATTAGTTAGTAATTATTTTTAATTATTGTATTTATTTAGGTTACGGTTTTGTGGAAGAATATCGTTAATTGGATTGCTTATGGAGTATGCTAAAAGGTTGGTTAATTGGATGGTCATGTGAGTTGTTATTGAGTGGTCATTACATTGTAACATGTTTGTCATAAATTCATATGTTACTAGAAATGTATTATAACATGATATTGGTTAAGGCGACTTGACGAGTCAGAATATTGAGGAAATGGCATTCATATCGTATTTGGAACCGTGCATCATGATAAGTCGGAAATTGCCATGTTATGTGGTATCTTGCATTATTGTGTTTGTCTTGTATATTGGAGGACGTCCAACCCTTATTTTATTGCTTGTTTAGAAATTTACTCAAACAACTAAACCCTTACAATGAAAATAACTCGCCAATCTACCCCCATTGCACTCAAACTTAAAGCTACTCCGCTTCAAGAGTTTATATGTTCTATCTCACAGGTTTACAAAGTCTTTGAATCTCAAGGGTTCACTTAATGAACATTGAGATCACGATTAAGACTTAAAAGCGAGAATCATGGAACAAACTCATTATGTGATTAAGAACATCGTTCTTGAATGATTCTCCATATGGTGTCACAATTAGATCCATGCAAGTGTTGAGAGATTACCTCATCTTCATTAACCACTTCCTCCATAAAGGCGGTTGGTTTCTTGGGATACCGTGGTTTTCGTAGGGCGGTTGAACCCGTTCCCTTTCTCCTTTTTGTGGAGGTTTTGGGCTTAGGAGGAGATGCATCCGGAGTTTCATTATCACCAAAAAAATCAACCATTTTCCTTTTAGATCTTGTTCGTGACGGCTTTTGAGTGAATAATGGTCAAGCTCATCATCAAAAACCTTATCGGCAACATCATGGTCATCACCATCTTCAATGTCTATGACAGTTTCAACATGCAAGCCCACTGTTGCATCACTTTTTGGAGGTTCATCACCAACTCGTTTTGGATCTTCAGTTTCGGGTTCCTTCTCTCTTCCTACATCATTTTCTTGGTCATCAACACTTCTCTCTTTTTCGTTTTAGTTTCCTTTTCTTTCATCGATTCAACATTACAATCACCAATTTCTTTTTTAGAAAACTAAGGCAGTTTGGATTAGTAAGGGTGATGACAATACTAGGTTTTTTTATAGCATTCTTAAGAATATGCATGTTAAAAATAAAGTTCCGCGGATTGCTGACACTACTGGGGTAATTCACACTGATGGGGACAAGATTAAGGAGGATTTTTTAAACTTCTATAAAGACTTGCTTGGTACTGCAACAGACAGTAAGGCAGTGAGCTCTAAGGTGGTGAGATTGGGAACAGTCTTTAGTGCAGATAAGTGGGATATACTTCTTGCTCCTGTGTCCAACAAAGAAATCAAATAAGCCATTTTTTCAATTCCAAACCACAAGGCCCGTGGCCCTGATGATTACTCTAGTTCCTTCTAAAAAGATGCATGGTCTGTAGTTGGTGAAGAGGTATGTGGTGCAATTCAAGATTTCTTTCAATCTGGTAAAATGTTACAACAGATTAACCAAACCTTTTCACTTTTATTCCAAAATGTGACCCAATATCGCCTTATTTCTTGCTGCAATATCTTATAAAAGAAAATCTAAAAACTTTTCTATACTAGGCTTTCATCTGTATTGCCTGGTTTGATTCGTGAGAATCAAGGAGGGTTTATTAAGGGAAGGAATATAGTGGAGAATATATTGATGTGTCAAGATATTATTAGATTGTATAATAGGGCCACTGTGTCTCTCAGATGTCTTATTAAAGTGGACCTAAAGAAAACATATGACTTTGTGAGTTGCGATTTTATTGAACAAATGATGCATGCCCTGAACGTAACTTCACCCCAAAATTTATTCATTTTGCTATGCTCTGTGTCAGAACAGCTTCATACTCTCTTGTTTTGAATGGGGTCAAATTTGGATATTTCAAAGGTGCAAAAGGTTTAAGGCAGGGGGATCCTATTCCCCCTTTGCTTTTGACAATTGCTTTGGAATACCTGAGTAGAGTTTTGAAATTTGTTACTAAAACAATAAAAATTTTCCATACCCTCTGGGGGGAAATGTGGTTGACCCATCTTATGTTTGCGGATGACTTATTGTTATTTATCAAAGAGGATACTAAATCAATAATGATATTACACTCCAGCCCCCGAAGGAGGTGGCTTACATGATCCATGTGGTGGTGCGGGAATGCATGGGCTCGGGGGGGGGGGGGATTCAAGCCCCTCGTCATCAAAAAAAAAATAATGATATTATGAAGGGCTTGTGCAACCTTCTCAGCAGCATTTGGACTTTAGATGAACACAATGAAGTCTGATGTTTACTTCAATGGTGTCTTAAGTAGTGTTAAAGATTACATATTGCAAATCTCTGGGTTTGTGGAAGGAACCTTATGTTTCAAATACCTAGGAGTTCCCATCACTGCTGGAAGGCTTAAGATGAATCAATGTTCAGTTCTAATGAATAAGATCCTTGAAATAATTAAAGGATTGGGTGCAAAAAAATTATCTAATACAGGACGGTTAACCTTTGTAAACTTTGTGTTGACTTCGCTCTATTCTTGATGGGCAAATATTTTTATGGTCCCAAAAGCTGTATTGAGGAGGGTTGATGCAATTTGTAGAAATTTTTTATGGGATGGTAATTCAGAGTATGTCAGAGTTCCCCTTGTCAGTTGAGAAGATATTTGTACACGTAAAACTAAAGAGGGCTTGGAATAAGGATAGTTATGCTTGGAATGTGGCTTTGTAACACCCCCATACAACTAAGTGCCTTACCAAGACCACCCTAACACATGGATATGCTACCATCTCGGTCGCCCGAGGTATAGTAATCAAAAGTGACCATTCCAAAACATACTTTAAGTTCAAAAGTTAAAGGTGCGTACACCTTAAACCAAAAATGGAAATATAATACAACTATCTCAAGCAAATATCCAAACTGAAATAAAAGACTGTCATAAATTGATGACTCCATCCCCAACAGGATCCCGCGCGCAATCTAAGGCATACCTACTAATCAACTGCTTGTCATTCCCTAAAAGGATCACCATAGTTTGCAAATCATTTAAGCGGGGTCAGTTACCGAATAATCAAAATAAGCAATACAGCAACATCCAGTTACATAAGCACATTCCTCCAACTCCAATTCATCACCAATCACTTGACTATACACTAAAGTGTGTAGACCTAATAGAATACTCATCACAACATATATTCTACTCCACCAGTGGGGACCACAGCCTTACCACCTAAGCCCCGCTCAAAATCGTAGAGCGAATAACCCAATGACCATTAATGTTCACACCACCCTTGTGACGGGAACCACAAGGGGCGAATTAAGGGCGTAAAGCCATTCCTGAAAATGACTTCAGTTAGCCGAGGGCACACCTCGTGAACCACATACAATTACAACCAAAAATCACAATACTGATAATCATGCCAATACCAAGAAATACAATTATGAACACAATGATAACCATGTAGTTCATCCATCACATTAACTTAAATCAATTATATAGTAACCGAGTAGGGAAAACCCTACCTGAAATGGAATCACCAACAACAATAGCAGCAGATCAAAGAGCCTTTTGTATGAAATCACCTCCTATAACAATAATGCATATAATTACGATCCACAACAACAATTACACAATAAACCCCCAAAATACCAAAATTAGGGTTTAGACAAATCTAGTATACTGACATAAAAGCAACTTAGAAATCTTACCCAATTGATGACGGACGCAACGGTATGAAAATCCCCCAAAAGTTAAGAACTCTAGCCCTTGGTTTGATAGCAAACATAGGAGAGAATCGAACGTCGTAAATGTTTTTCTTTGAGAAAGCTTTGGGAATGTAAAGTAAAATAAAAAGAACTGACGACTCAAGCTTATAAATACCTCTCCTTCCTTTATTTTCAAACCGAACAAAAAACCCGTAAGAACACAGGCACTTGATCGAGTAACTAACGTACTCGATCGAGTACCGCCTACTCGATCGAGTTGCCACTATTCGATCGAGTACACCCTGAGCAGAATGTACTCCAGAATCTGAATACAACTTACTCGATAGAGAACCCCCAACTCGATAGAGTATTTAAAGATCAGAATACCTGAGGTATTACAGTCTTCCCTCCTGCAAAACATGTACACATACACTCAAATCTCTTCTCCCGTTCTCGACACTAACTCCACCAACCATGCCTACTTCCACAACGCGGCTCACGAAATCGTATTATCTATATTATAGCCTCTCGACACTAACTCCATAACACTACCGAATACTAACCACAAATGCCGCTAACTCCGTCTCACTAACATATTACCCACTAGCAAACCCAATACTAAGACAATCCACCAAACAAGATCAACCACCAAAACGGAATATTACATGCTGTCATAGGGAAGTTGGTATGGTGGATTTATTCTAAACTAGAAAGTCTGCAAAGTGAAGGAACAATTAAAATTTGCTTATAATGCAAGAATTTTGACATTGCAGCCTAAGGGGTACTCTGTCAATGCAGGATATCAGTTGATAAGGCAGAAACTACCTGACGTAAGATGGCATGTGAAAGTCTAAGACCCCTAATTAGACTCCTCTAATTAGTTTACCAAATTACATTAATTTAGTGTTTAAAAGATCTATCTGACATGCATACAAATATAAAGGCATAAATAGAAATAAGAGCAGAAATTTCCTTACAATGAGGTTAAGGTAATAAGAACAACAATTATTGTTGTGTTATGGAATATATACAATGCTTAGGATGATCCTCAAAGTATCCAACCTTCAAAGTAGAAGATCTCCTTTTGTTGCACCCAAGAACTTGCTCCAACTAGTATAAGTAATATTAAATAGATATTTCTAATACTAACCCTTCTTTATAAATTAAAAAACTATTACTAACTTATAGTAATAATATGAGAATATTAGATTTTTTATGTTACTTACTATTAGTAAGGATTTCTAATATTTTAGAGAGATGTGTGTTTTTGAGAGATAATGCAAAAACACAATTGACCAAAAATTATGTGCATCAAATGCATATTTTAAGGCCTTATGGCAGGCCAACAAGAGAGAGAGAGAGAGAGAGAGAGAGAGAGAGAGGGGTGGAGTGCCTTAATTAATTTGCATGCTTGTAAGATCATTATTACATATTTAGGGAAGAATAAAAGGTAATTGGAAATAACAAAACATGGGTAAGAGAACAAGCATGAACAAAGCTAATGATTATGTCTATTTTTCTCTTCTTTCTTCCCATATACACGGCACTCATAAGCATTTATGGGTCCATTTTGATTTTAGTATTTGTCTTACAAATATATATAAATCATCAACTTAAATGAGTAAATGTATTTTATAAAATTATATTGGATTCTACGAGTTATGTTATAAGACGGAATAATAAAATAAAAATGATAATAATAATAATAATAATAATAATAATAATAATAATAATAATAATAATAATAATAATAATACATAATACATGTATATATACTTCACCTGCCATACTACCACTCACCTTATCTCATCTACTATTACCTTATCTCATCATATCACAACTCCACCACACATTATAGAGAGAGGAAAAGAGAGAACGGAAAGGAGATTTTTTCCCTCCGCCTCGAGATCTTCAGGTAAGACCATCTAATGCTAGCCCTTATGTTAATTAAATTATACTGTTGACCCGCCTTGACCTACCTCTGGTCGTCGTTGACCATCTCATTGATTGACGTTGACCCCCATAACTCGGGTTTGACGGAGTTATTATTTGGTTATTATCGTTGTTGTTTATACCGTCTTTAAGCTGTGTTTTCACCCTCTGTTTATGGCTCACCTAGGGTGGCTTTGGGTGGCTTTTTTTATGGGTTGAGTGCAGAGTACGCTGGTGGTCGTGGGTGGTGGATCGGGTGGCGGTAAGGGTGTATAAAACAGGTTATTTATAGGGTAGGCGAGTTGATTATTGTTGTTGGTTATTATTGTTAGTGCTGTGTAATAGGTCGCTGGGCTAGTTTTTGGCGGTGGCTATTGATGCTAGGCGGTGGCTATGACCACTATGGCTAAGAAGGGGTAGTGGTGGCTCATGGCGGTGGTAGTTTGGTGGTTTTCTAGGTGCGTAAATTCGTGCGTGTATGTTGTTATTAGGAGGTTTTTATTGTGGTTGTTTACTGCGTTTCAGGGGCTGCTTTGGAGGAGTTGTACGTGAGGGCTGTCGAGGGTGGTGCACGGTAGTGATGGGTGGTGGTGTTGGCCGTGGATGTGGCGGTTATGGGGCTGTTTTGGGAGGTTCTAAGGGGGTGTTTTGGGTTGTCCAAACATGGTTCAAACCATGTGTTTGTGTGGATGTTTGTGAGTGTTTGAGTGAAACTCAAGACGGGTTTTAATTAGTGTATAATGAGTAATGAGTTGGGATTTGAATCTTGTGGTTGGCGGGAAATTGAGTCAGGATTTGGGTTTAATTGTATTAGATTATATATTGTAATTTAATTAGATTAGTTAGTAATTATGTGTATTTATTGTATTTATTTAGGTGACGGTTTTGTGGAAGAATATCATTAATGGGATTGCTTATGGAGTATGCTAAAAGGTAGGTTAATCGTACTCAGTTTCAATATATTTGGATGGTCATGTGAGTTGTTATTGAGTGGTCATTGTATTATAACATGTTTGTCGTAAATTCATATGTTACTAAAAATGTATTATAACAAGATATTGGTTAAGGCGACTTGACGAGTCATAATATTGAGGAATTGGCATTCATATCGTATTTGGGACCGTGCATCATGATGAGTTGGTAATTGGCATGTTATGTGGTATCTAGCATTATTGTGTTTGTCTCGTATATTGGAGGACGTCGTGGATTATGATTGGTTAGTTGTTGTTGAAGAGATGTAAGGCGGTTGGAAACCGTCTTATGCTTGAGTCGCCTCTTGGAGCTTCCCACTCCAAGAGGGATGTGCACAATAATGGCTTGAGTATGAAGGAACTCGTGTGGTTGAGGCACGACGCCTGGCATGGGATCCGTTTGGCTTCCGGATCCGCTACGTCTGTGCGTGTCCCGGTACCTATTTGTGTGGTGTGGTGCCGTGGGCGTGTCCCTGGCACCGGTGGTTGTGAGTATGCCAGGGCATGTCCCGGTACCGGTGTGTTAATTGTATAATAATATCTCATTCACATCTTTGTCATGTTGCATACTTATACATATTGTGTCGTGTCTTAGGTTTATTTATTGAAAATGATGTGTTTGGGTTGTGTGTAAATTGTCACCTATTTCCGGAGTGGCCTATATCGATCCATATTATATTTCCGATAATATGGGGAGTAGTTTGAGTACAGGTTTTGCTTGTTGACGTGATCGGGGTTCGAGCCGCGCTTTGGGCTTGGAGTCGAGTACTGGGATAGTTTATAGATGACATAGATGCCAGTCAAGTTTTATAGTTCATATTTTATTCATTCTTTCCTTGTTATGTAAATCACTAAACTTGTTATTTATATAAACAGTTTATTAATTGTGAAGAGTTAGGAACAATAAATACCTAAGAGGTGGTGGGGGTGAATTAGGTGTACGTTTTAAAAATTTGTTCTTAACTTAGTTAATTAATAACTTAAGTTAAGAATCTTGAAGTACAAAGCTTGAGAAACTAAATAGAATGTAAGTTCACAAGAAGGTACAACAATTCTATGTCACAGTATTGATGATTGTGAATCAGAACTAGCAATAAGTATAAACGAGAAGGAGCATAGTAAGAGAACATAAAAGTAAATGAACAAACAAACGATGTTTTAAAACTTTGTTCAACGTCTACTCCGAGGCCTACGTCCAACCCTTATTTTATTGCTTGTTTAGAAATTTACTCAAGCAACTAAACCCTTACAATGAAAATAACTCGCCAATCTGCCCCCATTACACTCAAACTTAAAGCTACTCCGCTTCAAGAGTTTATATGTTCTATCTCACACGTTTACAAAGTCTTTGAATGTCAAGGGTTCACTTACTGAACATGGAGATCACGATTAAGACTTAAAAACAAGAATCATGGAACAAACTCATTATGTGATTAAGAACATCATTCTTGAATGTTTCTCCTTATGGTGTTACAATCAGGTCCATGCAAGTGGTTAGACGCACCTTCTCCTCAATTACCTCATCTTCATTAACCACTTCCTCCACAATGGTGGTTGGTTTCTTGGGATACCGTGGTTTTCGTGGGGCGGTTGAACCCGTTCCCTTTCTCCTTTTTATGGAGGTTTTGGGCTTAGGAGGAGATGCATCCGGAGTTTCATTATCACCAAACAATTCAACCGATTTCCTCTTGGATCTGGTTCGTGACGGCTCTTAAGTGAATAATGGGTTAAGCCCATCATCAAAACCCTTATCGGCATCATCTTGGTCATCATCATCTTCAATGTCTATGGCAGTTTCAACATACAAGCCCACTGTTGCATCACTTTTTGGAGGTTCACCAACTCGTTTTTGATCTTCAGTTTCGGGTTCCTCCTCCATTCCTACATCATTTTCTTGGTCATCAACACTTCTCTCATTTTCTTTTCAGTTTCCTTTTCTTTCATCGATTCAACATTACCATCATCACTTTCTTTTTCATTTGATTTTTTCTCAACCTCTTGTTCACTCGATTTTTCTTCACCTTCTTTCGTTTTCTCACTCATTTTTCTTTGTTTTTTATTCTCACCAGATTTTCCCTCATCTTTTTCTTCCTTTTCATCAAATTCCCCCTCTTTTTCTTCTTCCTTCTCACCAACATCGCCCACTTCTTCTTCTCCCTTTTTCTCACTTGATTTTTCAATCTCCTTTCCTTTCTCAATTTCACCCACTTAATCAGCTTGCATGTTAGTGGTTTCTTCTTTATATGTATCAATAACGACTTCCGAGTCCAATCTTACAGAGATTGGTGGTCTTCTACCAAGACCACCTCTGCCACGACCACCGCCTTTCTTAGCCGCGGTTTAATTTTGTGCAATGGTGGGTTTGGCAGTGACAGGGTTGATTTTTTCAATGTTTGCACCGGTTTTGGGAGCGATGTTTTGTTTTGCAATATATTTTGGATTGAAAGTATTTATCAGATTTAGAACTTCTTTGCTATAAGTTGGTTTTGAAGCCATTTTTAAAATTGAAAGGGGGTTTTGATTTTGTCGGTTTTGGATTTTGAGAGGAAGTTAAGGGGAGTTGCTTTGTATAATGGATAATAGGGAGTGTTTCAATATTTTGCATATGGAGTAATGGTTTGGTCCGTTACTTTAATGATTAGTATAAGAGTTAAAGTGGTTGGTTGAGTGTAGGATAGTAAAAGTGATTTATGGTGTAAGATGGATTAGGTTGATGTGACATAAAGGGTTTGAGTGGCTCAATGTACATAAACTTATTTTCAAATAGGTTGTTAATCAAATGACTCGGACTATTTTGCATGCAATAAATAATGTATTTTGTTAATCTAATTAATATGTTAATCAAATATCTAATCAATCATTGAGGAAAATAATCCAATTTGTGTCACGTGTCACCTAATAAACCAATTTCCAACCGAAGTTTTTCGAATTGTTCTCTTTCTAACGGTTTTGTGAAAATTTCCGCAATTTGATTTTCCATTCTACAAAAGCTTAGACATATATTACCTTTCTCAACTTGATCACGTAAAAAATGATGCCTTATTTCGATGTGTTTAGTACGTGAATGTTGTATTTGATTCTTTGATATGTTAATTTCACTAATATTATCACAAAATATAGGAGTTGTTTTGAACGTAATACCGTAATCATGCAATTGTTGACGTACCCAAAGAATTTGTGCACAACAAAGAGCGGCACTTACATACTCACTTTTGGTCGTGGATAAGGCAACAGTATTTTGCTTCTTGGATGCCCATGAGATGAGACACGGTCTTAATACTGTAGCAATACCCGAAGTACTTATTCTATCCAACGAGCTACCGGCATAATCCGCATTCGAAAATCCTACAAGATCAAGTTCATAGTGAGTTGGGTACTAAAACTATAAGCCTTCTTTTCCAATCAAATACCTAAAAATCCATTTAACGGCTTAGAAATGTGATTCCTTAGGATTTAATTGGAAATGGGCACACACACACACACACACACACACACACACACACACACACACACACACACACACACACACACACACACACACACTAACTTGTATGTCGGGTCGTCTAGCGGTCAAATAGAGTAATGAGCCGATCATACCTCGATATACCTTCCCACTAATGCTCTTATCATTTTTGTCCTTATCAGGCTTGACTTTGGACACCATTGGTGTAGGCATAAGCTTAGAATTAGTCAACCCAAACTTATTTAGCATTTCTTTTAAGTACTTTTGTTGATGAGTCATTGTTCCTTTTTCACTTTGTTTACTTTGAACACCAAAGAAAAAATCCAAGTTCTCCCATCATAGTCATTTCAAATTCAGAAGTCATTAAATCAGAGAAGTACTTATAAAGGACATTGTTAGTTGATCCAAAGATAATGTCATTAACATATACTTACACAAGCAACAGTTCCTCACCTTGTGACTTGATAAACAATGTTTTGTCAACGGAACCACGTAAGAAACCGTTTTCCAATAAAAACATTGAAAGCCTGTCATACCAGGCCTTATGAGCTTATTTTAAACCATAAAGTGCTTCATCAAGTTTGAAAACGTGGTTAGGAAACCGTTGTCTTTTTAGGGGGGTAGGAGATGGTCGCGATAGTGTTTTGTGCTTTCTTTGCTTTGTTTGATTCGTGTCGGGAGGTGCGTTTTGTGTAGTTCCTTGGAGTTGTCTCATGTGAGTGTTAGAGTCTTGTGTTGTGGTGTTGTGAGTCTTGTGTCGTGGTGTTGTGCTTGTGTATAGCAGAGTGTGAACTTCGGGACGAAGTTCTTTTTAGGGGGAAAGATTGTAACAATACGGATCTTCTTTGGAGCCTACTCGACCGAGTAGAGCCTACTCGGCCGAGTAGTGCTCTTAGTGCGTGTTATTTCGGTTCTGCCGAGGAACACTCGGCCGAGTATAGCGAATACTCGACCGAGTATTGGACACTCGGCCGAGTGTTGTTTGCACTCGACCGAGTGTCCGGTTTGGCGAAGTTATATTTCGACGGTTTGATTAAGGAATGATTAGGGTATTTTATAATTCCGCGTCGGTTTCTAATATCACTTTTCACAAATTAACATTGCTACGTACCCTAATCCTACCCAAATCATTCCCTAATCATCCCTTTGAGCATTTCGTAGCATCTTTGTGTCGATAATTTGCGGCGATTCTTGCGTCAAGGTTCTTGTTGCCTTTGTTGGTAAGTACATCTTTGTAATTATTGCATCGTTTCGGGTTGCTATACATTTATATGGAAGGGGATGTTTGGAATTGTTCAAAGTGTAATTGTGTTGTATGATCCTTGTATAGGAGAAGACTTCGTAGAGGAGCCTTTTTGATTGTCCGTGTTGCTTACTGTTGTGATTGCTAAGGTAGGGTTTCCCTACTCAGTTGCTGTGCTTTACATGACATATTATTGTATTTATCGTTGTCTATTGATCATCGCAATATGGAGATTGTTGTGACAATGTTGGTGTGAGGGGATTGAGATGACGGTAATGTCATGTGATTGTGATTGTGGTGGAGTCACTTGCAGGAGTGGCTTCACACCCTAGTTCGCCCTCCGTGGAACCCGCCACGGGAGGGGATGTGCACATTAAGGGACAGGGATTATTGTCGCTCGTTGAGGAGCTGGACTAGGTGGGATCGGCTGCGGTCACCCACTGGCGGCGAGGATTACCTGTTGCGATGGGTAATCTGGCAGGGCTACACACTTTAGTGTGTAGTCGGTTACTATGTGAGACAGGGTGATTGGGAGTTGACGATGATCGGACGAGTATTGCATTTGTTTGTCTTGTTGTTGCATAACACTGACCCCGTTGTTGTTTGTGTAATCTGCGGTGATCCACTCGGGGATGGTGAGCAGGCTTGACAAGTTTTGCTAGTGAGAGCTTGGGGATTTCATTGGGAGAATTGCCACCACGAGTCATAGCATCACTGTCTGAGTCTTAGCGAGTTTTCTTTTATTATTAAGACTTTGAAGTTGTATTTCTTTAGACAGTATTTGGTTTTGGATATTGTAAACTTTGCATTTTACATTACTTTAATAAATGTGCTCAGTTCAGACGCTTTTGATATGTACTAACCTCGGGCAACCGAGATGGTAACAGTCTTTCATACTTGGGTGGTCCTGGTCAGGTACCTTGGTATGAGGGGGTGTTACAACTACTACATAATCAGGTTCAATTTGAGAGAGAAATGCATCAAATGCATAGAAATTTTGGAGCAATAATCTTGTCTTTATTCTAGAAGTTAGGTCACTGGTTAGGATTGATAAAGGGTGTGAGCTTTGGTGTTTCCATTTTTTAAGGACAAGCGAGTTTGAGGCATCGTTTTGTTCTTGTGTCACAGTAGATATGACTATTTCATGAGGGTTATTTGGTGAGGGTAATTGTGGCTCATATATTATTTGGTTGGGCCGTTCTCCAGCATCCACATTCCCCCTGGATGAGCTAGCATCTTCTTGAGATGGAGGATGATTAGTTCCCCCTGAATTTTGGTCAGCATCCTCAAGCAACAATAGCTCCAACTGTTGCTCAGCTTCTTCCACCACTTGATCCATATCATGTCGTATCATTCCATTTCAAAGGCATCATCATACTCATCATCTTCCTCATCAACAACTTGTGTATTTGAAGCAAAAAGACTAGATTCACCAAATATTAAATGAACACTCTCTTCAATTTTCATAGTCCTCTTGTTATACACTTTATAAGCTTTACTATGATCAGAATAACCAAAAAAAACTCCTTCATCACTATGAGCATCAAATTTGCCTAGGTTGTCTTTTCCATTATTGTGAACAAAGCATTTTAAGTGTGAGATGTTAGGTTTTCTTCCTCGTAATAATTCATAAGGCGTTTTCTCAATGATTTTTCTAATCATGACACGATGGTAGATATAACAAGATGTGTTAACGACTTCGACCTAAAAGTTCCTTGGTAATTTAAAGCTAATGAGCAAGGTCCTAGCCATATTTTCAAGAGTTCGGTTCATTCGTTCCACAACCCCATTTTGTTTAGGAGTTCTTGCGGTTGAAAAATTGTGGCTAACACCATTCTAATTACAATATGTTTCAAATGACAAATTCTTAAATTCGGTTCCATGGTCAGATCTCAATAAGATAAATTTATAACCAAATTTGTTTTGGACCTTTTTGACCCAAATTAAAAATTCATCAAATGTTTGATCTTTAAAACTTAATAAAAGAAGGCAAACAAATCTTGTAAAATCTACATTAACACAAATATAGCGACTTTCACCTCTACTAACTATACGCATAGGTCCGCAAAAGTCTATGTGAATGAGCTCAAGAGGTAAGGAAGTGCTAACAACCTTTTTGGATTTAAAGGAGCATTTAACTTGTTTACCTTTGACACAATCGTCACAAAGTGATTTAAACTCAAATTTGATGTTAGGAATGCCATCTAGTAGATCAAGTCTCTTGAGGGTATTAAGTGTTTTAGCATTAACATGACCAAGTCGTTTATGCCAAAGCCAAGGGCCATTCTTTTGAACACTCATGCATGATAATGTTTGACCCGACAATGAATATAGGTTAGTCATGTTGACATCTTTGACACGTTTACCTTCAAGTATGAGCTCTCTACTCTTTCCATCAATTATTCTACATTCACTGGCATGAAATTCAACGATGTTACCATGATCACATAGTTGTGAAATGCTTAAGAGATTGTGTTTCAAACCTTTGACAAGCAACACTTTGTCGACACATAGTGACTTTGACTTACCAAATTTTCCAATACCAATGATTTCACCTCTTTTGTTGTCGCCAAATGTCACCATGCCACCATGGTAGGCTTCTAGTGAGAGGAATTGGCTTTCATCCCCCGTCATGTGACGAGAGCATCCACTCTCTAAGTACTAATTATTGTTGTCCCTCACTAATGCATATAAGAAATAAAACATTTAATTTAGGAACCCATACGAGTTTGGGTTCCTTCTTGAAAACAACATTCTTGACTTCTTCCTTTTTAATCCAAACTAGTTTAGCCACTTTAGTGTTTCTTTTTAAGTCAAGGACTCTCTTTTCACAACCATTAAATTCATGATCTGTTTTACCACAGTTGTTGCAAATGATATATTTGGGAAGGTCGGCATACTTTCTTCTTCGATAATCAGTTTTGCTTGGATCATGGTTTCGAGTGCAACAGTGCGTGTTGCTGTTGCATTTGAAACCAAGTCCAGTATTCTTTGCAAGTTTTTCGTATTCTTGTGAATGTTTTAGAAGAAACTCCAAAACATTCTGACTTCCTTCCCATTTTAGATAAAACATCTTAGCCTCATCTAGCTCTTTGGTTAATGTTCAATTTTAGCAAGATGATTAAGATTTAGTCGACCTACTTTGTCCAAAGCATGTTTAGCATGGCTTGCTTAATCACTAAGCAACAACACAATTTGCTCAAGTTCTTTTTTATTGTTTTGACATGAGGTGAGGTCAGTTAGCAAAGAGTCACGTTCTTTAGTTAATGAAGCCACACATTTTGTGAAAGTCTCAATTTCAACATTAAACTCAGTTGGAATATCTGTTGCACGGGTTTGTTCAGCCCTTTTTAACATTTCAATTTTAACAAGAAGATCATCGTTTGATTTTTGTTCTACTTCTAAGGCAGTTTTGACATGACTTGACTCGTCGTTCAATATTTCAGCAATTTTGACAAGATTATCTTTTTTTACTTTCATATGTTGCTAAATCAATCAGAAGTTGGTCATATTCTTGGGTTAGTGAGGACATGTTTTTAGTAAGGGACTCTTCCTTTTTGTAAATACTGATGCAACAGTACAGTGCTCTGTTACATGAGTTTTATCAACCTTTTTAGCTAGAAACAGATTCTGTTTTCGAAGCTTTTTAATCTCCTTTTCAAGACTCAAAGATGAACTAGGTTGATCAACCTCATTTAGAGATTCTTTCAAGTTAACATTTTCTTCGGCTATGTCCTTAATTTTAGTGTGCATAGCATCTAATTTATTGCTTTGGACACGACACTTATTAATGAATTGGTCTAGGAGGAGACAAACTTTGTCTTTAGAGAAAGATCGAACTTTTTTCTTGAGCTTATTTATCTCATTGTCTAAATCGGAATCTGAGTCCACAGAGTGAGACATAAGACACTTGACACTTTCTTTCTTTGATGGCTTGGAATCATCCTTAGAAGAGCTAGACGAGATGCACAATTTGGCGTCTAATTCTTCCTCTAAAACATCGTCCTCTTCGGAATCAGAAATGACCCAAATAGTAGTCATCACTTTGTTTTTGTAGTCTCGTTTAGCAAAGTCACGTTTTTCCTTGGATTTGATGTCATTCCACTTTGGGAATTCTTTGATTTGATGACCTTTGTCACCACACTTAAAGTAACCAACAGTGGAACTCGATCTTCTCTTAGGAAAGCGGCGTTTGTTACCATTGTTGCTATACCTTTGTGAGTTTCGACCATTTATCACGCCAACAATATTTTTAGTGAACATTGCAAAGTCGTCATCTCCATCCTCCTCATCACTTGAGAGAGCATTGAGAGCGAGCCCTTTCCGTTTAGAGCTTTCCCCCGAGCGCATTATGAGAGTTAACTCATAATCTATGAGTTAGCCCATTAGTTCATTAAGGGTTAGCTTAGATAGGTTATTTACTTCCTCAATAGTTGTAACCTTCGGTTGCCATTTTCAGTGAGGCTATGAAGGATTTTACGAACTAGCTCCTCGGGTTCAAAAACCCAACCTAAGCTTTTGAGGTCATTAATAATGCTAGAAAAACGAGAAGACAAACTATTTATGGACTCATCTCTTGTCATCTTAAACATTTCATATTGTTGCATGAGAAGATCAAGTCAATATTTTTTTAACTTGTGACGTTCCCTCATAAGCAAGGCTTAGGGTGTTCCAAATTTCTTTGGCGAGGTACATCCAGAAATCCCGTTAATCTCTTGTTCACCAATGCCATATTGAAGGATGGACATGGCTTTAGAGTTCTTTTCGACCTTTCTATAGTCAACCTCGACATACTTGTCCTCACTTTTTGTAGTACTAGTGCCATCAGCATTAGTGACCGTTATAGCAAGGGGACCGTTTTGAATGATCAACCAACATTCATAGTCCGCACCTTTGACATAGTACTCCATGTGATGTTTCCACCAAGCATAGTTTTCTTCCTTAAAGATGGGATACTTATTGTGTTTTGAATCGTCCATAACTATGGGGATCAACTCTTTGGTTTTAACCAATATCAAGAGCACGAGGCTCTGATACCAATTGAAGAATTAGGAACGATAAACACCTAAGAGGTTGAGGGGGTGAATTAGGTGTACCTTTTTAAAATTTGTTCTTAACTTAGTTAATTAATAACTTAAGTGAATAATCTTAAGGTACAAAACTTGAGAAACTTAATAGAATGTAAATTCACAGGAAGGTACAGTAGTTCTATGTCACAGTATTGATGAATGAGACTCAGAACTAGCAACAAGTATAAACGAGAAGGAGCAAAGTAAGAGAACGTAAAAGTAGATGACCAAACAAACGATGTTTTAATAATTGGTTCAGCCTCTACTCCGAGGCCTACCTCCAATCGCTATTTTATTGCTTGTTTAGAAATTTACTCAAACAACTAAACCCTTACAATAAAAATAACTCACCAATCTACCCCGATTACACTCAAACTTAAAGCTACTCCGCCTCAAGAGTTTATATCATCTATCTCAAAGGTTTACAGAGTCTTTGAATCTCAAGGGTTTACTTAATAAACATGGAGATCACAATTAGGATTTAAACCCGAGAATCATAGAACAAACTCATTATGTCACAGTGCAGCAAACTGATACTTGGAGGTTTACAGCTTTCGAAAACAAAGGAAGACTTTAAATCAGAAAAACGTTTTGAAAATACTTAAAGAACAAAGCTTTAAATGTACAAATAATTTGCAAGATTTCTCAATATATGCTTCGGAAAGTCTTGTGTAATAAATGAAGCAAAGGCTCTCTATTTATACTGGATTTGATCATGTAAGAAGTACAATTTAGAGTAATTTAATCCAATAGTTAAATAAGTAGCCTTTGAGTGATGGTAAGTGTTAGGTTTAGAGTTAAGCACACAATGCTTTAGTATTTTTCAGAAAACTCTTCCCCAAACATTCAACATGTGACATTTTACCAAATTGGCAAACAACTTTTATAGCTTTAAACTTTGACAAGCCCAATATTGCCATTTTGGTAAAAAGCAAGTGCACAAATTTAGAGGATTAAACTTGAGAGATTTGTGATTTCATTTTTCAGATTTGTTTTCAAACTTTTGTGTTTCAAATGTTAAACCTTTGAAAATGTGAAATTTGTAAGGATTTTAACACTTACACATTTAGTATAAAATTCCTCCGTGCGGTAGTATCAGAAACCACAGTGCAATTCACTGTTGCATGGTTTTGCAGCCACGTTGACACAATGAGAATGTTACACTTACTCTGACAACATTCGACAAAGGCTAGGAAATATCTTTGTCTTGAGTTCAATCTTTATCATTTGAGCCTTCATGCACATCCTTTGATTGCTTCAAACACTAAACAATTTAACTAAGAGCAAACAATCAAATAACAATAAAACTTGGCATCATCAACCAAGTGTGTTCTAACAAATTATAATTCAAATTTCACTGCCTCGGGAAACCGAGACGATAACATCTCCCAATTACCTTGGCCGGGTAAGAAGGGGGTGTTACAAAGTGGCATCAGAGCGACGATTTTAAAACCTAAACCAATAAACCAAAATGAAGCTAGGTGATTCTGTGACACCCTGCGATAACGCGGAAAGTAAAACTAATAAATTCAAGCAGAAAATGTGAAATTTTGGAAACTTTTATTTAATAGATAATGTTTAACATGCGGGATTCACTAAAATTAGATGGAGAGAAAATATGCGGAAATAAAATAAAGTTTCATACAAACATGATAGTCAAAAATGGGGAAAATATATCCCACGAATGACAAGACGAAAATAGGTGAGTTTAGCAAAACGATAAATAAATCCAATGGTCAAGGTACTCACTAGCTCACACATGTCTTCACCCCATATAAGCACCAACTATTACCTTTCATTCATGAAACATAAATGGCACAGTCAGTGAGGAGTAACTCAAGGTTCTCCTAGCCACATTATATCAAAATGAACGTAACAAAGAACTCAAACAAGCAAACATATTAAACAATACGCATACAACTTGGATTATAAGAAAACATGGGATAATTCATGTTGATAAGGTAAGAGGAAACAAGGTGGAGTAATAAACAAGCATGTAATAGGCATATTCAAACAAAGTGAAGTAAAGGGAGGAAACATAGATGCGGTTAAATAATCACGAGTACGAATTCCAATGTAATATGACTAATGCAACTATCCAAATTATGCAAGACCCTTACAACTCTTAGACTCAATTCCTTCTGGTTGGACGATGATAATATAATACGGTCCTAGTCTAAACCTGGCCAGACTCTCGGGATGTACTCTACCCCATTCGACATGCGTTAAACATTTCGCATCCAAAACTCGATCGACAGAACGGAACTCGAGTACCCCGAATTCGGCAGAACGACACGAAAGAGGCGAAAATGGAATGAGATAAACCAATAATAGGAAGAACGGTACAAGTAGGCGTAAAGATAAGTCAAGCTAGAAGGCATGGCATTATGGCATTTTCACATGGATACGACTCATTTCAATTAATCATGTAAAATAAATCACTTATATTTGAAATACGATAAATAAATGAGAACGATTGAATTAAAGCTCGTATTATAATTAAAATATGACATTTCATATAATTTGACGCAATTAATAGATAGATTCCACATTTACAATTCATGTTAGAAAAATGTAAATGAGCGATAATTAGTGAATTACGTGATATAAAACACAAGACGGAATTTGATTAAATTACACACGGACAACCATTCATCCAAAAGCAAAATAAAAATGGAATTAACAAGGAGTTTCATACATATACTTGAGATGGGAATTCACAACGATAAAATTTATGCATTCCAATATCAAAACATGACCCAACACGACATTCAAAAGACCAACAAACATACCCCTTTCATCCACCCAAACCGTGTTAAACATAACCCAAATAACCACCCAAAAACATGCCAAACACATCCCATTTGACCACCCACAACCATGTCATACACATAACATCAACCACCCTAGAAACCCGTACCAAAACCCGAGTTCTTGACCTGCAAATCGTGCCAAAAATAGAGGTGCAAATCAGCCCCAAAACTGCCCAAAACAGCCCGGTTCAAGCTATGGTAAGGCGACTTTAAGACGGATTTTAAAGCATGATTAAGACGCTATTTTTCTCATACAAGGAACTCAAATCATTCATGAATATGTACTCAAGACGGATGCTAACTATTTCACTCAAATCGACAAGAAAAACAGCCCCAAAAAAGTAGACAAAACACGGCTATTTGTGAAACCATCTTAAGATGGAAATTTAAGCATGTAAAAGACGATATTCACCCATTTAATTATCACATTTATTCACCCATTTCATAAGGAAGCTAAAGACACAAACTTTACTCAAACTAACCATGTAAATCTTTTATAAAAGCCGTCTCATTTAACAATGGCTCAAAACATGTAAAAATGTAAACTTTAATCAATAAAAGAGGAATCTACCACATAAACACACATAAATCTAGCATAATGTCGAGTAAGCTATCACCGTTACCTTCTTAGCTCTTCAATCTTCGATGGGATCATCCACAACAAAACTATCATCTTCCTGGTTGTCCAAGCTTGTACCTAGACACCGAAAAACACACATTAGCAACCATTTTCGAGCTGAAAATGGGGCGGCCAGCAGGTTGTCGTGCAACAAGTCGGAGTTTTTCTTACATAGGAAGATGGAGGACGGAACAAGGAAGATTTTGGCGCGAAAATGACTCGACTTGGTTAAGAAATGAGCAAGTTATGAAGCTTTTAGTGAAATGGAAGAAATGTGTAACAATCGAGTTTGTGAAGGGGGAGTGTTTGCTAAAATTTTGAGTCAAAGTGAAGGGATAGGGTTTGTGTCCAATGATTGGTGAAGAGATAAGGATGAGAGGAAAGCCCAATAGTCATATTAGGCCCAAAATGCTTAAATTGAGTCGATATTCGCTAGAAAACACGCCTCAAGTCTACTATAACTCGAATCGAAAATTATTATCATTATTATTATTATATAACTAAAACTATATATTTTTATGAAAACCAGATTTCATAAATATAATTATTTAAATAAAGCGATAAAATATTTTAAATCTATTTTACTAAAAAGTGGGTGTTACAATCACCCCTCCTTTTAAAAAGTTTCGCCCTTGAAACATGAAGCAAGGGAGATTACCTTATGGGAACAAACTAGGGTACTTGATAAGCATGGTAGCTTCTGGTTCCCACGTCTCTTTTTCCATAATACCACACTTCCTTAACACCTTCACCAAGAGCACAACTTTACTCCACAACTTCTTATCCTTCGTATCCAAAATGCGAATCGGTCTCTCTTCAAAATAAAGACTAGGCTCAAGCTGGGGAATTTTGTTTTGCAACACATGACTTGGGTCGCTAATGTACTTCATAAGTTCAGACACATGGAAAACATCATGAACTTTACCCAAACTCGGAGGCAAATCCAATTTGTAAGTCACGACACCAATTCTTTTCACAACATCATAGGGCCCAATGTACTTTGGACTCAACTTTCCTTTGACTCCAAACCTCTTTACTCCTTTCCTCGGAGATACTTTCAAAAACACTTTATCACCAACTTCAAACTCCAAGGGTCAACGGCGAACATCGGCATAAGACTTTTGGCGATCTTAAGCGGCTTTCATTCTTTCTCGGATGATCTTCACTTGGTTAATCGTCTTGGCTAGCTTGTCGGGTCCTAGATCATGAACATCACTTGCTTGATTCTGACAAATCGGACTACGACACTTTCTTCCATATAAGGCTTCATAAGGGGCCATCTTGATAGAAGCATGATAACTGTTGTTGTAGGAAAATTCCACCAAAGGTAAGTCTTCTCCCAACTAGTATGAAAGTCAAGGGCACAAGCACACAACAAATCTTTAAGGGTTTGAATCGCCGTTTCGGTTTGTCCATCGGTAGCGGCACGAAAAGCGGTACTAATAAAAAATATACTACCCATAGCATCTTATAAGGCCTTCCAAAATCTCGAACAAAACATCGGGTCACAATCTGACACGATCTCCTTAGGAACACCATGGTAACGAATGATCTCCTCAACGTAGGCACTACCAAGTCGATCTAAACTCCAAGTCTCCTTGATAGGACTGAACCTAGCACACTTCGTCAACCTATCCACAATCATCCAAACGACATCCTTTCCACCAACGGTCTTAGGAAAAGCCATAACAAAATCCATGGAGATGGACTCAATTTTTCATAAAGTCACATCCAACGGTTGTAGCAAACCTCAGGGTCTCTTATGCTCAATCTTCACTTGTTGACAAGTGAGGCATTTTCAAACATAAGTCACAATGTCATTCTTCAGGTTATGCCACCAAAATTGAAGCTTCAAATCCTTATACATCTTGTCTCCTCGGGATTAATTGAATAAGGGGATAGATGAGCTTCATCAAGAACTCTCTTTCTCAAATCAATGGCATCGGGGACATACTTGAGGCATTGGTAATAAAGATATCCACTAGCATTAATCTCACAATCTTTAGCTTTCCCTTCAAGAAGCTTGGCTTGAAATCTTTTGAAAGTAGCATCATCCACTAAGTTATCACGAATCTCTCGAAGAATAACGGGTTCGGCAACCATAGCACCAAATAAAAACCACTATCCACAAGTTGCAAACTTAACTTACGAAACTTGGTACAAATGTCATCGGGAAGCACACGGATATCACTCAAGGAATGAGTCGACTTTTGACTAAGGGCATCGGCAACTACATACATTTGCCTTTCCTTCTTGATATAACAATTCCACATCATAATCATTCACAACTCCAACCATCGTCGTTGTCTCATATTCAACTCCTTTTGGGTGAAAATATACCTCTAACTCTTATGATCGGTGTAGATACGGCAATGAACTCCAATGAGGTAATGTCTTCACATCTTTAAGGCATGAACAATAGCGGCTAACTCAAGATCATGAGTGAGGTATTTCTCCTCATGAATTCTCAATTGTCACAAAGCATAAGCAACAACACTCCTATTTTGCATAAGAACACAACCAAAACCCATCTTAGAAGCATCACAAAACACATCAAACTCTACTTCATCTTCGGGCAAGGTCAAAACGGGAGCTGTAGTCAACCTTCTAATCAACTCTTAGAACGCTTCCTCATAAGCTTCGGTCCATTAGAACTTGGTCTCCTTCTTCAAAAGTTGAGTCATAGGCCTAGAAAGCTTAGAGAAATCCTTCAGAAAGCGGCGATAATAACCCGCCAAACCCAAGAAACTACGGATTTCACCAACATCAGTCGGGCTCTTCAATTCCATCACGGCCTTAATCTTCAAAGGGTCCACCATAACACCTTTCTTGCATATTACATGAAGAAGGAAAGACACCTTAGAGAACCAAAAATCACACTTGGAGAATTTGATAAACCATTTTTGACGTATAACCACCAAGATAGTACGAAGATGATCAGCATGCTCTTCCTCGGATTTATAAAAGACGAGGATAACGTAAATGAAGACTAAAACACACTTGTCCAAGAATTTGCTAAAGGTCCAATTCATTTGATCCATGAAAATGGCGGGAGCATTGGTTAAACTAAAAGGCATCCCCCTAAAATCGAAATGTCCATATCTCGTGCTAAAGGCGATCTTTGGAATATCGGACTCACGAACGAGAATTCGATGATAACCGGATCTCAAATCAATCATGGAGAAAGTAGCGACACCTTTGAGTTTATCAAACAAATCTTCAATCCTTGGTTGAGGGTACTTGTTCATAATAGTAACACGATTGAGCTCAC
This sequence comes from Silene latifolia, assembly GCF_048544455.1. Taxonomy (NCBI): domain Eukaryota; kingdom Viridiplantae; phylum Streptophyta; class Magnoliopsida; order Caryophyllales; family Caryophyllaceae; genus Silene; species Silene latifolia. Next base: position 6,772,560 of record NC_133538.1, read on the forward strand.
GATAGTCAAGACAAAGTCTCATGGATCCATCTTTATTTTTCACAAACAGAACGGAAGCACCTCAAGGTGAGGCACTAGGTCGAATAATCCTTTCTCAGTCATCTCATCAAGTTGCTTCCTTAACTCCTTTATTTTGGTTGGCTCCATACGGTAGGGAGCTTTAGAAACCGGTCCGGTTGCGGGCACAAGGTCGATAGAAAACTTTACATCACGCTCGGGATGTATCCCGGGCAACTCATCGGGAAAGACCGGCGAATTCACAAACCACGGACACTTCTTCAAGCTTTGGCAAAGGAGAAGAGGTAGAAGTCACCACACACAAAAAGACTTGGTAATCTTTCCTCTCCATACTAATCAACTTCAAAGTGGAAATCAACTTCACACCTACTTGGTAACGGACTCCCTTATAGGATACACGGGTGCCTAGCGGGCTCTTGAGGCGAATATTTTGATCTCTACACTCGAATCTTGCATCGTACTTAGACAATCAATCCATACCTAAAATTACATCGAATTTCTCAAGGGGAAAACGAAGTAGGTTAACGGGGAAAATAGTTCCCGAAATTAAGATAGGGACATCAGAAAAAGGGTAGGAACATGAAATGATTTCTCGGGATGGTAAGGATATAGGGGTATCCTCACTAGGTATAGGCTCAAGGGCTAGCTTTTCCAAAAACTTGGAAGATATAAAAGATAAAGATGCACCGGTCTCAAAAAGAATAAGGCATGGTTGATCAACAATTGAGAACATACCCGTAATGATGTCGGGATGAGCGGTAACTTCGGCTCGACTCATGACATAGATAGTTCCTCTAGACTTGGCTTTTGGAGCTTGAGTGGAAGAAGGAGTAGTAAAAGCTCTCTTATCGGGGCAATCATTGTAGCGATGTCTGGGCTTCTTGCAATGATAACACGTTAGGGCTTATTATAGAATCAACTCCGGGGTGTATATCTTGTCTACAATTGAAGCACTTGAGAGCTTTCTCAAGATTGTTGTTGTTGCTTGGTTGGGGATCTTGTCTACTTGGAACTTACCCTCTCGGCTGTTGTCCTCTTGGCACAAATCTCTTCTTAGCATAGGTTGGTGTAGAAGAAGGCACAAAGGGTCTCTTGCCATGAAAGTTAGGATGGTAAGAATTAGGGAAGGAACGGGGCTTTAGCATCATCTTCAATAGCCTTCAAAGAATTCTCGGCCCAAAGAGCATCATCATAGACCGCCACAAAGGTCGTGGAGTCTCTTCTCACCATGCTTTCCAACTTGGGATTCAACTTGCTCTTGTAGAAGTAGACACGCTCTTTTTCATCCTTCACAAATCTCAAAGCATAATGAGCAAGATCATTGAACTTGTAGGTAAAAGATTGAACGGATAGCCCTCCTTGCTTGAAATCAATGAACTCCTTCATTTTTTGTTGCTTCAGTTCCTTATGGTAGAAATGGGTTTCCACAAGAGACTTGAAGCGGTTCTAATCAAAGGTGGGGTCTTAAGTGACAAAAGGTCCGGTTATAGTCCACCACCTATCAGCCTCCTTTACAAGGAAATGGGAGGAAAGCTTCACTTTATCTCGATCTTCGACATCATAAAGAGAAAAATTCTTGTCCATGTCACGAAACCATTCTAAAAGCTCAATAGGATCCACTTCACCACCGCAGGTTCTAGCTTTGTTTCTTGCGAGTTGGCTTGCAATCCAACCAAAGCTTCCTTGTCGGTCTCCTCCATGTGGAACGGGATTCGCATTCATATGAGCATTGGTACCTTGTTGATTTTGGAGAATTTAAGTAAGGGCTTGCATAATAGTATTCTACACATTGGTTAATCGCACCATCTTCTTAAGGCACAAAAGAAATCAAATATGTTAGTACCTAACAAATAGCACATACAAAGAGACTACCAATTTAGGTCCTTAGTTCTACCCATCTCTCATTCATTATTCAAGTTCATGTTCATGTTTAAGCTTGGGGTACACGTGTGTGCGTCGGGAGCAACGTAGGCTCTGATACCAACTGTGACACCCCACGATAAAGCGGAAATTAAAACTAATAAATTCAAGCGGAAAATGTGAAATTTTTGAAAATTTTATTTAATAGATAAGGTTTAATGTGCGGGATTCACTAAAATTCGATGGAGAGAAAATTTGCGCAAATAAAATAAAGGTTTATACAAACATGATAGTCAAAAATGGGAAAAATATATCCCACGAATGACAAGAATAAAATAGGTGAGTTAAGCAAAACGATAAATAAAGTCCAACGGTCAAGGTACTCGCTAGCTCACACATTTCTTCACCCCATATAAGCACCAACTAATACCTCTCATTTATGAAACATGAAGGCCACAGTCAGTGGGGATAAATCAAGATTCTCCCAACCATATTATATCAAAATGAACTAACAAAGAACTCAAACAAGCAAACATATTAAACAATACACATACAACTTGCGTTATAAGAAAACATGAGATCATTCATGTTGATAAGATAAGAGGAAACAAGGTGGAGTAATAAACAAGCTTGTAATAGGCATATTCAAACAAAGTGAAGTAAAGGGAGGAAACATAGATACGGCTAAATAATCACGAGTACGAATTCCAATAAAATATGACATATGCAACTATCTAAATTATGAAAGACCTTTACTACTCTTAGACTCAATACCTCCCAGTAGGACGACGATAATATTATCGGTCCTAGTCTAAACCTGACCAAACTTTCGGGATGTACTTTACCTGATTCGACATGCGATAAACATTTCGCATCCAAGACTCGATCGACAGAACGGAAGTCGAGTACCCCGAATTCGGCAGAACGGCACAAAAGAGGCGGAAATGGAATGAGATAAACTAATACTAGGCAGAACGACACAAGTAGGCGTAAAGATAAGTCAAGCTAGATGGGATTATGGCATTTTCACATGGATACGACTCATTTAAATTAATCATGTAGAATAAATCACTCGTATTTGAAATATGATAAATAAATGAGAATGATCGAATTAAAGCTCGTATTATAATTAAAATATGACATTTCATATAATTATGACGCAATTAATAGATAGATTCCACATTTACGATTCATGTGAGAAAAATGTAAATGAGCAATAATTAATGAATTGCGTGATATAAAACACAACACGGAATTTAATTAAATTACACACGGACAAGATTAATGAATTACGTTATACATATATAACACGAGATAGGATTTAATTAAATTAAACACGGACAAAACAATACGCGGTTAAGATCCATGGCCTCACCCATGACCAAGGTCATAACCGGCCAGCCATGGCAACGGATTAAGCCGCAGCCTAGAACACAACCTAGGCCACAGCTCAGGCTGCTGCCCAGTTGCCCCAGCCATGCCGAGCTATGCCAAAAATCAAGACCAAAACGGGTTTTTAATTATGACAACCATTCAACCAAAAGCTTTTAACAAGGCAGTTTCATACATATACTTGAGACGGGAAGTAACAAGGATAAAATTTACGCATTCCAATATCCAAACACGACCCAACACGACATTCAAAAGAACAACAAACATACCCCTTTCATCCACCCAAACCGTGTCAAACATAACCCAAATAACCACCCAAAAACATGCCAAACATGACCCATTTGACCACCAACAACGATGTCATACATAGCCCATCAATCACCCTAGAAACCAGTGCGAAAACCCGAATTCGTGACTGTAGATACCTCATTTCTGCACCTCCCGCAAACCACCCGGTGATGATTGGGCCGCATGTTTGATACGCGGAACGATTTGCGACAGTTCGTAAGTTTATCGTCAAGTGATTGCTCAAATATTAATGTCTACCTCTTAGCTGTCATCTACGTGCCGATACGGTCGTTTTGACAGTAATTAGAGTACATTTGGAGTCCGGGCCTAAAACCGTCTTCATTTTCTGATAACCGTTAAATCCCGAGTCAGAATGTTCTGGAATGTTCCGGATATTTCTATTCCATATTTTATAAATATTTCACAATCTTTATCCTTTGGTAAACAATTTCCCGTAATATTCATACAAGATATTAAGGAAAACCAAAATATTCCGTCCTACCATAACTTAAACACGGAAATCTTTCTTCCGCAGAGGAAACCCCCTTGGGAACAGACGCAAGAGTGCTTTGCGCCTCTTCCAAGAGGCACGATGATCACTCGCGCCTCTTCCTAGGTCCTTTTCTGCGTGTTTTTCGTATCTTTTTTTATATCTTTCCGAGATTCAATTCCAAAGACTCTCCGAAACCCTAATTCCTTTACGTGATTAGTATAAATAGGAGCCTTCGCTCCTCATATTTCTCACGTGAGTGTCCGCCCTTCTCTTCTCCTTTTGCATTCTAGACCTTTGTTCTTACTTTTTGGCGTCTACGTGCTTGAACATTCGACCATGTAAGCTCGGATCCTTCTGAATACCAGCCTCGTTTGCATGACCGACCAATTTGACCAACTCCACATCAATAAACTTAATTAATCTAATCGTTTTCCTCTTACGAGGGCACTTTCATATTTGCATTATAGTTCGAGTCGAGCATCGCTAATCGATAAGAGAACTATTACATTATATTACAAGTGATTTAAACCAACAAACGATATAAAAGATACAACTCAAAGACTACTCGCTATGACTATCGTATCTCGTGAAGACTCATCCCTGCCCGGACTCCAGCTATCAACAACATCAACACCTGCTAAGACCGACTGCTCACCATAAGGGATCACGACAGACACATAACAAACAAACAACCACACAAGGTCAGTACTGAGATAAGATACGACAACAGCAACTTCAATTAACAACACAATACACGCTGTCATTCTCATACACAATCACAACAATCCAACCAACCTCCGTCACTGACTGTCCACCGGACCAGCCCTGCCAATGGGGGACCGCAGCCGTTCCCACCTAAGCCCCGCTTATCATATCGAGCGATAACCCTGTCCATTAATGTGCACATCCCCTTCCGTGGCGGGTTCCACGAAGGGCAAAACTAGGGCGTGAAGCCACTCCCGCAAGTGACCTCACTCAGCCGAGGACACGCCCCGAGAACCAGAGACAAACAATCACAATCACAATCACAATCACAACCGTCACAATACAATTACGATACTAAGCAATCACAATACAACCACAACGACCGACACACTAGACCATCTACAGAAACTGAGTAGGCGAACCTACCTTTAAGCAACTGCAACCAATCCATGCCGATAAACAACCTATCCAGCGACCAAGCAAAGCCTATAAACACAATACAATTATCTACTACTAACAAGCAAACCCTAACTATAAAGAACAAGGACACGGCCGATGATTATGACATACCTATGAGGAGAAGTTCGGCAAAAGACCGCTACCCGACTCAAGTGACGCTCTCCTAAGGCACAAGGAAATTCAAAAGGCTTCCATGGAGGTTTTAAGGTGAAGGGAAGGGAAAGAGGCGACTGAAGGATATGAGGAAAGTGGCGGAAGTGATTTGCGGATTTAACAAAACGCGATATAAAACCCTCGCTGAAAACTCGGTACTCGATCGAGTACCCATCATACTCGATCGAGTGGCCCCCTACTCGATCGAGTAGCCTCTACTCTATCGAGTACCACTCTTAACACGCAACCCAAGATGGTTTTGGCACTCACTTCTAAGACTATTCCCGCTCCCAAGGTCAGTCAACGCTGGTCAAAGGGTCTCTAAAAGGGAGGGTATTACATTTTGTATCATTAATGTAAGGTTTATGTCGAAAATACGTATTAAAACCGATTTCTAAAACCGTGCTTTAAAACCTCTTTTTACGGATTTCCAGAAGACAAACCGTCGAGAAAGGACGCAGCAACTGCTGCACCTCTTCGAAGGAGCGCAGTTCCTGCTGCGCCTCTTCGTGAGGCTGCCAGAGTTCCTGCTTCCTTTCTTCTTCCTTCGTCTTCCGTAATTCGTTCGTCAAAGTTTGTTTCGTTTGTTTTCTGTTAATTATTTGACATAATAGCTTATCATCTCACATGTATATTATTTATCATTCATTCACATGTTTAATTCATCATTAAATTCGACTTAAATCTCAAGTAATCCGATATTTGCACGTTTTCGTCATTAAATTCAATCCGGGTTGTAGGAACTCGATTTGTTCATATCGGGTTTCTGGAATTCGATCCTTGATATATTTTTATCAGTCTTTTGTCATATTCATCATTAGTTTGTCATTCATTTATCATGTTTAGTCTATTTTGTTTATCTATGTCACTAATCAATCATTCTTCCATGTAAATAATTCGTTTGCATCCGTCTCATCCATGTTTATTGATTTTATGACCATCAATCACATGTAAATAACCTGATAATCACTTCTATCCGAGTATATATTATAAATCAATCATTAAATTAACCCACGAACATTAACGATTTGCAGTTCCGGCTTCACAGCCAGAACTCACCCTTGGAACAGACGCAGCAACTGCTGCGTCTCTTCCAAAGGGCGCAGTCCTGCTGCGCCTGTTCCAGGTTGAGTTATGTATCTGAACTCCGTTGTTGCTTGACTTAGTTAAATTAGCTTACATATAGTTAACTATTATCCGTATTATCACCCGCTGATTCGTTCGTTAAATAATTCTTTTTACTTCCTTTTCTCAAATCATCTGTTTTAAAGGTATTTTCGACATAAATCGCTAAACCCGATGAAATTATTGTAATTTCTTATTATTGTAATTTTATTCCTTGTATTTTGTATCATTTGTATGCCTTCACATGTAATTGAGCATTAAATCCTCCTTCGACCCAATTGTATGATTAAACTATGTGTCAACCGACTTAGTTAATTCTTCACATGCTAGGATTAAAACTTGGATGTTGCATTGCATGCATATAATCGACGATATATCGAGTATAGATGATTTCCCTAATCATTAGTAGATGCCGCTATCGAGGCGGGCGGGATTAGGTGTTCGATCAAAAGAAATTCCTAATACGTACCCTCACCCCTTACTCCAAATCTCTGTGAACATCCGTGTTCATTGGCATCCACGAGAGTCATTCTAGACATAGAATGCTAAGGGTAACGATTGCTTAATGTTCATGTCACTACTTTGTGTCTTGACATGACACGAGGTATTCGAACAGTTCCAATTTCCCATAAAAATTGGTGGCAACTCCAACAAAATGCAAACGCTTGTTCTCTCTCTCTCTCGAGCGCCCCCGTGGGCCCCCGCTGTCCACAGTTTGGCGACTCCGCTGGGGATAATACACTTACGTGTAGCCAAGGGTGAAACTTGAACAAGGTTAGGGAATAATTTGTACAAGACAATTGTCGGTTTTCATAACTCGGTCTTCCTAGACCGTTTCTTTCGGCCTTCCTAGGCCCGACCCAACCCATTCGACCAATCGTCCTGTCTAAACGGTCCTAATTCTTATTTGGGCCTAAGGATGGATAGCGATTGACGTCATCCATATACCATGATGCTTACTCTTGTTTGTATCAAGGGCCTTCACTACTTGAGGAAATGGACTAGGAATCGGCCTTACTCTTTTTTGGTACGAGCGTCTCCACAGACTTCGGGTTTGATGGTTCGGTATGGCAACCCACCCTTTAAACCAAAACCCTTTTAAATGCACTCAGCATCCCGTTATAATGCTTGTATAAATGTTTGTACCTTACGTGATCACCATTTCTAAACAAAACCATGACGATTTTTGCAAAAATCAAAACCCTTTTTTAATCAAAATTTCGAAAAAGGCCATTCGATTAGCGCAAAACCCAGTCGAAACTCTGTCCGTTTGTTGAGTCAAAATTCGGGCCACAAGCCCATTTCAAAACCTCACTTTGAGTCCACTCCTACGACTACACTGTAGTTGATTAGGATACACATTTTCCAAAACTTTGTCCTTTCTTCAAAGCTCACTCAACACAAGTGGCACACACCCACTTCACGAGTCAAAACGTTTCTTCTTTTAGCAAGTGTGTTAGAATAGTCGATCGTGTTTTGATTCGTCATCGATCTCTTATCCAGTTTTCAAGATGCCTGGACCCAGCGACACGAACCTCAACCAACTTCAAGATGGTAATGATCGAATCCTAGCCGCGCTAGCTCAAATCCAAGTTACTCAGGACCAAGTGTATGATCGCCTTGACACCATCGAGGGTCGGTTCTACGCCGTAGAGGGGAGATTGCCTCCTCACGAAAGTGAAGTAGTAGGTGACTTCGCGAGTGAATCCAAGGACGAAAATCCTCCCATGGGACTAACTGTAGCCGAGAAAAGACTCCAATACTTAGAGGAGCAATTGATGTACCTTAAAGGGGATGACATTTATAGGGAGAATAATCGCAAGTATGAGGCCGTCAACTCCAAATTGCCAACCAACTTCAATATGACGGATATCCCTAAATTCAAGGGGCACGAAAACCCTTTGAACCACATCCGTGCCTTCAAGGATTACATGTCTATCAAAGGTATCAAACCCGAGATGTTTTTAAGGATCTTTCCTTCATCTCTTGACACCATCCCAAAACAATGGTTCTACTCTTTAGAACACAAGAAGATCGCTACTTGGGAGGACGCCGCGATCGAATTTGCCAAGCAATAAGCGGATAATGCTGAGATCCAAGTTAACATGCGCACTCTAGAGGTTCTTACCCAAAATGACAAAGAAGGATTCACCGACTTCCTAAGTAGGTGGAGGAAGACTAGTACCCAACTAGTTGAACGCCCGGCTGAGGCCACCCTTGTGGAGAAGTTCGTGGACAATCTCAAGCCCATCTATGACAATCATTTGAGATACCAAAACATCAAGACGTTCAAGGACTTAACCGTACTAGGGACAAGGATTGAAGATGACATCCGTAAAGGGCTCTTGTCCAAAACGGTAGGTCGAGGATATCAAGGCTCAACAAGTCGTTCATACGGCTCCACTAGTAAGACTGATGAAATTAACCTTCTCGAGCCATCCAAGAAAAGTACCCCACCAAGGAAATTCACAAATCTTGGGGACACTTACTCCAACGCTCTAAAAAGGTTAACGAAACAAGGCAAACTCCAACCAATTGGACCTACTCCCGAACCCGAAAAGAAATCCAAATTCTGAGACGAGAACTCGTACTGTGAGTACCATAGGGGCAAGGGGCATGACACAGAAAAATGCTACAAATTGAAAAATGTGCTTCAAGACATGATTGAAGATGGTCGACTACCAATACCACCGGGAGGTAAACCCAACAACACTCAGAACCCTCTTGGGATTCTAGTGATTACAAGTGACGAATATACCTTAGATTGTTCACACCTCATTTCTCCAATTGAAGATGAGATCCATGCAATCGAGAGTGAGGGGTTCTAATCTACTATCTCTCCTACCATTTCTGACTTCATCACATGGGCAAGGAGTGTGGATAGACAAGTTTGGGAATTAGAAAATATGGTGACAACTTTACATAATCCCAACGCAACATCCAAGGAGCATGTGCCACTAATCTTCTCTCAAAACGCTACTATGCAAGAAATAGTCGCCGTGGTTGATAAGTTAGTCGACCAAATCACACGACTAGAAGACGAAATCATGAGCATGAGGGAACTAGCTACGATCAATGGAGCATGGGCCGATGATGATGAGGACGAGTACCTCATTGAAAACTCCCTAGTCAAAGAAATAGTCCAAAATGGAGAAGACCAAGATGTGGACCACCTAACTCGTTCGGGGCGTCCATATCAAAGTACTACTCAAAATGGTCCAACCAACGTTGTCACACCAAATGATAACGAAGATGACTCCACTGACCATTTGCTCAAGCAATTACAGAAGACAAAGGCCGATCTTTCAGTCTGGCAATTAGTAGCCAGCTCATTCCCACATCGCCAAGCTTTACTGCAAGCTTTGGCCAAGCTAAATGTAGCACATAACTCGACACCCGAAGATGCAGTCAACTTGGTCTTCCAAGAATCACCAAAGCTAAGTAATCCTATTACTTTCTTAGACGAAGATTTGCCACCTTTTGGCGCTAGTCACAACTTGGCTCTTTACATCACTGTCATCTGTCTAAAGAAGAACGTGCCAATGACCTTGGTTGATGATGGATCCGCGGTCAACGTCATACCCCTCAAAATGGCATACAAATTAGGCATGAAAGAGTCGTATTGGACCCCTACCAATCAAGGTGTTCGTGCATACGATGGTACACGACGAAAGGTAGTAGGACTTGCTAACCTAACCATAGCCACAAGGCCAATTGAGCGAAAGGTTAACTTCCAAATAGTGGACATTGAAGCTTCCTTCAACATACTCCTAGGAAGACCTTGGATTCACGCTTCCAAAGCGGTGACATCCACCCTTCATCAAAAGATCAAGATCCCACTAAATGGCAAACTGGTGACGATCACTTCATCACCCATCAAGGCAATAATCGAAAAGAAGACGAACAATCAAGTCCTTGCAGACCCAGTGTATGAACTTGGGGGCTTCCGAAGCATAAGTGTCATAGAAAGCGAATTGGCACCCTTATACTATGACCCCTACTCCAACTTGGTGGTCAACCACATACTCAAATCCCAGGGATACTTCCCTGGAATGCCTTTGAACCCTATTCGAAGAAACACCTTCGCACCATACAAGGAAGGCAACTCAAAGAGGATACCACTCGGACTAGGGTACAAACCCACTAAAGAATAGGTTCTCGAGATGCTCGCTCAAGTTCAAAACCGTAAGTATGTAGGAGCCCAAATGCGACCTTATCTCCCTACCCTAAATGGGTACTTTGTTAAGGAAGGAAGTCTAGAACTATTTCACAGATTTCCCGAGCCTTGGCATTATCTCGAGAGGAAGCTAGCCGGAATCGAGATCTTTTACGATTGCTACTTCATCCCTCCAGAAACGGTTCCTACCGTCAAAACCCATCAAGCACCTTTCTTAGACGAACAAGCTGTTAGTCTATTGTTCGGAGAAGATCGATTTGTTAGAGCCGCGCAGGATGAGATCATTACCATGATACTTCAGGACGATCACTTCAACCCTACCGCGTTAATCACAGAAACCAACACAAGTCAGCAGAAAGGGTGGAGAAAGTCTATCAAGTGGACCAACAATTAAGGAAGACTCTTCAAGCTCACCACTGGAGAAGGAGAGATGTTCAAAGGAGAACCAGAAGACGATGAGTTCGAGTCGGAGTCGGAGTCAGAGTCGGAGTCTAGAGAAGTCACTAACGAGTCACCTCCTGTTGTCATCCCCACTCCCTTTGTTTCTCCTAGTTTAGCCTCGAGTAGTAACAGTAGTTCGGGAAATGTCCCAACCACTGTCCCTTTGCCGCCACTGACCGCAGATCAGATGGCTTCTTTGTTTCAACTTTTCTCAAACTTTAATATGAATAAATCAGGTTCTGCTTACTCTTTGTGTTATCTTGAGTGCAATTTTGTTTACGATGATACTGAGGATGACCAAGACCCAGACTCAATCGAAATACCTCCCTACGTAGCCAAAGAAATACTACAGGAAGGGGAAGGGGGACCAGTAATAGAGGACACCGAACACATCAATGTAGGAACCGAACTAGAACCCCAAGAACTTAGGATAGGGACTACCTTGATCTCTACCGAAAGGGCCATTTTCATAGACCTCCTAAACGAGTTCAAAAGACGTTTTCGCTTGGTCCTAAAAAGACATGCCAGGGATCGTCAGGGATATCGCCGAACATAGAATCCTGATTAAGCCAGGTCAAACCTGTAAAACAGAAGCTTCGACGAATGAGAACGGAATGGGCTCTCAAGATTAAGGAAGAAGTTGATAAGCAATTCAAAGCCGGGTTCATCAAAGTTTCCGAGTATTCTGACTGGGTAGCCAACATAGTACCTGTACCCAAAAAGGATGGGAGAATCCGTGTTTGTGTTGATTTTCGGGACTTAAACAAAGCAAGTCCTAAAGATGACTTCCCTTTACCACACATCGACATATTGGTGGACAATACCGTAGACCACGCATTACTATCCTTCATGGATGGATATGCGGACTATAACCAAATCAAAATGGCCATAAAAGACATGCATAAGACCGCTTTTGTCACTCAATGGGGAACCTATTGCTATACGGTCATGCCGTTTGGATTGATCAACGCCGGAGCTACATATCAACGCACCGCAACTACACTCTTACATGACATGATGTACAAAGAAGTTGAGGTATACGTAGACGACATGATTGTCAAGTCCAAGGATAGAGAGGGGCATATTGCGAACCTTCGCAAATTTTTCGCAAGACTACGAAAGTACAACATGAGACTCAATCCTCAGAAGTGCGCATTCGGAGTAACATCTGGCAAACTCCTGGGATACGTCGTTAGCCAACAAGGTATAGAGATAGATCCTTCCAAGATCAAGGCTCTGATCGAAATGCCGCAACCTCAAACAGAAAAAGAAGTCAGATGATTCCTAGGGAAAGTGAAATATATAAGTCGATTCATATCGAAACTCACCATGATTTGCGAGCCTATCTTCAAGAAGCTCAAGAAAACAGACCACACCATGTGGGATGATGATTGTCAAAAGGCGTTTGACCGAATCAAAGAGATATTGGCTAAACCACCAGTGCTCATGCCACCTCAACGAGATCAACCTCTTGGTTTATACCTCACAGTAACCGAAACAGCCATAGGGGCCATGCTAGCTCAAACTGTAGGAAGCGAAGAAAGGGCTATCTACTACCTTAGTAAGAAGTTCTTGGAGTACGAGTGTAAATACTCACAACTTGAAAAGACATGCCTCGCTCTTGTGTGGGAAACGAAGAAGCTACGCCATTACATGCTTAGCTACTTCGTCAAAATATACTCCAAAATGGATCCAGTCAAATACCTCTTCGAGAAACCCGTCCTCAACGGACACCTAGCAAGATGGACTTTGATGCTCTCAGAATTCGACCTCAAATACGTGCCTCTGAAAGTTATAAAAGGTCGCGCCGTCGCCGAATTCTTCGCAGAAAATCCCATCAAAGACCCACAAGCAATAGATACTTGGTCATTTCCGGACGAGGATATACTCCAAACTGACGTAGACTCCTGGGACCTTTACTTTGACGGAGCATCAAACTTAAGAGGATTTGGAATAGGAGTGTTGCTCATTTCTCCTGAAGGCGAGCATACACCAATCGCTGTCAAACTCGACTTCGAGGTAACAAATAACGTTGCAGAATACAAAGCTCGTCTCATTGGACTACAAGAGGCAGTGAGCTTAGGCATTAAAAACCTCCGAGTACATGGGGACTCATCCCTAATCATCAATCAAGTTACGGGATCTTGGAAAATCCGAAGCGAAAGCCTAGCGCCATATCAAGCTAGAATAGACCAAGTTGCCCAATTCTTTGATCACGTGACATATCTACACCTACCTCGAGAAGAAAATCAATTTGCAGATGCTCTTGCAAAACTCGCATCTTTGATTAATATGCCAGATGACATGGTGGAAATGCCTTTGTGCATCGAACGACGGTCAGAGCCAGCTTATGTCCACCAAATCACCGATGAAGAGGAAATCGCGCAGGAACCCTGGTTCCAAGCAATCCTGAATTTCAAGCTCAATGGTACCTATCCACCTGATATGGACAAGAGGAGACAACGTGCTATACGCCTACTAGCTTCCCAATACGTTTTCAAGCAAGGAGAGTTATACAAAAGAACACCTCTTGGTGTAATCCTCCGTTGCCTTGATCATTCACAGGCACGAAAAGTGATGAAAGAAGTCCACGACGGAGAATGCGGTCCTCACATGAGTGGACCCATGATGGCGAAGAAAATCACACGTTTTGGATATTATTGGACAACAATGGAATCCAATTGCATCAAATACGTAAGACATTGCCACAATTGCCAAATCTTCGGGAATGTACAACACGTCCCTCCGTCATTGCTCTATACGATGACATCTCCTTGGCCATTTTCTGCCTGGGGAATCGACATAATCGGGAAGATAACTCCAGCCGGAACAGGAGGTCACTGTTTCATCCTAGTGGCAATCGACTACTTCACAAAAGGGGTAGAAGCGGCTTCCTACACTAGTCTCACGGCTAAAAATGTGGCAAAGTTCATACAAAACAACATCTGTCGATACGGTTGCCCACATGAGATCATTAGTGATAATGGATCACATTTCCAAGCTGAGACTGAGAAATTGCTAGCCAAGTAAAAAATTAGGCATCACCACTCTTCGCCCTATAGACCTCAGACTAATGGCGCGGTAGAGGCGGCAAACAAAAACGTTGTCACAATTCTCAAGAAAATGATTGACAACTATCGAGATTGGCCGAGCAAGATACCCTTTGCTTTGTGGGGATATCGCACGTCTGTTAGGACGCCCACTGGGGCTACTCCTTTCTATTTGACCTACGGCATGGAAGCTGTACAATCAGTTGAGTTAGAGATACCATCCTTGCGTATTTTACTCGAAAGTCAAATCCCAGAAGCCGATTGGAAGAGGGATAGATATGAAGGACTCATCCTCCTGAATGAACGTAGGCTACGCGCCTTGCATAATGTCCAAATATACCGAGCACGTATCAAACGAGCTTTCAACAAAAGGGTTAAGCCCAGAAACATCAAGGAAGGAGACTTAGTACTCAAATCGGTTGGAGCTCTTTTACCTGTCGACCCACGAGGAAAATTCAAACCTAATTTGGCCGGGTCATTTATAGTCAAGTCAATACTTCCAGGGGGTGCGGTTAGAATCACAGACTTAGATGGGAATGAGTTTTCAAACCCAACAAAGCTCGACCAACTAAAACGGTATTATGCCTAGAATAGGAACAAAAACGCGCCTCGCGTAACCTCACGTGTCGCTCTTGTGGCACTAAATAAACGGCCCCTGGCCAAGCGGAAATAAGCTAATGTCACTTTGCTCTTGCATTTTGACAATTTTGTCATCCTCATATCATCAAGTAAACTAAACTGCACCTTCAGAGTAAGTAAAAAGCTCATGCTTATTTTCTAAGTTCATTACAAGCTCTTGCTTAGAACAATTATTCTTTTACATTTACTCAAACTACGCGCAAGGATTTGATTTCATTTTCTAAATGAATACGTAGGCAATCCTTCACGGGATACAACCCATTATTTTAAAAGTAAATAGAAGGACATTTGCATTACATTTGGAATTCGACAAGAATAATAAATAGAAAATCACAACAGGTTTCATAACCACTTAACCTTTTTTATTTCATTCACCTTCTAATAATAATAATACGTTACATAATAAAAGAAATAAAAATAGGCTAGGATTCTAAAAACGTGACCTTTTTATTACAATAATAATAATAATAATAATAATAATAATAAATAATAGCAAAGACTTGGCCTATTCTTCCATCTTCCCTTTGCCCTTGTCATTCTTATCATATTTCTTGTCACGACCTCGAGCCGGACGCTCTTGCGCCACTTCGGACCTAATCACCAACGGTCTTTCTCGAGGCCTAGACTTCCCATTTTTGTCAATCACTTTATCCACGACAGGAGAAGTCTTCGGTTTCTTCGAAGGATGAACAACTCGAAACCCGGCTTCTTCCTCTCCCTCAGTCAAATGCTTCTCTTTCTCCTTTTCCACCTCGCACACCTTGTAGTCAACGGGCTCGCGCTTCCTCAATCTCTCGCGCTCTTCCGGAGTAGTAGCTTTCCTCCATCGCAGATAAGAATCCGACACCCATAAGGCATTAGCAGAAGAGTTCAAGAACCACACGTTCCTTTGGGCCCATTTAATGGCCCATTCCCTTCGGCTCTCTGTAGTAAGTGCCCCGGCAGTCTGCGGGACGGTATCGAGCTTCGGGATCATCTGCTTTAGTCCAACCTGCCTCATCAGCCTTTCCGGGAAGATGCACACCATGAATTCCAAGCTAGGAATGCGCACAGATCGAGTAGGATCCAAAGAAGACACTCTAGTGACAGATTTAAGGTGCCACCATGGTACAATCCACCTAATCAAGGGGCCATCATCACTCTTCGGTTTGTTGACCATGTACAGCCTAGTCCTCATCGCAATCGAACGAGCATGATAAGAAGGAACATGAACTGGGGGCTCGATCAATCGAAGCCGTTCCATAAGCCAAACCTACCAAAAGCGGGTATTAGACATTAAAAAAAACAAAAAACGAAAAAAAAAGAGAAGAAGAAAAAAAAAACGAAAAAAAAAAAGAAAAAGAGAAGGAAATGTTCTTTTACCTGCAGAATGACGGGACTTCCCAAATACGGTAGGTCGCGGTTGGCTTTCCTATTATCCAAGCCCAAAAGGATCTCTCCTAGACATAAACAAACTGGACTCCTGCGCAGCTCCATTTGATCAACAAGGCCCAGAAGACGGGGATCACCTCTCAAGTCTTCATCAATATGCCCTTGGAAGACATATACATGCAACAAGCAAAATCCAAAGGCCCTTCGCCTAGCAACATAAGAAACGGTGGGGTCGGCCCTGTTAATGAATCGGTCAATGAAGTCCAACATTCGCACTCCCTTCGAGGTCACTAGACGGTCCACCTCGAGTCTAGTTAACCCAAGCAAGTCTCTAAATTTGCTCTTATACCCTTGCGAAGTAGAAGGAATGACAGGCAAGTGTTCAGGGTCCCACCCACCAATCGCGGCAATTTCTTCAGGGAATGGGCAAATATCGCCTCCAGGGAACGCAAAAACATGGTAATTCGGGTCCCAATAATCAAGACAAGCATCCAAGAATGGTTTGACAACCTTGATAAGCTTCAAACTCAACAATGATCCAAGATTATATGCGCCCATATCATATTTCTCCACGTTTTAAAATTCGTTGGTCCATTCTTTTAAGCGAATCTCCAAAGTATTCATGATGAGGAATTATTTTGAGAATTTTATGTAATAAGACGAAGAAGAGACGGAAGAATTGTGTGAATAAAAGCTCTATCGACGTCTCTATTTATACTAATTTCTATTTCCAAAAATCTACCAGAACAGAACCACCTGGGAACAGGCGCAGCACCTGCTGCGCCTCTTCAAAGGGACGCAGCTTATGCTGCGCCTCTTCCTCAGCTTGATTTCTATGATTTTCCGCGTTGGATCTTTCCTAATTCCGTGATGAATAATTTCCTATTCATACGGGTTATTATTTTGGCAAATACGTGGAAATTACCATATTTCGTGTTTCCTAATTCCGCGGGCACGCATTTCGAGGCGACATCGACATTTTCGCCATTTTACCACACTTGCACATTTTCATTTTAGGAAACAATTTTCATTATAATTCATTTTAGGAAATAAGTTTCATACTAATTTAATTCTTTTTTTTCATTTCTAAACTTATAGGTTTCTATTTTTTTTTTTAGGGGTAACCCTCCCTACCGTCCGGTCATTTCCGGCAAATTTTTTGCAAATTTTGTTTTGCGCTAATTTAGGCCATGTGTATATACAAATGTATGTTTTGCGTGATTTATATGTAAATTTCGGCAGCATGACGGCGTAAACCGTCATCTACCAAACCTGTTCAAAGCTAACCTGTAGATACAAGCAACAGAACCAAGCAGTAAAGGCACTCAGGCCATCTTATATACAACCAAAAAGGGAAATGTACAACAAACTGGGGGCTCGAGCCCCAAACAAAGTCCAAAATATTCAAAATGAAGGACCAAAATGTACAAATGTGCAAAATACGACTAGACAAAACTACAGTTGGTCTCCCTCCAGCTCCGCAACTCTTGCCGCGAGAGCAGCAATCTCGGCGTCGCTAACCTCGAGCTCCCTCAACAAGCGAGCTGTCTCCTCCCGAGGCTGAGCCACCTCTCGCTCCAGCTCGTGGTCCCCCTGCAAAACAACGAAATTGGCTCATGTCAATCATTTCCAGCAATTACAAGAAAAGTTGAAAATTAAAAAAAACGAAATAGGCACAAGGTTCATACCTGACGACCCCGACCGCCGACAAGTACCTCGACGGCAGTAGCTCGCAGCTGGTTGGCCACCCTCCACAACGCCAAGAACCAAGACGGCGCAACCTGCATTTTCAAAAGGAATTCTCAATAATTGAATAAGTTCAACCAAATGTGTTCTTACACAAGAATTAGGCAAATTAGAGGCTCACCCTCCGAATCGAGCATCGCAATCGTCCGGCCAAGATCCGTCACAAATGACGTCAAAGTCACGCACTTGAGATCGTCGTCCTCCCAGTCGCGTTAGTGTACTCGAGGGTTTCGGGGTACTCTGGGGGATCGATGCCCGCCGCCTCAACCTCCTACAAAGTCAAATGTTTCTCATTAATCGATGATCCTTCATCGTAGTTTTAAAATCAAAAATAAAGATGAATATAAGTGAGATGTTTACGCTGTCAAGCTGAAGAGCGTTCACGTCCCGCCGGTATACACCGTGAGAAGAACGCTTGCTCTTCGTCCTGCACATGACCCAATCCCTCACCACGGGATAGGCCCTCTCCAGCGGCTCCGTCCTCTTGGGCGCGAGGCCCGGAAAATAGGAGTACACCCACGCCTGTAAAGCAAGATAGTCAATAACGATCTTTCGTAATTTGATAAAGAAGAGAATTGATTTTAAGTCTCAATGAAGGTTTATACCTCCAACAAGTCCAGACCGACAAAGACTGGGAGAAGTCCCCTTCTCCATCAACTCCGGACGAACCATGGCCCTCATGAAGCGGATGAGGACCGCGAAACCAAAGCAAGACCCGGGCCCCAACGCCCTAGGGAGCTCAGGTCGAAAGGAAGGGAAGAAGGTTCGTGGACAGCCTCTCTCCCTTGTCTCCGAGGTAAATCGAAGATAGAAACCACCAAAGCCACAAGCGGGCCCTCTTCTCAGCAGTACAGGGAGGAGGAGCCGTCTCCCTCCCATCAATCGTCACCAGCGCCAGGATTTTCCCGCGAAATAGTCTCGAACGTAGGAGCTGGGTACCAAACCCGGCACTGTGACAGCCTTCGGCGACAAGTTCCAGCCGATCAATCTCCTAGCCTCGGTTGAGTCCACCCTCATGGCAGTCTCCGGCCACTCCACAGCCTCGGACCCACACGGCAGGCCAGAAATCATGCCGTAGTCCTCCAGAGTCACTCCCACCTCGCCAAAAGGCATGTGAAAAGTGGAAGTCGTATCCCAGAATCGGTCCAAGAAAGCGCGGACCAGGCAAAGATTAGCCCGCAACTTCCTCCTCGCGATATCCCTCCAGGCCTGCACCAAGGCACCGAACGCTCCGCGCTCGATCATGGCGCGCTCCTCCGCCGACAGCCGCTCGTAGCACTCCATCGCTGTCGTGTAACCCGAGAACGACCTGATGTTCCCGGCCTCCTATTGGGAATTGAAACAAAAAGCTAATTGGATAAGATGTGAGCAATTGAAATGAATGAAAGAAGATGAGTGGTGAGTAATGAATTCAAAATTACCAAACTCTTCACCGTCCTGTAGGACAGGTGACCCTCTCAGCAAGCAAGTGCTCGCTCTCGCAGTCTCACCACGCGGAGCTTCCTCACCGACGACCTCCTCGACGACGTTGGCCCTGCCCGGGGGCCTCCTCCTCCTAACAGCCTCCTCCTCGTGGGCCTCGTCCCCAGCAGCCATCACCGCAGGTGGTGAAAGCCCGCTCCAAAGCCTCCTCGATCACGGCAGAGTCTATTTCCATGGGACCTCTCCCGAAGTAGAAGCCTCATCACCCGCAAAGATTAAGGTAATTTAGGCCACGTCACGTGACGGCGAGCCTTAGTTAAGGGATTTTCGAGCCTTCGAAGCCCTGAAATCGCTCTTTTCTCGCCATCTTTGGCCATATCCTCACAAATCCAATCACTCATGTGGTAATTTGGGTCAAGTCAAGCCTAAAATGAAGCCTAATTCTGGGTTCGAGTCGAAATTTCGACAGCATTTCGTTATAACGGCGATTATGCCCTAAAAAGTGTCCTGAAAAAGATGTCACAAACCAAAATTCCGAGATGATAGGAAGTTTACCCATCATCCAAGGATCCCAAATAGCAAGTTTCATCGCAAATGGACAATCCTAAGGCTATTTTCGAAGCAATTTACGGTTTAGCTGTGAAACCGTCTCAAATTCACTCAAATGCTGAAAACTCAACGAAAATTCAAAACAAATGCATGGTTATGTTCCTTACGCTGCCAATTATCCATTTCTAACACCAATTTCACAAGGCAAATCCATTTGGGGGAAAAGCCCCAAATTTTCGAAATAATTGGGTTGGAAACCCTAATTTTTTCGATCCAAATTGAGCGAATATATAATATTAATGCAAGAATGGTACACATACCTCGATTAGTCATGATGAATGCAAGCTTTCGGATCAAACCTTGGCGGAAATGATTAAGATTTGAGAGAGAATTTGAAGAAATTGTGTTTCGAACAAATGATCCTAAACCCTCTGTTTATCGCGTTTTTACGCAGAAAATACATTATGGGGAATAGACGCAGCAGGTGTTGCGCCTCTTCCAAGAGACGCAGCTCTTTCTGCGCCTCTTCCTTGTGTTCCTTCCATACGAGTTTTCAAAAATTCGTTATGAGTTCGTTATTTGTGCGCCCGTCTTTGGTGCGCCTCTTCCTCGTTGCTATCTTATCCTTTTGGTCCGTTTAACGATTATCTTTCGTTCCGGCCCGCATTTCTAAGCCAAACAGCAGGCTATTACACGTTATTTATCGCTTCTAGGACCTTGCTTGTCACAACGAGCATTTATTCTTTCACAGGTGTTTCAACACATTTCCCCAATGAGAGTAAGCAGATAGACTTTCCCTCTCGAGACACGGAGATTAATTCCCGATTATGTTCCCCAAGGAGAGTAAGCGGATAGACTTTCCCTCTCGAGACATGGAGATCAACATCAGCCCCTATTTCTTCCGAAGTTTGTTTGAAGCTGAACATGAACATGTTTCTCCCAGCAGTTCCCGCCTGTGTCCTGCTACTCACAATATTTCTTTTTTCCCCTCGGAGTGCGATAAAGATATCGTTCTCCACAAGTTCCCAGACCAGTAGAGTTCCTACACTCGAGCCTTATTTACCCTTTAGTTTAAACTTATATTCGGGCCTCCTTCCCGCCGATGCTTTCCTTTAGGGCCCCATACCCTAGCACCAACCCTTATATATCTTTTAGGTCTTACCCTTAGCTCCTATGCTTACCCTTAGCTCCTACGCTTAACCTTAGCTCCTATGCACCTCCGGAAGCATCTCGAGAAAGAATTCTCAGGTATGGTCTCTTCTTATGGCTGGCGAGCCTTCTTACGTAGTCTAATGGACTTTAAACGACCCTCCCCGATAGTCGACAAACTCTAAAATGTTCCCGACGAAAGGTCCTTGGCTCAGACCCCTTGAGCCGCCTCGCATTGCCATAGTCGTCAGGTTGTAATCTTCGATTGACCTGATGGCTATACTTTGACTTTCGCCTTGCCCAAGCCTCAGTCAAAGTGGGGGCTCTGTAGATACCTCATTTATGCACCTCCCGCAAACCACCCGGTGATGATTGGGCCGCATGTTTGATACGCGGAACGATTTGTGACAGTTCGTAAGTTTATCGTCAAGTGATTGCTTAAATATTAATGTCTACCTCTTAGTTGTCATCTACGTGCCGATATGGTCGTTTTGACAGTAATTAGAGTACATTTGGAGTCCGGGCCTAAAACCGTCTTCATTTTCTGATAACCCTTAAGTCCCGACTCAGAATGTTTTGGAATGTTCCGGATATTTCTATTCCATATTTTATAAATATTTCACAATCTTTATCCTTTGGTAAACAATTTCCCGTAATATTCATACAAGATATTAAGGAAAACCAAAATATTCCGTCCTACCATAACTTAAACACGGAAATCTTTCTTCCGCAGGAGGAAACCCCTTGAGAACAGACGCAGCAGGTGCTGCGCCTCTTCCAAGAGACGCAGTGATCGCGCCTCTTCCCAGTCCTTTTCTGCGTGTTTTTCGTATCTTTTTTATATCTTTCCGAGATTCACTTCCAAAGACTCTCCGAAACCCTAATTCCTTCACGTGATTAGTATAAATAGGAGCCTTCGCTCCTCATATTTCTCACGCGAGTGTCCGCCCTTCTCTTCTCCCTTTGCATTCTAGACCTTTGTTCTTACTTTTTGGCGTCTACGTGCTTGAACATTCGACCACGTAAGCTCGGATCCGTCTGAGTACCAGCCTCGTTTGCATGACAGACCAATTTGACCAACTCCACATCAATCAACTTAATTAATCTAATCGTTTTCCTCTTACGAGGGCACTTTCATATTTGCATTATAGTTCGAGTCGAGCATCGCTAATCGATAACTTAGTCCTTCTCGTTTCGTCAAACATGTAAGTCTGAGGGTGTATAACCTCTCTTTTTATTATTGTTGTTTACTTTTTGTATCATTAATGTAAGGTTTATGTCGCAAATACTTATTAAAACCGATTTCTAAAACCGTGCTTTAAAACCACTTTTTACGGATTTCCAGAAGACAAACCGTCGAGAAAGGACGCAGCAACTGCTGCGCCTTTTCGAAGGAGCGCAGTTCCTGCTGCGCCTCTTCGTGAGGCTGCCGCAGTTCCTGCTTCCTTTCTTCTTCCTTCGTCTTCTGTAATTCGTTCGTCAAAGTTTGTTTCGTTTGTTTCCTGTTAATTCTTTGACATAATAGCTTATCATCTCACATGTATATTATTTATCATTCATTCACATCTTTAATTCGTCATTAAATTCGACTTAAATCTCAAGTAATCCGATATTTGCGGGTTTTCGTCATTAAATTCAATCCGGGTTATAGGAACTCGATTTGTTCATATCGGGTTTCTGGAATTCGATCCTTGATAAATTTTCATCAGTCTTTTGTCATATTCGTCATTAGTTTGTCATTAATTTATCATGTTTAGTCTATTTTGTTCATCTATGTCACTAATCAATCATTCTTCCATGTAAATAATTCGTTTGCATCCATCTCATCCATGTTTATTGCTTTTATGACCATCAATCACATGTAAATAACCTGATAATCACTTCTATCTGAGTATATATTATAAATCAATCATTAAATTAACCCACGAACATTAACGATTTGCAGTTCCGGCTTCACAGCCAGAACTCACCCTTGGAATGAGACGCAAAGAATCGCTGCGCCTCTTCAAAGGGCGCAGCCTCTCACCATGTTCCAGTTGAGTTTTGTCTCTGAACTCCGTTGTTGCTTGACTTAGTTTAATTAGCTTACGTATAATTAACTATTATCCGTATTATCACCTGTTGCTTCGTTCGTTAAATAATTCTTTTTACTTCCTTTTCTCAAATCATCCGTTTTAAAGGTATTTTCGACATAAATCGCTAAACCCGATTTAATTATTGTAATTTCTTATTATTGTAATTTTATTCCTTGTGTTTTGTATCATTTATATGCCTTCACATGTAATTGAGCATTAAATCCTACTTCGACCCAATTGTATGATTAAACTATGTGTCAACCGACTTAGTTTATTCTTTACATGCTAGGATTAAAACTTGGATGTTGCATTGCATGCATATAATCGACGATATATCGAGTATAGATGATGTCCCTAATCATTAGTAGAGGCCGCTATCGAGGCGGGCGGGATTAGGTGTTCGATCAAAAGAGATTCCTAATACGTACCCTCACCCCTTATTCCAGATCTCTGTGAACATCCGTGTTCATTGGCATCCACGAGAGTCATTCTAGACATAGAATGCTAAGGGTAACGATTGCTTAGTGTTCATGTCACTACTTTTTGTCTTGACATGACACGAGGTATTCGAACGGTTCCAATTTCCCATAAAAATTGGTGGCGACTCCAACAAAATGCAAACGCTTGTTCTCTCTCTCCCGAGCGCCCTCGTGGGCCCACGCTGTCCACAGTGACCTGCAAATCTTGCCAAAAATAGAGTTGCAAAACATCCCCAAAAGTGCCCAAAACAGCCCGGTTACAAGCTATGGTAAGGCGACTTTAAGACGGATTTTGAAGCATGATTAAGACAGTATTTTTCCAATACAAACAACTCAAATCATTCATGGATATGAACTCAAGACGTAAGTTAACAATTTCACTCAAATCGACATGAAAAAAAGCCCCAAAATAGTAGACAAAACACGGCTATACAACCCCATATACATGGTTTTCAAGCTATTTGTGAAACCGTCTTAAGACGGAAATTTAACCATGTAAAAGACGATATTCACCCATTTAAATTATCACATTCATTCACCATTTCATAAGGAAGCTAAAGACACAAAATTTACTCAAACTAACAATAAAAATCTTGTATAAAGACCGTCTCACTCAACAATGGCTCAAAACATGTAAAAATGTAAACTTTAATCAATAAAAGAGTAAGATACCACATAAACACACATAAATCTAGAATAAATTCGAGTAACCTATCACCGTTACCTTCTTAGCTCTTCAATCTTTGATGGAATCGTCCCCAACAAAGCTATCATCTTCTGGGTTGTCCAAGTTTGTCGTGCAACAAGTCAGGTTTTCGTGCAACAAGTCAGAGTTTTTTAGCTGATAATGGGATGGCGATCAGGTTGTCGTGCAACAAGTCAGAGTTTTTTTTTTACATAGAAAGATGGAGGACGGAATAAGGAAGATTTTGGAGCGAAAACGAGTCGATTTTGTTAAGAAATGAGCAAGTTAAGAAGCTTTTAGTGAAATTGAGGAAATGTGTAACAATGGAGTTTGTGAAGGGGGAGTGTTTGCTGAAATTTGGAGTAAAAGTGAAGGGATAGGGTTTGTGTCCAATGATTGGTGAAGAGATATGTAATACCCAGGATGTTTAAAGACTCTTTTGACCGACCCGTTGACCGCGAAAGACCATAAGAGGGGATACGTGAGAGGCTAGGTGAGGATAAGTACCTTACGAGAGTAATTACTCGACCTTTTTTATTTCATTCACCTTCTAATAATAATAATACGTTACATAATAAAAGAAATAAAAATAGGCTAGGATTCTAAAAGCGTGACCTTTTTATTACAATAATAATAATAATAATAATAATAATAAATAATAGCAAAGACTTGGCCTATTCTTCCATCTTCCCTTTGCCCTTGTCATTCTTATCATATTTCTTGTCACGACCTCGAGCCGGACGCTCTTGCGCCACTTCGGACCTAATCACCAACGGTCTTTCTCGAGGCCTAGACTTCCCATTTTTGTCAATCACTTTATCCACGACAGGAGAAGTCTTCGGTTTCTTCGAAGGATGAACAACTCGAAACCCGGCTTCTTCCTCTCCCTCAGTCAAATGCTTCTCTTTCTCCTTTTCCACCTCGCACACCTTGTAGTCAACGGGCTCGCGCTTCCTCAATCTCTCGCGCTCTTCCGGAGTAGTAGCTTTCCTCCATCGCAGATAAGAATCCGACACCCATAAGGCATTAGCAGAAGAGTTCAAGAACCACACGTTCCTTTGGGCCCATTTAATGGCCCATTCCCTTCGGCTCTCTGTAGTAAGTGCCCCGGCAGTCTGCGGGACGGTATCGAGCTTCGGGATCATCTGCTTTAGTCCAACCTGCCTCATCAGCCTTTCCGGGAAGATGCACACCATGAATTCCAAGCTAGGAATGCGCACAGATCGAGTAGGATCCAAAGAAGACACTCTAGTGACAGATTTAAGGTGCCACCATGGTACAATCCACCTAATCAAGGGGCCATCATCACTCTTCGGTTTGTTGACCATGTACAGCCTAGTCCTCATCGCAATCGAACGAGCATGATAAGAAGGAACATGAACTGGGGGCTCGATCAATCGAAGCCGTTCCATAAGCCAAACCTACCAAAAGCGGGTATTAGACATTAAAAAAAACAAAAACGAAAAAAAAAGAAGAAGAAAAAAAAACGAAAAAAAAAAAAAAAAAGAGAAGGAAATGTTCTTTTACCTGCAGAATGACGGGACTTCCCAAATACGGTAGGTCGCGGTTGGCTTTCCTATTATCCAAGCCCAAAAGGATCTCTCCTAGACATAAACAAACTGGACTCCTGCGCAGCTCCATTTGATCAACAAGGCCCAGAAGACGGGGATCACCTCTCAAGTCTTCATCAATATGCCCTTGGAAGACATATACATGCAACAAGCAAAATCCAAAGGCCCTTCGCCTAGCAACATAAGAAACGGTGGGGTCGGCCCTGTTAATGAATCGGTCAATGAAGTCCAACATTCGCACTCCCTTCGAGGTCACTAGACGGTCCACCTCGAGTCTAGTTAACCCAAGCAAGTCTCTAAATTTGCTCTTATACCCTTGCGAAGTAGAAGGAATGACAGGCAAGTGTTCAGGGTCCCACCCACCAATCGCGGCAATTTCTTCAGGGAATGGGCAAATATCGCCTCCAGGGAACGCAAAAACATGGTAATTCGGGTCCCAATAATCAAGACAAGCATCCAAGAATGGTTTGACAACCTTGATAAGCTTCAAACTCAACAATGATCCAAGATTATATGCGCCCATATCATATTTCTCCACGTTTTAAAATTCGTTGGTCCATTCTTTTAAGCGAATCTCCAAAGTATTCATGATGAGGAATTATTTTGAGAATTTTATGTAATAAGACGAAGAAGAGACGGAAGAATTGTGTGAATAAAAGCTCTATCGACGTCTCTATTTATACTAATTTCTATTTCCAAAATCTACCGAAACGTAACCACTGGGAACAGGCGCAAAGACTGCTGCGCCTCTTCAAAGGGACGCGACTTATCTTGCGCCTTCCTCGCCTTGATTTCTATGATTTTCCGCGTTGGATCTTTCCTAATTCCGTGATGAATAATTTCCTATTCATACGGGTTATTATTTTGGCAAATACGTGGAAATTACCATATTTCGTGTTTCCTAATTCATGCGGCACGCATTTCGAGGCGACATCGACATTTTCGCCATTTTACCACACTTGCACATTTTCATTTTAGGAAACAATTTTCATTATAATTCATTTTAGGAAATAAGTTTCATACTAATTTAATTCTTTTTTTTCATTTCTAAACTTATAGGTTTCTATTTTTTTTTTAGGGGTAACCCTCCCTACCGTCCGGTCATTTCCGGCAAATTTTTTGCAAATTTTGTTTTGCGCTAATTTAGGCCATGTGTATATACAAATGTATGTTTTGCGTGATTTATATGTAAATTTCGGCAGCATGACGGCGTAAACCGTCATCTACCAAACCTGTTCAAAGCTAACCTGTAGATACAAGCAACAGAACCAAGCAGTAAAGGCACTCAGGCCATCTTATATACAACCAAAAAGGGAAATGTACAACAAACTGGGGGCTCGAGCCCCAAACAAAGTCCAAAATATTCAAAATGAAGGACCAAAATGTACAAATGTGCAAAATACGACTAGACAAAACTACAGTTGGTCGCCCTCCAGCTCCGCAACTCTTGCCGCGAGAGCAGCAATCTCGGCGTCGCTAACCTCGAGCTCCCTCAACAAGCGAGCTGTCTCCTCCCGAGGCTGAGCCACCTCTCGCTCCAGCTCGTGGTCCCCCTGCAAAACAACGAAATTGGCTCATGTCAATCATTTCCAGCAATTACAAGAAAAGTTGAAAATTAAAAAAAACGAAATAGGCACAAGGTTCATACCTGACGACCCCGACCGCCGACAAGTACCTCGACGGCAGTAGCTCGCAGCTGGTTGGCCACCCTCCACAACGCCAAGAACCAAGACGGCGCAACCTGCATTTTCAAAAGGAATTCTCAATAATTGAATAAGTTCAACCAAATGTGTTCTTACACAAGAATTAGGCAAATTAGAGGCTCACCCTCCGAATCAGATACTGCCAATCGTCCAGGCCAGCATCCGTCACAGCCACGTCAAAGTCACGCAGCTTGGAGATCGTCGTCCTCCCAGTCGCGTTAGTGTACTCGAGGGTTTCGGGGTACTCTGGGGGATCGATGCCCGCCGCCTCAACCTCCTACAAAGTCAAATGTTTCTCATTAATCGATGATCCTTCATCGTAGTTTTAAAATCAAAAATAAAGATGAATATAAGTGAGATGTTTACGCTGTCAAGCTGAAGAGCGTTCACGTCCCGCCGGTATACACCGTGAGAAGAACGCTTGCTCTTCGTCCTGCACATGACCCAATCCCTCACCACGGGATAGGCCCTCTCCAGCGGCTCCGTCCTCTTGGGCGCGAGGCCCGGAAAATAGGAGTACACCCACGCCTGTAAAGCAAGATAGTCAATAACGATCTTTCGTAATTTGATAAAGAAGAGAATTGATTTTAAGTCTCAATGAAGGTTTATACCTCCAACAGAAGTCCAGGACCGACAGCACCAGGAGAAGTCCCCTTCTCCATCAACTCCGGACGAACCATGGCCCTCATGAAGCGGATGAGGACCGCGAAACCAGCAGTGACCCAGTCCCAACGCCCTAGGGAGCTCAGGTCAGAAAGGAAGGGAAGAAGGTTCGTGGACAGCCTCTCTCCCTTGTCTCCGAGGTAAATCGAAGATAGAAACCACCAAAGCCACAAGCGGGCCCTCTTCTCAGCAGTACAGGGAGGAGGAGCCGTCTCCCTCCCATCAATCGTCACCAGCGCCAGGATTTTCCCGCGAAATAGTCTCGAACGTAGGAGCTGGGTACCAAACCCGGCACTGTGACAGCCTTCGGCGACAAGTTCCAGCCGATCAATCTCCTAGCCTCGGTTGAGTCCACCCTCATGGCAGTCTCCGGCCACTCCACAGCCTCGGACCCACACGGCAGGCCAGAAATCATGCCGTAGTCCTCCAGAGTCACTCCCACCTCGCCAAAAGGCATGTGAAAAGTGGAAGTCGTATCCCAGAATCGGTCCAAGAAAGCGCGGACCAGGCAAAGATTAGCCCGCAACTTCCTCCTCGCGATATCCCTCCAGGCCTGCACCAAGGCACCGAACGCTCCGCGCTCGATCATGGCGCGCTCCTCCGCCGACAGCCGCTCGTAGCACTCCATCGCTGTCGTGTAACCCGAAAACGACCTGATGTTCCCGGCCTCCTATTGGGAATTGAAACAAAAAGCTAATTGGATAAGATGTGAGCAATTGAAATGAATGAAAGAAGATGAGTGGTGAGTAATGAATTCAAAATTACCAAACTCTTCACCGTCCTGTAGGACAGGTGACCCTCTGCAGCGCACAGCAAGTGCCTGCTCTCGCAGGTCTCAGCCCACGCGGGAGCTTCCCTCAGCTGACGACCTCCTCGTACGACGTTGGCCCGTCTGGGGGCCTCCTCCTCCTAACAGCCTCCTCCTCGTGGGCCTCGTCCCCAGCAGCCATCACCGCAGTGGTGAAAGCCTGCTCCAAAGCCTCCTCGATCACGGCAGAGTCTATTTCCATGGGACCTCTCCCAGAAGTAGAAGCCTCATCACCTGCAGCATTAAGGTAATTTAGGCCGCGTCACGTGACGGCGAGCCTTAGTTAAGGGATTTTCGAGCCTTCGGAAGCCCTGAAATCGCTCTTTTCTCGCCATCTTTGGCCATATCCTCACAAATCCAATCACTCATGTGGTAATTTGGGTCAAGTCAAGCCTAAAATGAAGCCTAATTCTGGGTTCGAGTCGAAATTTCGACAGCATTTCGTTATAACGGCGATTATGCCCTAAAAAGTGTCCTGAAAAAGATGTCACAAACCAAAATTCCGAGATGATAGGAAGTTTACCCATCATCCAAGGATCCCAAATAGCAAGTTTCATCGCAAATGGACAATCCTAAGGCTATTTTCGAAGCAATTTACGGTTTAGCTGTGAAACCGTCTCAAATTCACTCAAATGCTGAAAACTCAACGAAAATTCAAAACAAATGCATGGTTATGTTCCTTACGCTGCCAATTATCCATTTCTAACACCAATTTCACAAGGCAAATCCATTTGGGGGAAAAGCCCCAAATTTTCGAAATAATTGGGTTGGAAACCCTAATTTTTTCGATCCAAATTGAGCGAATATATAATATTAATGCAAGAATGGTACACATACCTCGATTAGTCATGATGAATGCAAGCTTTCGGATCAAACCTTGGCGGAAATGATTAAGATTTGAGAGAGAATTTGAAGAAATTGTGTTTCGAACAAATGATCCTAAACCCTCTGTTTATCGCGTTTTTACGCAGAAAATACATTATGGGGAATAGACGCAGGCGTGTTGCGCCTCTTCCAAGAGACGCAGCTCTTTCTGCGCCTCTTCCTTGTGTTCCTTCCATACGAGTTTTCAAAAATTCGTTATGAGTTCGTTATTTGTGCGCCCGTCTTTGGTGCGCCTCTTCCTCGTTGCTATCTTATCCTTTTGGTCCGTTTAACGATTATCTTTCGTTCGCCCGCATTTCCAAGCCAAACAAAGAGGCTATTACACGTTATTTATCGCTTCTAGGACCTTGCTTGTCACAACGAGCATTTATTCTTTCACAGGTGTTTCAACACATTTCCCCAATGAGAGTAAGCAGATAGACTTTCCCTCTCGAGACACGGAGATTAATTCCCGATTATGTTCCCCAAGGAGAGTAAGCGGATAGACTTTCCCTCTCGAGACATGGAGATCAACATCAGCCCCTATTTCTTCCGAAGTTTGTTTGAAGCTAAACACGAACATGTTTCTCCCAGCAGTTCCCGCCTGTGTCCTGCTACTCACAATATTTCTTTTTTCCCCTCGGAGTGCGATAAAGATGTCGTTCTCCACAAGTTCCCAGACCAGTAGAGTTCCTACACTCGAGCCTTATTTACCCTTTAGTTTAAACTTATATTCGGGCCTCCTTCCCGCCGATGCTTTCCTTTAGGGCCCCATACCCTAGCACCAACCCTTATATATCTTTTAGGTCTTACCCTTAGCTCCTATGCTTACCCTTAGCTCCTACGCTTAACCTTAGCTCCTATGCACCTCCGGAAGCATCTCGAGAAAGAATTCTCAGGTATGGTCTCTTCTTATGGCTGGCGAGCCTTCTTACGTAGTCTAATGGACTTTAAACGACCCTCCCCGATAGTCGACAAACTCTAAAATGTTCCCGACGAAAGGTCCTTGGCTCAGACCCCTTGAGCCGCCTCGCATTGCCATAGTCGTCAGGTTGTAATCTTCGATTGACCTGATGGCTATACTTTGACTTTCGCCTTGCCCAAGCCTCAGTCAAAGTGGGGGCTCTGTAGATACCTCATTTATGCACCTCCCGCAAACCACCCGGTGATGATTGGGCCGCATGTTTGATACGCGGAACGATTTGTGACAGTTCGTAAGTTTATCGTCAAGTGATTGCTTAAATATTAATGTCTACCTCTTAGTTGTCATCTACGTGCCGATATGGTCGTTTTGACAGTAATTAGAGTACATTTGGAGTCCGGGCCTAAAACCGTCTTCATTTTCTGATAACCCTTAAGTCCCGACTCAGAATGTTCTGGAATGTTCCGGATATTTCTATTCCATATTTTATAAATATTTCACAATCTTTATCCTTTGGTAAACAATTTCCCGTAATATTCATACAAGATATTAAGGAAAACCAAAATATTCCGTCCTACCATAACTTAAACACGGAAATCTTTCTTCCGCAGGAGGAAACCCCTTGAGAACAGACGCAGCAGTGTGCGCGCTCTTCCAAGAGACGCAGATGATGCTGCGCCTCTTCCCAGTCCTTTCTCGCGTGTTTTTCGTATCTTTTTTATATCTTTCCGAGATTCACTTCCAAAGACTCTCCGAAACCCTAATTCCTTCACGTGATTAGTATAAATAGGAGCCTTCGCTCCTCATATTTCTCACGCGAGTGTCCGCCCTTCTCTTCTCCCTTTGCATTCTAGACCTTTGTTCTTACTTTTTGGCGTCTACGTGCTTGAACATTCGACCACGTAAGCTCGGATCCGTCCGAGTACCGGCCTCGTTTGCATGATGAGACCAATTTGACCAACTCCACAATCAATCAACTTAATTAATCTAATCGTTTTCCTCTTACGAAGGCACTTTCATATTTGCATTATAGTTCGAGTCGAGCATCGCTAATCGATAACTTAGTCCTTCTCGTTTAATCAAACATGTAAGTCTGAGGGTGTATAACCTCTCTTTTTATTATTGTTGTTTACTTTTTGTATCATTAATGTAAGGTTTATGTCGAAAATACTTATTAAAACCGATTTCTAAAACCGTGCTTTAAAACCTCTTTTTACGGATTTCCAGAAGACAAACCGTCGAGAAAGGACGCAGCAATCGCGCGCTTTTCGAAGGAGCGCAGCCTGCCGCGCCTCTTCGTGAGGCCGCCGCAGCTCCTCGCTTCCTTTCTTCTTCCTTCGTCTTACGTAATTCGTTCACAAAGTTTGTTTCGTTTGTTTCTCGTTAATTCTTTGACATAATAGCTTATCATCTCACATGTATATTATTTATCATTCATTCACATCTTTAATTCGTCATTAAATTCGACTTAAATCTCAAGTAATCCGATATTTGCGGGTTTTCGTCATTAAATTCAATCCGGGTTATAGGAACTCGATTTGTTCATATCGGGTTTTAAGAATTCGATCCTTGATAAATTTTCATCAGTCTTTTGTCATATTCGTCATTAGTTTGTCATTAATTTATCATGTTTAGTCTATTTTGTTCATCTATGTCACTAATCAATCATTCTTCCATGTAAATAATTCGTTTGCATCCATCTCATCCATGTTTATTGCTTTTATGACCATCAATCACATGTAAATAACCTGATAATCACTTCTATCTGAGTATATATTATAAATCAATCATTAAATTAACCCACGAACATTAACGATTTGCGATTCGGCTTCACGGCCTGAACTCACCCTTGGAAAGACGCGAAAGAATCGCTGCGCCTCTTCCAAAGGGCGATCCTCTGCGCTGTTCCAGAGTTGAGTTTTGTCTCACGAACTCCGTTGTTGCTTGACTTAGTTTAATTAGCTTACGTATAATTAACTATTATCCGTATTATCACCTGTTGCTTCGTTCGTTAAATAATTCTTTTTACTTCCTTTTCTCAAATCATCCGTTTTAAAGGTATTTTCGACATAAATCGCTAAACCCGATTTAATTATTGTAATTTCTTATTATTGTAATTTTATTCCTTGTGTTTTGTATCATTTATATGCCTTCACATGTAATTGAGCATTAAATCCTACTTCGACCCAATTGTATGATTAAACTATGTGTCAACCGACTTAGTTTATTCTTCACATGCTAGGATTAAAACTTGGATGTTGCATTGCATGCATATAATCGACGATATATCGAGTATAGATGATGTCCCTAATCATTAGTAGAGGCCGCTATCGAGGCGGGCGGGATTAGGTGTTCGATCAAAAGAGATTCCTAATACGTACCCTCACCCCTTATTCCAGATCTCTGTGAACATCCGTGTTCATTGGCATCCACGAGAGTCATTCTAGACATAGAATGCTAAAGGTAACGATTGCTTAGTGTTCATGTCACTACTTTTTGTCTTGACATGACACGAGGTATTCGAACGGTTCCAATTTCCCATAAAAATTGGTGGCGACTCCAACAAAATGCAAACGCTTGTTCTCTCTCTCCCGAGCGCCCTCGTGGCCCACGCTGTCCACATCCTGACCTGCAAATCTTGCCAAAAATAGAGTTGCAAAACATCCCCAAAAGTGCCCAAAACAGCCCGGTTACAAGCTATGGTAAGGCGACTTTAAGACGGATTTTGAAGCATGATTAAGACAGTATTTTTCCAATACAAACAACTCAAATCATTCATGGATATGAACTCAAGACGTAAGTTAACAATTTCACTCAAATCGACATGAAAAAAAGCCCCAAAATAGTAGACAAAACACGGCTATACAACCCCATATACATGGTTTTCAAGCTATTTGTGAAACCGTCTTAAGACGGAAATTTAACCATGTAAAAGACGATATTCACCCATTTAAATTATCACATTCATTCACCATTTCATAAGGAAGCTAAAGACACAAAATTTACTCAAACTAACAATAAAAATCTTGTATAAAGACCGTCTCACTCAACAATGGCTCAAAACATGTAAAAATGTAAACTTTAATCAATAAAAGAGTAAGATACCACATAAACACACATAAATCTAGAATAAATTTGAGTAACCTATCACCGTTACCTTCTTAGCTCTTCAATCTTTGATGGAATCGTCCCCAACAAAGCTATCATCTTCTGGGTTGTCCAAGTTTGTCGTGCAACAAGTCAGGTTTTCGTGCAACAAGTCAGAGTTTTTTAGCTGATAATGGGATGGCGATCAGGTTGTCGTGCAACAAGTCAGAGTTTTTTTTTTACATAGAAAGATGGAGGACGGAATAAGGAAGATTTTGGAGCGAAAACGAGTCGATTTTGTTAAGAAATGAGCAAGTTAAGAAGCTTTTAGTGAAATTGAGGAAATGTGTAACAATGGAGTTTGTGAAGGGGGAGTGTTTGCTGAAATTTGGAGTAAAAGTGAAGGGATAGGGTTTGTGTCCAATGATTGGTGAAGAGATATGTAATACCCAGGATGTTTAAAGACTCTTTTGACCGACCCGTTGACCGCGAAAGACCATAAGAGGGGATACGTGAGAGGCTAGGTGAGGATAAGTACCTTACGAGAGTAATTACTCGACCTAGTAGGGACTACTCGGTTGAGTAGTGTGAATACTCGACCGAGTAGAGCCTACTTGGCCGAGTATGTGAGTACTCGACCGAGTATGGCTGCTGTTGACGCGTTGATATATAACGCAAGTTCGCAAGTCTCATTTCATTTTTCGACAGTTCCTCTTCTCTAACCCTAATTTATCCTTCTCTCACCTATCACCCATACCTCCATACACTCTCATATATGTAGCCAGAACTCAACCATGGGAAGGTCAAGGCTTGCGTAGGAAGGATGTGTGCGTCGTCGTCGTCTGTGTCACCATCGGTCCGCATAACTAGGTAAGTTGTTGTTTTATTGTCTCTTTCAGTAGATTATTGGGAGTAATTGTATAATAGGATGTGATTACCATTGTAGGATGCATCTCGGAGACTTGCTTGGCTATTTGTGGATCGTATTGTGCATGATTGTTGTCTACTGATCATCGGAGTGTTGGTGTAGTGGTGGTTGTGATGATTATGGTGGAGTCACTTGCGGGAGTGGCTTCACTCCCTAGTTCGCCCTTCGTGGAACCCGCCACGGGAGGGGATGTGCACATTAAGGGCTAGGGTTATTGCTCGTTAATGAGCGGGATTTTGGTGGGGATTGGCTACGGTCCCCTACTGGCGGCGTGGGTTACCTGTTGGGATGGGTAGTCTGGCAGGGCTACGCACCTCGGTGTGTAGTCGGTTACTGTGTGAGATCGGGAGACCGGGGACGGAGGATGATCAGCTGGTTACTTTATGCACTTGTCTCATTTTAATTATGCAGTAACTGACCCCGTGTTATGTTTTCAAAACTGTGGTGATCCATTCGGGGATGGTGAGCAGTTAGCTTAGCAGGTACAGTTGGTTTGTTGCTGTTGGGCATGGAGGGAATTGAGTCACCACGCTACCGGCATAGATGTCTTGACGCATGAGCTCTATAGCAGTCATAGTTATCACTCGATATCTAGTTTCTATTTTGGGTTGTAAAGAATTAATGTAATATAATTTAAATGTTCTTTCAATGTCTATTTGATCTACTACCTCGGGTGACTGAGATGGTAACACCTTCATACACTGGGATGGTCCTTGGTAAGGCATCCTGGTGTGCGGGGGTGTTACAAAGTGGTATCAGAGCCGACGATTTTGGAACCTGAACCAATGAACCAAATTATTATAGGGTGTCAAATTAAAATGAATCTGGTGTATGTGCGTTGGGAGCTCCGGCTGATGCTAGATTTTGGGTGAGTAGGCGCCCTCATTTCAAAATCACGGCCCCATCGTGCTTAAGCCAGCCACAAGGAAATGGTAGATAATAGGAGTAGATGCTTGAAGCGTATTGACATGTATGTTTTCTAACCGTAAACGTGTACCAATGTGAGTCTTGCATGCAGTGACGATGGTAGTGACTTAGTTTGAACTGGTTGGAATGGTTGCCGAGTTGTGATTGGGAATTATGATGGATAAAATGTGGAACCTTTTGTGCATAGCAAGATTATTGGTGTGGGTATGGAACAACTTGTGAAAATGGGGATGTGGTAGCGTTATAGGCTAATCTTTGCCGGCGAATAGCTAGTCTTAGACATGTGTCTGGTTTGTGATATGATTATTGATGTAGTTGAGATAAGGAACGTATATGGATCATAGACTGATTTAGTAACGGTTACATATATATACCTCGTGTGTGATACGTGTTTATGTGGTAGAGTTAAGTTCTAACGGTGACGAGCCCGATTGCACAGAACTCCGAACGTTGTTACTTGTTTTGCAGGTTCAATAATTTCGAAATTTCGTTCTTGTTC
The DNA here is from genome assembly GCF_048544455.1 of Silene latifolia. Taxonomy (NCBI): domain Eukaryota; kingdom Viridiplantae; phylum Streptophyta; class Magnoliopsida; order Caryophyllales; family Caryophyllaceae; genus Silene; species Silene latifolia. The sequence goes on from NC_133538.1 coordinate 6,808,808, forward strand.
TGTGACGCTCGACCGAGTATAGATGCATGCTCTACCGAGTAGGCAACACTCGACCGAGTGTAATAGCACTCGACCGAGTGCCCATTTTGTCAGATTACGAATTGCTACTGACCTCGAAAAATCGACAGAGTATTATTAATACTCGACCGAGTAGTCCATACTCGGCCGAGTAAGCCCAATACTCGACCGAGTACGGTTTTATCGTGACTCAGGCGGGTTATTCTAAAAACCTTATATCCCTTCTTCTTTCTCATTTCCGCCTCCAACTTCCTCTTCTTTCTTCCTCCAAAACTCCATATCACTTTCTCTCAAACCCTTGGGTGATTTCTTGGTGGTTGTTTGTGGATTTTGTAATACCCGTCCTTTTAGGGACCCGTTGACCAACGTTGACCGACCTTGGGGCATGTGATAGCCTTTAGGATTGTGCGCAAGAGTTGCCTCGTGTCATTTTTTACTTTGGGAGATGTGTGGTACTCGATAGAGTAGAGGCTACTCGATCGAGTAGCTTGGGTACTCGATCGAGTAGGGGCCACTTGATCGAGTAAGTTAGTTACTCGATCGAGTAGCGTCTTTCCAGCGAGAGTTTATAATCGTGTTTTGATAGAATCGCAAATCATTTCCGCCTCTCCCCTTCAGACCTAGGTGTCGCCTTCCTCCTTTCCCTTCACCACAATTCCTTCCATGGGAGCCTTTGAGGATGCTAGTGCCTTGAGGATGAGTTGCTTGAGTCGGGTAGTGGTCTTAACGCCAATATGCTATGCGTAGGTATGTCATCATCATCATCTTTGTCATTGTTGTTCCTTGTAGGATTGTGGTGGTAGTAATAGGCTGTTATGCGGTTTGTATAGGGGTTGCTTGCTTGGTTGATGTCATGTGATTGATCAAGGAATTGCTGCTGTTGGCTAAAGGTAGGTTCGCCTACTCAGTTTCTGTTAGATGTTTAGTGTGAGGGTTTTTGTATTGTTGTTGTGTCAGTGTGGCTGATTATGTATGGTAATCGGCCGGTGTGTGCTGTTTCATTGGTTGTTGTTGTGGTGCAGCTGTTTGTGATTGATTGTCTATGGTTCTCGAGGTGCGTCCTCGGCTGAGTGGAGTGATTTGCGGGAGTGGCTTCACGCCCTAGTTTCGCCCTCCATGGAACCCGCCACGGGAGGGGATGTGCACATTAATGGGACAGGGTTATACCTCAGTGTGATGAGCGGGGCTTAGGTGGGAACGGCTGCGGTCCCCCACTGGCAGGACTGATCCAGTGGACAGTCGGTGACGGTGATTGATTGGAGGAGGTTTGGCTTGTGTGTTTATTGTTGTTTCCGTATTGCTATGCCAGTGGTTGGTGTGTTTCTCCAGTTACTGACCTTGTGTGGTTATTCAGGTTTGTTTCTGTTGTGTCTGCCGTGATCCCTTATGGTGAGCAGTCAGTGTTAGCAGGTGATGTCTTGGATGGTAGCCGGAGTCTTGGTGGGATGAGTCTTCACAAGTCATGACAGGAGTAGTCTTCATAGTGTTTGATGAGTTGTATCATGTATATCAGTAGCTTGGTTAATCACTTGTAAAGTTATTATAAATGTTCTTTTATCGACTTTTGATGATTGCTTTCCTCGGGTAACCGAGATGGTAACACCTTTATATGCTAGGGAAGGTCTTGATAAGGCTCCTTGGTATATAGGGGTGTTACAAAGTGGTATCAAAGACTTGTTTGGTTTGTATTGGTGGCCGTAAGGCCGTACCATATTTTTCTAGACTTGTTTTACAGGATTTGTTTTGACACCCCCATATACTAAGGAGCCTTACTAACACCTTCCCTAGCATATAAGGACGTCGCCATCTCGGTTGCCCGAGAAAAGTAATCATCAAAGGTCAATAAAAGAACGTTAAACTGTTTTACAAACGTTACAACCAAACTGTTAAAAGAAAGATACAACTCATCACTATATCCTACTTCCTGTCATAACTCGTGAGGACTTATCCCAGCCCGGACTCCAGCAATAATCCAAGACAACACCTGCTAAGACTGATTGCTCACCATAAGGGATCACAGCAGACACAACAAACAAACAGGCAACCACACAAGGTCAGTAACTGAGATAAAACACCATAATCTTGACTAACTTGTAACAAGCACAACCAAACACACACACGGCCACAATCACTTCAACCAAACACCGTCACCGACTGTCCACTGGACAAGCCCTGCCGGTGGGGGACCGCAGCCGTTCCTACCTAAGCCCCGCTCATCATATCGAGCGATAACTCCGTCCCATTAATGTTCACATCCCCTCCCATGGCGGGCTCCAGGAGGGCGAAACTAGGGCGTGAAGCCACTCCCGCAAGTGATTCCACTCAGCCGAGGACGCACCTCGAGAATCAGCGACAATCAATCACAGACAGCTGTAATACAACAACAACCAATGAACTATATACACCAACCGACTACCGCATATACTCTGTCACACAATTACAACCATTACACAATAACCGACACACTAGACCATCAACAGAAACTGAGTAGGCGAACCTACCTTTAAGCGACTGCAACGGTTCCATGTCCTCACACGCAAGACCCAGCAATCAATCAACACATATACACACAATACAATCATCTATCGCTACCATTCTAACCCTAACTGAAAACACAAAGACACGGATGATGATGACGACATACCTACATGAGGAAATCTGGCAAAGGACCGCTACCCGACTCAAGGTATGCACTCTTATGGCACAAGGACCTTCAAAGGCTCCCATGGAAGGTACTTGGTGAAGGAAGGAGGAAGAGACGCCATTTAGGTTTAGAAGAAAGAGGAGGAAATGATTATAAACCATCGCTAAAAAGACGTTACTCGATCGAGTAACTAACGTACTCGATCGAGTGGCCCCTACTCGATCGAGTAGCCTCTACTCTATCGAGTACCACCCATAACTCAAGACACAAGGTAACTTGGGTACGTATTCCTAAGGAGTATTATTGCTCCCAAGGTCGTTAATGCTGGTCAACGGGTCCCTAAAAAGGTCCCCGAAGTTCAACTCACCCTTCCCCAACACACCAGATACGGAAACAAGATCGTTGACACCGCTCTTCCGACATAGGTCACTACTCCCCAGAAATACTATCCCTCATGTCATCATCATCAACTGTCTAACACACCATGTCTAACGCACCGTATAGATCGACTTCTACAACCTGCCACTTGAAGTAATAACCTCACAACTCGGACCAACACAACCAACGCCTACACTGTTGTTCCCTACTCTTAACCATGTACTAAAAGACTATACTTTTACTAGTACGCGACTATCAACACGAAACATGTCACATAACACAACTATGTTACCCAACGGTTCTATTCCAACGCATGACATCATAACTCTCTCTCTCTATGACCGTCTTTTCATAGCACATTATTCAACTTTTACTTCAACATACCAATTACACAACAACCAAATGAAAACAATTATAGTTTTATACTAGAAATGTAACAGAAATACTAGAAAACGTTATAAACAAATAATAAAATGATTGTAATATCGACCTTTTTATTTTGCGACATTACTTTTCCCCTCAAAAAGGAACTTCGTCCCCGAAGTTCACCACCGAATTATTGCCCACATTACCAGAACATACCTCTTGACGTTTATCCAACACATACAATTCCTTGTTGACATTACTCATTAATCATACAAACATTAATTCATAAAATCATTTGCTACTTTATTCGAATAATTAGCCACAAACACGAATACATGTACGTATCAATTGTATATAAGGGAATACGCGAATCCTGTGAAATATAACTAATAGACGTTGAGGATGTAAAATGAATGCAATAAGAACCAACTACTACTTGCACTATTCGTTACGAATCCGCATTCAAAATCCAAACACGACTTCCAACGTATCAAATTAACGGTCCAAACATATTACTAATCGTTAACAACCATGTTAAACATCAAAACATGCAATGATATAACCATTAAAACAATTTTAATTAACGAAATGTTCCTGTAACAGTGCTACTCGATCGAGTATCTAGGGTACTCGATCGAGCTGGCCTTACTCGATCGAGCGTCTTAGCTACTCGATCGAGTAGCCTAAGATTAGAATGATCTCTACCTACCACACCTGCAGCTACTTGACCGAGTAGGGGGCAATCTGTCGAGTGGCCACAGGTCAAACGACTCCAAAATTTCATGTTCAACACAAAGCGAATATATATATATATACGCGAGTCGGGATGATAACCCGACTCCAAGTCCCACAAACAGGTCTCAACAAAGCAAGTATGGCCTTATGGCCAACATACAGCCAAACCTGATAAGTACGAAAAGCAATGATTCCAAACAACACAAACTAATATCCACGCAACCATGAACAAGATAAGAAAAAGGAGTATCACTCCTGCTGCTGCTGCTCATCCATCATCTCATCTCCATCACCACCCGAGGTACCTGCCCCTGAAGCCCCAAGACCCGCACCATCCCCTGCTACAACCTCTAGACTATCATACCATGGGGTCAAACCGCCAAAAGCAAAGGACTGTGGTGTCCCCCACGCAGACATGTCCACCCTGTAAGAGTGGAAAACCCCACTGTAGTCCCCAACTCCGCTCCACGACGCTGGATGTGGTCCCTTGGTCCCAATACCCTGAGTATATGCCATTTCATGCATGTTCCGGAGCGTCAAGGTAGAGGACACTCTCTCTGCCAAGTAGCTCGAACGTGTCTCTGTATATCAAGGTAGGGATAACAAGGAAATTGGTGCTGTGGTGGTGCTGCTGTGAGAAATAAACTGTATACTTCCCTTATAATTAAGGACTATAACGAATATATAGTGATGATAACTAGTCATAAAATAAATTACATAAACAAAATCGTAAAGGATTAAGAAACAACCTTCGGTCCTAGCTTTTATGGCCTATAAACAATATCGCAATGATATTCTCCTATCAGTTGCACCCAAGACGATATGAGATATCCCTTGCTTCTTGCTAGAATCGATCCCTAAATTTTCTGTAAAATTAATTAGGGTTTTCGTTTTTTGATGAGAGGAGGCTAGGTTAGAAAATTAGGTTCAAGAAAGAGAGAGCAAATGATCTCCCTATCTACCCTAATATAACCGAAAAACAAGAGGAGGAAAAATAAGAAGGTTTTTTTTTCTTTTTTTTATTCCATTCGGTTTTTAGCCGAAATTCCAAAAAATAGGAGGATAAAATCCTCTTATTTTTAGATGTTTCCTTAATGTATAAAAATGTGTATTATTATAAATTGCCATTTATTTTGTTCCGTATTAATAAGTCTACATACAACAGCTTGCAGTCGATATATTAATGCTGGTCTGTAATAATTTTTAATGACAATATCGTATAATATATACTTTAATTATAAATATCGCATATTTACAATTAGCTAATTAAATATAACCGATTACATTTAATTACGAATTAACATATTAATTCGTCCAAACTAACATTATATACATTAATTAAATATAACTTATTATATTCAATTTACGAATTGACAGTTAATTCGTCTCAGCTAATATTATTTAATCGGCATTAAATAATCGTCTCATCAACACATTGACTAACTGTTTAGTCATATAAGGCATCAATGTGATTACATTTCCATAACCACATCTCTCAAACACATCATTTAGGTGTGACCTTTAGGGACCAGTTGATCACCGCAATCAGTATGATAATAACGTCAAACTTTCTAGCAAGTCAACCATTATTAGGTAATCGTTAATCAACTGATAAAATACGAATTATACCCTTGTGAACCTATAAGATATTTATTAATGTTATCACACTAATTTGTGGAGGACACAAGCTCCAACAAACTCCCACTTGTCCTCACAAGTGTATGTGCGATAACCGATTCTCATATCCTAAAATTTCTCCCACTCAATGTAAAACAATTTGCAAAATCTGTATTCACAAAGGTCGTATTTTACAAGCGATCTGTATCAAGAGTGGTTTTCTCGACTAGAGAGTAACTTAACTGGTAAACGAATCATCATTCGAGCATGGCCATGCATTTCAGTTACAACTCCTCGAGTGGCCCTGAGAAATAACTATACCTGATAAAGGTTGGATATTTTCCTCAACTCGAATCCTGCAGATGTAAGCACGATGAAATGACCCAGAAAAAAATCTACTTAGCCTCCGATTACGGCATCGTGAGAAAGAAACCAAAGTCACCCAAAAACTGCCTTAATCTCAAGAGACAGTCGATAGTCAAAAGAATCGACTCTAGGAACACAATGGATGTCCTATCCACGACCTGGCACCGAATGTTGTTAAACATTTAGGACTCCATTACGTTGTCACAAAAATTTGTCCTACGAGGTATCGGTATAATCTCGCATCTGTGATCGATCAGTCAACCGTTTGACTTATGGCTAGTTGAACCCACCATCAATCGACTGCACAATATAATAGCCAGAGTTATCAGCTCATTAAGGCGAATACGGACCAAACAAAATATAATGTAATTCAGTTCACTTTGTGGCGTTCAAAGTTATCAGTACAAACCACATGAAAAACAAAATATTATAAAAATGATGAAGTTATAAATAGTATATGAAAAATATAATGTATCAAATCCATAATCAACTACTACAACTCAGGAACACGTTTAATTCCCATGGAAATAACGTGCCCTTCATGCTTATCAAAATTCAACGGTTTAGTGAGAGGGTCCGCGATGTTATCATCCATCGCAATCTTGTCAATCACTATCTCTTCTTGCTCCACATAATCACGGATCAGGTGAGCTTTCCGATGTACATGTCTAGATTTGTTGCTAGACTTTGGCTCCTTAGCCTGGAAGATGGCACCTCTATTGTCACAATAGATGGTGATCGAGTCATTCGAACTAGGAACTATCGTAAGTCCTTGTAAGAATACACGCATCCATATCGCTTCCTTTGCTGCCTCCGAAGCGGCATAGTACTCGGATTCAGTGGTAGAATCTACTACAACACTCTGTTTGGAACTCTTCCAGCTGACCGCAGCACCATTAAGAGTGAAGACGAACCCGGACTGAGATTTTGAGTCATCTCGATCCGTTTGGAAGCTAGCATCTGCGTAACCGATTGCACATAGCTTTGTATCACCTCCATAAGTCAATACCCTATCCTTAGTCCTCCGTAGGTACTTGAGGATATTTTTAACAGCTATCCAGTGTGTTTCACCTAGATTCTTTTGGTACCGACTCGTCATACTCAATGCATATGCCACGTCTGGACGTGTGCATATCATGGCATACATGGTTGATCCTATTGAAGATGCATAAGGAACACGACTCATGCGCTCAATCCCTTCCGGCGTCGTGGGTGACTGAGACTTGCTCAACTGCATCCCAGACGTCATTGGAAGGTTCCCCTTCTTGGAGTTGGTCATGCTGAACTTCTAAAGAATCTTATCCAAATAAGACTCCTGACTAAGTGATAACGTCCGTCGTGATCTATCTCGGTAGATACTGATTCCCAAAATGCATTGTGCCTCACCCAGATCTTTCATCTGGAAATGGTTCTTCAACCATTCTTTAGCTGAAGATAGGAGAGGTATGTCATTCCCAATCAAGAGTATGTCATCGACATACAATATCAAGAATACAATCTTGCTCCCACTCGACTTGATATATAAGTATGGTTCCTCGACCGATCGAGTGAAACCATACTCTTTTATCACATGGTCGAAACGATGATTCCAACTCTGAGAAGCCTGCTTAAGTCCATAAATGGAACGCTTAAGCTTGCATACTTTCTTAGGATGTTCAGGATCTATGAAACCTTCGGGTTGCACCATGTACAACTCTTCCTCCAAATAACCGTTTAAGAAGGCGGTTTTCACATCCATTTGCCAAATTTCATAGTCAAGAAATGCGGCAATCGCTAAGATTATCCGAATGGAACGTAGCATGACTACAGGTGCAAAAGTCTCATCATAATCCAATCCGTGCACTTGAGTGAAACCTTTTTCCACTAGTCGTGCCTTATAGGTATCTGGTTGCGCGTCTACAGAACGCTTTATTTTGTAAAGCCATTTGCACTGTAGAGGTTTTACCTTATTAGGTAAATCAACTAGATCCCATACGTCATTCTCATACATGGAGTCCATCTCGGATTGCATGGCTTCGAGCCATAGCTTTTAGTCGGAACAGGCCATAGCACCTTTATAGGTAGCGGGTTCATTACTCTCTAGGAGTAAAACGTCATTCTCCTCGACCATACCAATGTATCTGTCCGGAGGATAAGAGACTCTACCCGACCTCCTAGGTTCCTCAGGAATATTAACCGTATCATCAGTTGGAGGAACAACTTCCTCCATCCATTCCTCGGTTGTTGATTCTGGAATCTCCGACAGCTCGAAGGTTCTATTACTTGTCTTATTCTCGAGAAATTCTTTCTCTAAGAACGTCGCACTAGCCGCAACAAAAACTCGATGTTCGGTAGGCGAATAGAAGTAATGACCAAATGTTCCTTTTGGATAACCTATAAAGTATATCTTGACCGATCGCGGGCCGAGCTTATCCTCGTGTCTCCACTTGACATAAGCCTCGCAGCCCCAAACCCGAATAAAGGACAAGTTAGGGACCGTTCCCTTCCACATTTCATATGGAGTCTTGTCGACAGCTTTAGTCGGACTTCGGTTAAGTATAAGAGCAGCTGACAAAAGAGCAAAACCCCATAATGAATCAGGCACTACCGTGTGACTCATCATGGATCGAACCATATCAAGTAAGGTTCGATTTCTCCGTTCGGACACACCATTCAATTGAGGTGTTCCAGGTGGAGTTAACTGCAAAACGATTCCACAGTCTTTAAGGTGTTGATCAAACTCATTTGAAAGATATTCGCCACCCCGATCTGAACGGAGTGCTTTAACCTTTCTACCCAGTTGGTTTTCAACCCCTCGGTATTCCTTGAATTTCTCAAAGGACTCACTTTTATGCTTCATTAAGTAGACATATCCGTATCTACTCAAATCGTCCGTGAAAGTGATAAAATATCTATAGCCATCTCTAGCGGTAATTGACATAGGTCCACAAACATCAGTATGTATGAGTCCTAATAGGTCACTAGCGCGAATTCCAACACCTTTGAATAAAATTCCAGTCATTTTGCCAATGAGACATGATTCACACGTGCCATATGTAGAAAAATCGAATGCGGGAATAGTCCCATTATCGACGAGTTTCTTTACGCGTTTCTCATTTATGTGTCCCATTCGACAATGCCATAGATAGGTTTGATCTTTGTCACCAACCTTTAGTTTCTTATTATTCACATGTAATACTTCCGTGGTTGGATCTAAGATGTAAATTCCATTCATGGAAACCGCTTTACCATAAATCATTTCATTGAAAGAGAAAATACAGCTATTATCCTTTATTAAAAATGAAAATCCGTCTTTATCAAGTACGAAAACTGAAATAATGTTCTTAGACAAACTGGGTACATAGTAACAGTTATTTAAAAATAACTCAAAACCACTAGGGAGTTGGATTACATATGTTCCCTTCGAGACAAAGAAGAACTCTAGCTCCATTCCCGACTGCAGTCCACATCACCCTTTCCGAGAGGTGTGATGTTTCTTAGGCCCTGCAAATGATTACACAGATGAGAACCACAACCAATATCAAGTACCCAAGTTTCGAAACTTGCATGGTTAATCTCAATCATATGAATATAAGATGACATACCAACAGGAACGACGCGGCCTGCTTTAATGTCCTCACGGTACACGAGACAGTTCCTCCTCCAATGTCCAGTCTTGTGACAATGGTGGCACTCAATCTCACCGCCCTTGCTCTTTGCCTTGCCCTGTGAGCCACTAGTCTCACCGGGCCCACTCTTACCATTTCCTGGCTTCTTGAATTTCGGCTTACCTACAGTTAGGTCGCCTGGAGCTTTGCCCTTACCTTTAGCCTTGTTGGAAATCGTGAGAACATCCTGCTTCATGCTCGCACTCAATTTCATATCCTTCTCGGTCTGTACGAGAAGGGAGTGTAGCTCAAGAGGACTCTTTTTCAAGTCATTCATGTAGTAGTTCGCCCTGAAAAGGGCAAAACCATCGTGAAGAGGATGAAGCATTCGGTCAATGACAATGCTCTCACTGATTTTACAATCAAGTGCCTCCAATTTCTCGACATTCTCAATCATGTTAAGAATATGTGGGCTAACCGGTTGGGCCTTTTGGAGTTTCGCATCAAAGAAGCGACAGGTATGCTCATAAGTAACGATCCTCGGTGCTTTTGAGAACTCGTTAGTGAGCGTGGTGAAAATCTTGTTTGCACCTTGGGCAATGAAGCGTCTCTGCAAATTGGTTTCCATTGCAAAGATGAGTACGTTCTTTATCGCACCCGCTTCCATGACGAAATCACTATAAGCAAGTGACTCGTTAACTCCCGCATTGGGGCCTGGGTTTACCGGTATTGGCTCAGTTAAGTACTTGAGCTTACCGTCTCGCATGGCAAGATTTCTTAGTCTTGCCTCCCATCCGCAAAGTTGGACCCATCATTTTTCGATCGCGTGTCTTGATTCATGTTGTCCATAAAAACTTTCAGCCAGGACTCGCGTCCAAGTGTGGCACTTGGCATTGGGATTTCGTTATTTCCAGCCATTTGTTGTAACAGTAAAATAAACGTGTTCTACACTGCGAAAAGAAGAATAAATAATAAGCATGTGCATCGATTTTAATTTAAGTCTAATGTAATACTGTTATAACGCGAAGACACATGCATTTATACAATTGACCTTCCTCAAGAATTATATAAATGATCCCAAGACTCAATTATCTGTAAATTGATAAGCCAACCTTTTGGCTAATTCTACTGTTAAAATTCTTGGTCGATAAATTTCTGTAAATTCTATCTTTAGTCCATCATAATCACGAGAAACTCTTCGGACTATAATGTTGAGATAAACTAAGTCAACACAAACTACTTACCCAACGTAGAAGGGGTCATATTATGCCTACCGACGAAGAAGGGATTCATAGTTGTTTGCCCTTATAAAGACTAGTCTCAATTTCCGGTTTTAGAGGAAGATCCCATCAACTTTGTTTTAATTCATTTTAAGTGTACTAATATATAGCATGCGTGAATGAATAAACTAAGGTGATGGCTTAAAAACAAGTGACATCTGTATGTCTATGAAAACTAACATACAACCTATATGTGTCAATTTTCATGCATTTTAGTAGGTGGTTTGGTTTTAGGCGGAATATGATGCATTAACTAGCATGTGAATGAAAAGCAATAAGAACGGTAAAACGTAAAACAAAATAAAGTCCTAGTGTGGCCTATCCTATCAACATGAACATAAATACAACTTTGGAATCCATCCATGGACCCGAGAAGCTTGTCTTGATGTTTCATCTTGATCCATGTAGCGGGAGTGAGCTCCAATCTCCATCTTTAGTCTTCTCAAAAGTTACAATTTAAAAATTACATAATAAATCTATTTACATTCTAATTTCAAAACTGTAATAAATAAAGAAAACCAAAATGGAGATACGAGATCTCATATTACATTAAAAATTATGTTCCATCATTACAAAAACATAATTTGACTAAGGCCACACTAGGTATTACAAATTACAACCGATTGCAAAAATACGTAAATAAAACCATTCAACGATTCATTCAACAAAACAAAAGCATAAACTAAAAAGAAATTAAACATACAAGACATAATTCTTTAATTATGTAGATTAATTTTATCCAAACCACCTATTTAATTGATCAAATTAAGTGACAATTCCTCAATTAATCACATTAATTTTAATCTTAATTCATATTAAACTTGTAATATGAATTTAATCCAACAATATTTTAAACTGCTTTAAAATAATTAGGTATCTATGAATTATCAACTGCTTCACGATAATCAATTGGCCAAAAACAAAACAAAACAAAACAAAAATGCCATTTTTATTTATTTGTTCTCAGCAAATTAAAAAAACAAACAATTTTTTTTTTATACTCCAGCTCTCGGCATAGCTGCAAAAAAACACAATTTTTTTTTTTTTTCGTTTTGCTGCTCACGGTTGAACAGCCCAAAACCAAAAACAAAAATCCTTTTTTTTTTCTTGGTCACGGCAAACCCTAAAAAAAACGGAAAATCCTTTCTTTTTTTTTTCTTTTCGGCTGAAAACCCTAAAAACCCAAAAAAAAAACTCAAATTTTTTTTCTTTTGGAAAAAACAGCCGCAGCCTCCAATCGAAAAAAAACGAACAATTGTTTAAAGTTGCTATTAACAAGATTGGCATATTCAACTATTAATTTAAATACATATTTCAAACTAGATTTTTCAAATTTAACCTGTTAAAAGAATATCTGAATCATGATAGAAACGATTATCATAATTGATTTGAATTTTGTTAAATTAAGTTATATGCCAAAAACAGCAAAAACAATTCATTAATCCGACAAAACCAATTTCCATTTACATCTCGATTTATTAAATCGAAACATCTACAAATTATCATATTATTATCTTAACTGATTAAAACAACAATATGAAAGAATCAAATGGAAATAAAACAACAACAAAACGAAATAACTCGGCTGCAAAAACTTTCATCTCGGCAAAAAAAAAAAAATTCAGCCGAAATTTTTTTTTTCGAAACCCTAACAATTGTTTACATTCAATTTTATGAAAATCATCAAAATAAAATTCGTGGCCTTGGCTCTGATACCACTTGTGGGAAATAATCTGTATACTTCCCTTATAATTAAGGACTATAACGAATATATAGTGATGATAACTAGTCATAAAATAAATTGCATAAACAAAATCGTAAAGGATTAAGAAACAACCTTCGGTCCTAGATTTTATGGCCTATGAAAAATATCGCAATGATATTCTCCTATCTGTTGCACCCAAGACGATATGAGATATGCCCTTGCTTCTTGCTAGAATCGATCCCTAAATTTTCTGTAAAATTAATTAGGGTTTTCGTTTTTTGATGAGAGGAGGCTAGGTTAGAAAATTAGGTTCAAGAAAGAGAGAGCAAATGATCTCCCTATCTACCCTAATATAACCGAAAAACAAGAGGAGGAAAAATAAGAAAGTTTTTTTTTTCTTTTATTTCTTCTATTCGGTTTTTAGCCGAAATTCCAAAAAATAGGAGGATAAAATCCTCTTATTTTTAGATGTTTCCTTAATGTATAAAAATGTGTATTATTATAAATTGCCATTTATTTTGTTCCGTATTAATAAGTCTACATACAACGACTTGAAATCGATATATTAATGCTTTGATCTCGTAATAATTTATAATGACAATATCGTATAATATATACTTTAATTATAAATATCGCATATTTACAATTAGCTAATTAAATATAACCAATTACATTTAATTACGAATTAACATATTAATTCGTCCAAGCTAATATTATATACATTAATTAAATATAACTTATTATATTCAATTTACTTAATTGATTAATTGTCTCGGCTAATATTATTTAATCGGCATTAAATAATCGTCTCATCAACACATTGACTAACTGTTTAGTCATATAAGGCATCAATGTGATTACATTTCCATAACCACATCTCTCAAACACATCCTTTAGGTGTGACCTTTAGGGACCAGTTGATCACCGCCGCCATCAGTATGATAATAACGTCAAACTTTCTAGCAAGCCAACCGTTATTAGGTAATCGTTAATCAACTGATAAAATACGAAGTATACCCTTGTGAACCTATAAGAGATTTATTAATGTTATCACACTAATTTGTGGAGGACACAAGCTCCAACAGCTGCTGGCTGTGGTCGGGTCTCAGCCGTTCTCTCCCTCACCCGACGTGGTCCTCTCCCTAACCTGGGTCTATCCTCCGCCGCTCTCACATTCTCCCCCTTCTTCGGCTCGGGCATAACCTGAAGGATCGTATCATCAATGAGGTATGTCTGTGTCGGCCGAGGTGCATCCTCATCCTCCTCCTCATCTGAATCAACCGCATCCAAAGGCTCAGTCGGTGGGAGGTGCTCAGGGGCCGGTATCCTCATCTAGCTCATAACCCACACCCTCCATGCGAGGCTACCATCCGCCAAGGTTCTCAACCATTTCAGGTCGAGGTAGTAATATCTGTCCATGGTAGGCACCAGGGTGGCTAAGGGAACGTACTCAGAGGAAGCCTCAAAGGAGGTTAGCTTTTCAACTAACCGAGTGGCAAAAGCACCACAACTAAAGACCCTAGTGGTAGAAGAAGCCATCAAAGCAAGGCTGGCACAGACCATGGCAGGAGCATTAAAGACCACCTTCTCGGTCCGCTCCGGGTTAAGATAAGCCATCAAAAGCAATAACTCGTGAGAGTTTAACTTACTCATATCAGGCTTCTCATAAAGAAGATTTGATATGGAAGGAAGAAGGATCCTCAAAGTAACATGTTGCACATCATTAATCAACATGTTGCTGGCGGTGGGAGCTGACTTCCCAGTAAGGCAAGGCATAAGGCGGCAAATCCCGCACTCAGCTGGAGTGTCACGCAGAGATCCCTTGGGAGGCTTGGCCAACCCAAGGTGAGAAGCAAAGAGGTCCATGGTTAAAATAAAACTCGTGTTCATAAGACAGAACTGTACAGACTGCTCAGCCGGATCGTATTTAAACGAGCTCATGAACTCCAAGGTCAGAAAAGCATAGGAATGTTTCCCTAAACGGTACAACCCAGTGAATCCTAAGGTCTCAAAAATATGATGGACATCCGTCTCAATCCCCAAGTCCTCTAGAAGAGTGGTGTCCACACAACGAGTGGGTTTCATTTTTCGTTTCTATAAAGCTACAAACCTCTCCCTCTGTTTGTAGTCCACAAAGACTACCGAAGGATACTCTGGTACTGACGGTATTACTGGTGCGCTACCCTCCCCAACTTCGGGCTGAGAAGCCCTTTCCCTCTTACTTTGTCGGGTTCCCAAGTTTAGTCTCGGCATCTGTTTCAGCATATAATTTAAGTACACACACATAGGCACCAAAACATGTAATTTACACAAATTAAGCATGGAGTAAAACATCTATGTACGCACTATCACCAACAATTTCCCAAATTACGAGTAAAATTCAAATTTTCCAACGTTCAGACGGTCTTTACAGCTGCGAGAAATTTCGCATAATTATCATGAATTACTCAACTACTACAACTTTCAACACATGGCTCAAATACAACCACATATATACTTGAAATCCCGTAAAACATTCTTGTATGCTCATAGAAAAGAGTAACCAAGCACACACTATCACTGACAATCCAAACTATAAGTAAACTTCTCAATTCTAGTCATCAGACGGTCCCTACAGCTGTAACAATTTTGACGTATTTAGCATGAATTAACATCACTACTACTACTTCAAAGGTTTAACCCTTAACACATAGTCATATTCAATACAAAATTCCAATCATAGAAAACGAATTTCAATTTGAGGCACTTTTAAGACGGAGTTTTAAGGCAAATTTCGAGGTGAAAATCACAAAATTCAACTTCCCACATGATATATGCAACATATACTACTCAATTTCATCACTCAATCATGTAAAAGACACTCAAAAATCAATTTGATTTCACAAACCCTAGAAAATTCGTCCCCAAATTTTGTAATTTCTATTCAATTTTTAGCACAATAAACAACAACAATCATAAAAGGGAAGCATGTGGATCATGTTACAACAATTACAAGCAACTTTCCTTCCATATAAACCGAAATTTCAGATTGTTCTACCATTCCAATTGTCTCTAAGTGATGAAAACATTAAAATAGGAAAGAAATTCATACCTTAATCAATTAGGAAGTGCAAGAACGAATCAAAGCAATGAAAACTACCCAAATTAATTACCACAAACACAAGATACAAGAATTTTAGGGAGGTTTAGGAGATTAGGGTTATGAAAGATGAAGAGGGAATAAGAAGAATGAGGAAGAAAAGGGATTTATGAATCCCGCGGAAGTCCCTGTACTGTAGCATACTCGATCGAGTGCCTCGGGTACTCGATCGAGTGCCCTCTACTCGATCGAGTAGGCGCTATTTTATTGAATAACCGTAGGAAATTCCTACGTCTCGACGTCATAGTTTCCTAACTAGATCGAGTGGGGTCTACTCGTTCTAGTAAGCACTTACACTCGGTCAAGTAAGGTTGGGTACATGGTCAGAATTACAAAATTAACTGAAGATTCCTGCAAAACAAGATCACGTGTCGATTCTAAACCAAGTTCCGAAGTCGTCACTGGTTATCGTACTCATTCATATAATACCATTACTACTTTAATATATCGTACGGTCTCATCATATAAGATTCATATCACACTATGCTACAACGAACTTCACACAATATGGTTTACCTGCTACCGAGTCATCCATGTATGCAATTATGTCATTATATCATGTCTAAACTTGTTTTACCACATTGCTAACAAACTTATATTCACGTTACTTGAAACACATAATTAACGATAAATTTCCATGCGTCATCCAAGTGTATCAGCAATATGTTCAAGCTTCAGTATAAACCAATCAATCTATTCAAGCTAATTACATCACATACGAAAACTTTCAACCGTTCATATATTACATGCATCCATTATTATTTTTGATAATTCTCATTATAGCTCAACATTTCTTTAACTAACATTTTCATGGCTACTATAAGACTTATGGACTCATATAGGACCACCACTACTAACCGCCTGAAACAAACACAGACATTACCACATTCCATAACACAGCACACACTTCTACTCTTTTTCACATACTTCTATCGTATAAACCTTTCACGTTCCTTATTATCATCACATACACACACCAACTCTTTCAAGTTTTCACCATACACAATTCTAACACAACCATGATGTCTACCTTAACTTCAACAAGACTCAACCATAAGCACTACTAGTTTAACCATCCTACACATTGAACACATATTTGCCGACTCCACATTCCCATACCCAGTGACTGGCTTAAGCACAATGGGGCTAAGACTTTGAAATGAGAGCGCCTACTCACCCAAAACCTAGCATCAGCTGGGGCTCCCATTATACATACACCATGTTCATTTTATTAGACTCACTACGTTCATTAGGTTCATTTAACCAAAGGTTCCAAAATCGTCGCTCTGATACCACTTTGTGACACCCGCATAGACCAAGGAGCCTTACTGAGACCTTCCCTAGCATATAAGAACGTCACCATCGCAGTTGCCCGAGAAAAGTAATCATCAAAGGTCAATAAAAGAACGTTAAACTGTTTTACAAGCGTTACAACCAAACTGTTAAAAGAAAGATACAACTCATCACTATATCCTACTTCCTGTCATAACTCGTGAGGACTCATCCCAGTCCGGACTCCAGCAATCATCCAAGACAACACCTCTAAGACTGACTGCTCACCAAAAGGGATCACGGCAGACACAACAAACAAACAGGCAACCACACAAGGTCAGTAATTGAGATAAAACATCATAATCTTGACCAACTTGTAACAAGCACAACCAAACACACACACGGCCACAATCACTTCAACCAAACACAGTCACCGACTGTCCACTGGACTAGCCCTGCCAGTGCGGGACCGCAGCTGTTCCCACCTAAGCCCCGCTCATCATATCGAGCGATAACCCCGTCCCATTAATGTGCACATCCCATCCCGTGGCGGGCTCCATGGAGGGCAAAACTAGGGCATGAAGCCACTCTCGCAAGTGACTCCACTCAGCCGAGGACGCACCTCGAGAATCAGCGACAATCAATCACAAACAGCTGCAATACAACAACAACATACGAACTATATACTCCAACCGACTACCGCATATACTCTGTCACACAATTACAACCACGACACAACAACCGGCACACTAGACCATCAACAGAAACTGAGTAAACCTACCTTTAAACGACTGCAACGGTTCCATGTTCTCACACACAAGACCCAGCAATCAAGCAACACCTATACACACAATACAATCATCTATCGCTACCATTCTAACCCTAACTGAAAACACAAAGACATAGTTGATTATGACGACATACCTACATGAGGAAATCTGGCAAAGGACCGCTACCCGACTCAAGCTATGCACTCTTATGGCACAAGGACCTTCAAAGACTCCCATGGAAGGTATTTGGTGAAGGAAGGAGGAAGAGACGCCATTTAGGTTTAGAAGAAAGAGGCGTAAATGATTTGCGGTTTTAAGAAAACACGATTATAAACCCTCGCTGAAAAGACGTTAATCGATCGAGTAACTAACGTACTCGATCGAGTGGCCCCTACTCGATCGAGTATCCAAGCTACTCGATCGAGTAGCCTCTACTCTATCGAGTACCACCCACAACTCAAGACACAAGGTAACTTGGGTACGTATTCCTAAGGAGTATTACTGCTCCCAAGGTCGGTCAATGCTGGTCAACGGGTCCCTAAAAGGGCGGGTATTACATTTGTGGTTGGGTTACCATTCCGACTAGTGATTATGCGACCATATATATTGTGTTAGGGAAGTTTTGAGTAGCTTTTGCCCTAAAGCCACTCGATCGAGTGCCCCTCACTCGGTCGAGTAGTTGCAGGTGTGTCAATTTGGGAGCATTCTGATCTCGGGATACTCGATCGAGTAGCTATGTTACTCGATCGAGTAGGGCCAGCTCGATCGAGTGCCTAACCCACTTGATCGAGTAGCACTGTTACAGGCACTTTTTGAAAATTAAATTGTTTGAATGCTTTTATTTTCGCATATTTCGATATTTATCATGGTTGATGAAGGTTAGTAACATGTTTGGGTCAACATTTTAGATATGCTTGGGTTCGTGCTTGACTTATAAATGACGTTTTCTGAGAAATAGATGTGACGGGACAATAACACATATTGTTGCGGGAATTTGGCATGCAAGTAATGTTATAAAAGTTCATATTTTTGTATGTATATATATATTTACCTTGCGAGTAGTGGTTATGTGGCGTCAGGTGTCACAAAGTGAAAAATATTAATTGGTTCTTAATGCATTCATTTTACTTCCTCAACGTCTACAAGCAAGCCTCACTTATTTATGACCAAAAAGACTTGTTACTTACTTTATGAACTTTCTATAATTCCATTATACACAGGTTGTTACACACTTGAAAAAAAAATACTAGTAAGGGTTGCATGTCCTTCATGGCCATTGTTAATCATTCTCATAAAGTAGTAGGTGTATATAAGTTAAAGTTAGTCGTGATTAGTGAGTAATGTCGATAAGGGGCAATATGTGTTAGGTCAAGTAAGTAAGTCGTTTGATGGTGAACTTCAGGGACGAAGTTCCTTTTTAGAGGGGAAGAGTAATGTCGCAAAAAGGAAAATGCCGCAATTATAAAAAATTTGCAGTATGTTTGTGATGTTTTATAATATTTCTGTTATAATTAAAATATGAGTTTATAATTGTTTTAATAGTTTTATTGTGGGAATTGTATAATTGGGTGAGAATGAATAATTGTCAGTAGTTGTCAAACAAGATGACATGGCGTTATACCTAATTTTCAGTAATCATTCGTATGTTATCATACCTCATTGTGAATCTGTGATAGAACCGTGTGATCATCTATTGTTGTGAATCTGGGATAGGACCGTTGTGTAACATGTCTTATGTTGGAAATTATTGGCCAGTGAAAGCATAGTCTTGTAGCTGCGTTAATGCGTGTCTGAATAGTTCAAGGTAGTAGTATAAAAGATAGTTGAGTTGGTCGTGTTGGTACATGTTGTGTGTTCGGTAACTCAAGTAGCTGTTTTCAGAGGCTTGAATATGTGGTGTGTTTGGACGGGTGATGATGGTGACTTAGTGGAATAATGCTTCTAGGGAGTTGTGGACCTGTGCCGGGTAGACGAAGGTGTCGACCTTAGCTTCCTGTCATGTGGTTTGGGGGAGGATGAGTCGAACTTCGGGAACGAAGTTCTTTTTAAGGGGGGAATACTGTAATACCCGTCCTTTTAGGGACCCGTTGACCAACGTTGACCGACCTTGGGGGCATGTGATAGCCTTTAGGATTGCGTGCAAGAGTTGCCTTGTGTCATGTTTGACTTTGGGGGATGTGTGGTACTCGATAGAGTAGAGGCTACTCGATCGAGTAGCTTGGGTACTCGATCGAGTAGGGGCCACTCGATCGAGTAAGTTAGTTACTCAATCGAGTAGCGTCTTTCCAGCGAGGGTTTATAATCATGTTTTGATAGAATCGCAAATCATTTCCGCCTCTCCCCTTCAGACCTAGATGTCGCCTCCCTCATTTCTCTTCACCATAATTCCTTCCATGGGAGCCTTTGTGGATGCTAGTGCCTTGAGGATGAGTTGCTTGAGTCGGGTAGCGGTCTTAACGCCGATATGCTATCCGTAGGTATGTCATCATCATCATCTTTGTCATTGTTGTTCCTTGTAGGATTGTGGTGGTAGTAATAGGCTGTTATGTGGTTTGTATAGGGGTTGCTTGCTTGGTTGATGTCATGTGATTAATCAAGGAATTGCTGCGGTTGGCTAAAGGGAGGTTCGCCTACTCAGTTTCTGTTGGATGTTTAGTGTGACGGTTGTTATATTGTTGTTGTGTCAGTGTGGCTGATTGTGTATGGTAATTGGTTGGTGTGTGCTGTTTCATTGGTTGTTGTTGTTGTGGTGCAGCTGTTTGTGATTGATTGTCTATGGTTCTCGAGGTGCGTCCTCGGTTGAATTGAGTCACTTGCGAGAGTGGCTTCACGCCCTAGTTTTGCCCTCCGTGGAACCCGCCACGGGAGGGGATATGCACATTAATGGGACAGGGTTATCGCTCAGTGTGATGAGCGGGGCTTAGGTGGGAACGACTGCGGTCCCCTACTGGCAGGGCTGGTCTAGTGGACAGTCGGTGATGGTGATTGATTGGAGGAGGTGTGGCTTGTGTGTTTATTGTTGTTTCAGTATTGCTATGCCAATGGTTGGTGTGTTTCTCCAGTTACTGACCTTGTGTGGTTGTTCTTGTTTGTTTCTGTTGTGTCTGCCGTGATCCCTTATGGTGAGCAGTCAGTCTTAGCAGGTGATGTCTTGGATGGTAGCTGGAGTCTTGGCGGGATGAGTCTTCACGAGTCATGACAGGAGTAGTCTTCATAGTGTTTGATGAGTTGTATCATGTATATCAGTAGCTTGGTTAATCACTTGTAAAGTTATTATAAATGTTCTTTTATCGACTTTTGATGATTGCTTTCCTCGGACAACCGAGATGGTAATACCTTTATATGCTAGGGAAGGTCTTGTTAAGGCTCCTTGGTATATGGGGGTGTTACAGATTTTCCCTTTTTGCTTGACAAAAACTTCCTTCAAGGTAAGGTTTTAAACCAATTTCTTTCATTTCTTCTTAAAGTTATGGTATGCCCTTGCTCAAACTTCGAATCCCTATCATGTTAACTGAAATTGGGTTTCTTCCTATAATAATTTTAATTTAAATGCTTATAAACATCGTCTATGCCGTCACTGGAGCAATTCCATGACTCAAATCGCTTGTTGTGTAATACAAAACTTTTAGGGTTTGGCTTAAGTCGAATTTTTGCCCCTTTTGATTGTTTTAAGATACTCTTTCAAGGCTTCTTGATGATAAAAATGATTCTTTTAATTAAAATACCTTGTGTTTTGGGAGAAAAATTTTGTCTTAAAAGTTCGTCTCAAAATTGTATACATTCCGAAAAACAGTCCATCCATGGCTATTTTCTGGTTAGAATATCCTTGTTAAAACCTATCTTTTTGCAGTATGCCGAAAACAAGAGCCAACGCAAACAAGAGGACTCGTGCCAATGTTCAATTTGAGACGGGTCAATCCAGTCAAGAACCTGTTGTTCCACCGGTGGAAGCTTATCCGTCGGTAATCTTTTCCGATTTCAAGCAACGTAAGGCCTTCATAGCTTTGATGAGTCGTCCTTTCCGACCTACTAGGTGTGTGCACCCCAATATTTTAGAGACCTTGGGGATTAAGGGAGACATAACTCATATCTTTGAGACTTTGGAAATGGTGGGGTTGTATCACCTGAGAAGGAAGTCCTACCCTCATTTGACCTTGGAGTTTTTGAGCTCGTTTGTCTATTATGCGAAGAAGAAAACTGTCTCCGTCCACCTCATGAACAAGGACCATGAGTTGACCTTGGATGAGTTTGCTGGCCACCTGGGTCTAGAGGCAGAGGGGACGGGGTATCTTAGTGACGTGGCTAAGAATAGTGGTGCACCTCTTTATCTTCCTTATCTGACCGGCCGACCTGCTCCTAGTGCTAGTGCTATGCTGATCAATGACATTCAACACGTGTTCCTTCGTATGTTCCTTAGATGATGACCTGTCTGTTGTACTCGAGAGATGATGTGAGAAAACTTAATTCCCATGAGGTTATGTTGTTGATGTCTTACCTGAACTTGCACCGTAGGAAGCCCTTTTACTATAGCGCTACGGGGGTGGTTTGCGCTAGCTTGGATCATATGGCATAGTCCCCGAACCGTCACATCGCTTGTGGGGCCATAGTGACCCGTTTAGCCCAGCGCCTAACTGACTTTGAGGCTCCACCTCCATCGGAGGACGAGCTATTTGAGGCCATACCGACCATGAACGCCAAATATTGGTGCAACAACAGGTGGTTGCGGAAGATGGCCGATGGGTCTTATGCTTGGAGAGTGAGAGGATCTATGTGGATGGTACTTCCTGACCCTGCACGCCTTCCCATTGTTGAACACTTAGCTTAGTGGGAGTCCGTAGTTGGGGTGATTAGACCTGGACTGCAGTACTACTTGATTGATCCCACCATCCTTTTGGACCTACCTGAGCCTACCTCAGTGCCTGAGGGACTGGAGGCTCCTCCCCCACCTCGTGAGCGTCATAGGGCTAGACAGCCTAGGGTGGAACCGGTTGAGACTGAGCCCTCTTACTCCATGCCGAGCTTCTACCCACAGCAGTACTCGCCCTACAACACAGTGCATGATCCCAGGATGCAGGTGAGTGACTTGACTGAGCGGATCTCCACCACCTTGGTGCTCCGCAACATGCATGAGATGGCCCTTAATCAGGGTATAGGGACTGAGCTGGCACAAACCATTTGGTGGAGAGGACCCGGAGTGGACATAGGTATTTTCCATAGCTATGGAGTCGACCCTAGCTTTTGAAGGCCACTAGAGGAGGCTGAGTTTGGCTGCCTCGCGGGACCGTGGGGAGCCAACTACGGTAGTCAGCTAGGCGGGGGAGATTACTCAGTAGCGGGTTATCAGAGAACCAGTACCTCGGGAGCTGGAGCATCGGGTGCAGGTGGTGGTGATGAGATGGAGGAGGGTCCATATGAGTGATTTTCTTGTATTTCTAGACTTGTCTCAGTTGTGGATGGATATTTATCATTTCTTGTCGTACTCTTTTATTTCAGATGACTGTACTTGGCCTTAAGGCCGTTACTTGTTTTCGTACACTATGGTTGTGATTTGGTAGACCTGGACATGCCTTTATGTATGGTACTCGTGACTTGTTACAGGTTAGTTTGTGGGTGGAATTGTGTTTCATTGCTGAAATCGCTCTCTGCCCGTGAAAAATCGACCGAGTATAAAGAATACTCGACCGAGTAGAGCTTTCTCGACCGAGTGATCCCTCATACTCGGCTGAGTGTCATGGTATCGTGTTTTATAGTGTTGCAAACCGTTTTAGCTTCATATGTTTAATCCTTGAGTCTTGGATGTACCGTGTTATCTTTGTTATTGTCTTCACATCTCGGTATAGAGTAACTTGTACTTCTAAATACAACTTAGAGACAACTTTCAGGTATAGCGGTAACGATAATACGTTGCATGATTGTGTTTGAGATGGCAATAGTACCATGGCCTTCTATGCTTGAGTAGTTATTTAAGTAGGGTATGTGTATCTTTTCCTTGTTTAATCTTCGTAAGTGAATTGTTGATTATAAGTCTAGGTGTGTGTATGGTCGTGCATCAAGTATGTGTCTTATAACGGTTACCGGGTTTCCGGTTAGTCCTTGTTATCGGGTGTAATGAACTTCGGGGACGAAGTTCCTTTTTAGAGGGGTAGATAACATATCGCGATACAAAAGTCCATATAAACAAAAGTTAAAACAAAGTTTTTGAGTGTTTAGCCTTCTTTACTTATATGCCTGTCTTCTATGTTCATCTTTCTGACGTTGTGTAATGAGCTAAAAATGGTGATAATTGACAAGAGAATTAGAATTGAATGATATATATATATATATATGTGTGTGTGTGTGTGTGTGTGTGTGTGTGTGTGTGTGTGTGTGTGTGTGTGTGTGTGTGTGTGTGTGTGTGTGTGTGTGTGTGTGTGTGTTTGTGTGCTTAATAGGATCGTAGGTTTCGTAATTGTAGTAGTTCGAATTGAGTGTCTTGTGGTGGTACATTTTGTATTGTCTTGTGGTGGTTGAGGTGGTTAACCTTGTTGTTGAGATGTGTGGGCTGAACTTCGGGGACGAAGTTCCCTTTAATGGGGGAAGACTATAATACCCACGATGTTTAAGGACTCTTTTGACCGACCCATTGACCGGGAAAGACCATAAGAGGGGATATGTGAGAGGCTAGGTGAGAATAAGTACCTTACGAGAGTAATTACTCGACCTAGTAGGGACTACTCGGTTGAGTAGTGTGAATACTCGACCGAGTAGAGCTTACTCGGCCGAGTATGTGAGTACTCGACCGAGTATGGCTGTTGTTGACGCGTTGATATATAACGCAAGTTTGCAAGTTTCATTTCATTTTTCGACAGTTCCTCTTCTCTAACCCTAATTTATCCTTCTCTCACCTATCACCCATACCTCCATACACTCTCATATATGTAGCCTAGACCTCAACCATGGGAAGGTCGGGCCTTGCGTAGGATGGATGTGTGCGTCGTCGTCGTCCGTGTCACCATCGGTCCGCGTAACTAGGTAAGTTGATGTTTAGTTGTCTCTTTCAGTAGATTGTTGGGAGTAATTGTATAATAGGATGTGATTACCGTTGTAGGATGCATCTCAGTGTCTTGCTTGGCTATTTGTGGATGCATTTTCTTGGTTGGCGTTAAGGTAGGGTTTCCCTGTTCAGTTTACTGCTAATTGATTTAAGATTGTGATCATATTGTGCATGATTGTTGTCTGCTGATCATCGGAGTGTTGGTGTAGTGGTGGTTGTGATGATTATGGTGGAGTCATTTGCGGGAGTGGCTTCACGCCCTAGTTCGCCCTCCGTGGAACCCGCCACGGGAGGGGATGTGCACATTAAGGGACAAGTTTATCGCTCGTTGATGAGCGGGATTTTGGTGGAGGTTGGCTGCGGTCCCCCACTGGCGGCGTGGGCTACCTGTTGCGATGGGTAGTCTAGCAGGGCTACACACCTTGGTGTGTAGTCGGTTACTATGTGATATCGAGAGACCGGGGACGGAGGATGATCAGCTGGTTACTTTATGCACTTGTCTCATTTTAATTATGCAGTAACTGACCCCGTGTTATGTTTTCAAAACAGTGGTGATACATTCGGGGATGGTGAGAAGTTGGCTTAGCAGGTATAGTTAGTTTGTTGCTGTTGGGCGTGGAGGGAATCGAGTCACCACGCTACCGGCATAGATGTCTTGACGCATGAGCTCTATAGCATTCATAGTTATCACTCGGTATCTAGTTTGTATTTTGGGTTGTAAAGAATTAATGTAATGTAATTTAAATGTTCTTTTATTGTCTATTTGATCTACTACCTCGGGTGATCGAGATGGTAACACCTTCATACACTGGGATGGTACTTGGTAAGGCATTCTGGTGTGCGGGGGTGTTACAAGATAAGGATGAGAGGAAATCTCAATATTCATATTAGGCCCAAAATGCTTAAATTGAGTCGATATTCGCTATAAAACACGCCTCAAGTATACTATAACTCGAGTCGGAAATTATTATCGTTATTATTATTATATAACTAAAACTATATATTTTGATGAAAATTAGATTTCAAAAATATAATTATTTAAATTAAGCGATAAAATATTTTAAAACTATTTTACTAAAAAGCGGGTGTTACAGTGTCAAATAAAATGAACCCGACATGAGTAAAATAGGAGGTCCGTTTTGGATGAGTAGGCGCCCTTATCTCAAAACTAGATTCTATTGTCTCGGTTGGTCATTACGTGAGTAGTTATGAGTATGGGGGAACGCTATGTGATATGTTGTGTGATTTCATGTGTGCAATGTTAATTTGGCAAGTCCTCGCATGACGTGGTTTTGCGTGTGTTGATACAAGTTAATAGATTTCTATCTTGACATAACCCTTCAAGTGGTGTATGATAATATATGATGAGTTTTAATGCTATAATTGACGTGTGTATTGTAGCCGTAGATAGGCTTCTTGCACGATATAATTGTTCACATGGTATGTGATAACATGTAGAAGTTGGATGAAAGCAATGATACGTATAACGTGTTTTGAGATTGGTTATTACGTGTTGGTGTGTGCGAGGGATATTAACCTCGTCCTTTGACATTTTAATATCGCATGTGTGTTTGGATTTTTCTAGTGTTATGGTTAGAGTGTCACTTGTAATGGTTATTAGTAGAGCATCAGCTAGTGTAGGAATTGTATTTCCTAGTCGGAAATTTGCTAGCCATAGTAAGTGATGCCCGTCGTTGTGTGAACCAAAGATAAAATTATAATACCTATTAAAACTAACATAAGCTAGTGGTAACAGGGTCGAACCACAGGGAGGCGATGCAATTATTAGTTGTCTAATTTTAAGTCCAAGGTAACAAAAGTGGGGATTTGATTTGATTTGGTCTATAGCTAAGGCAATAAAAGACAATAAACTAAATAAACGGATAAAACAAATATTAAAAGGGGTGCTAAGATGGTCGGTTCACTGTAGTTTCGGCGGCAGTGTACTAGGTAGGTCTAAAACAAACACGTGAGACGGGAAAATAAGAAGTCCTCTTGGTCCATTCTTACAGGTAGCATCTTTCGATCTCGCTACAGGTCCCTAATATCACTAATACTAACTTTCGTCCTGAATAGTGACTTAAAAGGCTAAATTAACTCATCTTTCGATCCCATTAATCTAGTCGTCTTAATTGGGTAGGCTATCTCCCTCCCCTATCTTTCAATCTTTATTGGGTCGGTCAAATCCTAGGCATTCAACTAGTCGCGTGCACTCGATTCGTCAAACATAGAAATTAAATTAATTAAAACGAAGGTAATCTCACGAGGCCGGTCGATCGACCAGGAAGCCCAGTCGATCGACCATGGCGCGCTTTAGGTCGTCCTATTCTAATGCCGCCTACGCTACAGATTCCCTACATCCTAGCACGGGGGGGGGGGAGGGGGGGGGGGGGGGTTTAGCTACTCATACTCATGATAAAAATAGCAATAAACTTAACAATTAAAACATTCGAAATCATGCTTAAATTATCTAAACAAGCGATTAACATAAAGTGATAAATTGGTTTCGGGAGATCTAACCTAGCAATCCTATACTACGAATGGAAGCAACAAATTGAATAATAAAACAGAAGAATACCGTGTAAAGGAATTGAAAAGGGATGATCAGAACCGAAAGCAAAACAGAAACTTTATTAAAGAACGAACTAAACTATGAATGTTGAATTGTATCTTCGAACTGAATGATGAATACTTGATAGAAAACTAGATGATTATTCTGAATGTTAAAGCTACGTTATATAGGAATACAACGTAGTTCTTATTCCAAAACCTAATGTACAATGGGCTTCTTAATTCTCGATCTTCTTATTCACGTCAGAATTAGCGGCTTGGTTGATCGACCATGCAAGGCAGTTGATCGACTGCTCTTCACTGAACAGTAGCTACTGGAACTCGTGGGTTAGTCGATCGACTAAGGGCAGCGGTCGATCGACTGAAGTAGCTGATACTTGACTTCTAACTTCTCGTGGATTTGTCTTTCGGGCCTCGAAATGCGCTCCAAGCTCGTTCCTTGAGTAAATACTTCATGTCAAATGCAATGCAATGTTCTTGGGGACGGATTTGACTCAATATCTACTCATTTCCGCATAAATCTGCAATATTACATAAAAATACGAAAGTAGACGAAATGGGGCAAATAGTAGCATAAACTACACAAATGAGCTCTGAAATGCGTGTGAAATGAGGTGCAAAACATCATATATTGGACACGCATCAAACTTCCCCAAACCAAACTCTTGCTTTTCCCCAAGCAAGAACTAGACTCGGTCTTAGGACCTAATGGAACGAGTTCAATCTCAGAGCGAAATGCAAACTGAAAAGCCTAAACCAATTTAATGCAATAACTAACAATCAATTAGCAATATGAATCATGCAAACGAGTTATGTAGTCGTTAAAAACTGCTGAACCGTCAACTATAGAGGCTTATCAATTCGGACTCTCACGGGTCGCTCAAATCACTTAATAAATACAGGTGAATATATGTAAAAGATAGAAAGAATTCATTTTGTAGTGACTCTCACCTAACTACGACCTATAAGAACATGCATGCAGTCTAATATGAAAATGATCTCTACAACCGTACATATGCATTCCAACCAAACAAATGACCATGACACATGCCGAGGTAAATATGAATGTGTGAGGTAATGGGTAAGAAGAGGCAAAACAATTATGGGAATGTGGAGGTATAGATGATCAAGCTGGTACCTAAACAAAACCATAGAACAACATCCAACTTCTTGCTCAAAATAAACAATAAAACTGGTGCTAATTAACAAGCACAAATCTCACAATCTCCATAGTAATCAATCAACTCCCCATAAGATACAAATGCAACATGGGAGGCAAAAATTGCCATTAAATAAAGACTTTGAATTATGCGAATTGATTTCTTCTTTTATTCTCGGGCCTCGGTCGATCGACCAATGAGACCACTCGATCGACCGCCCTCTACAGTACAGCACTCTTTTTTTCTTTCTTTTTCGAATCATTTTTCTTTCTTTTTTTTTTCTTTTTCTTCTTTCTTTCCTTTTCCATCTCTTCCCAACTTTATTTCAAAATGAGCATTAGCTACCAAAAATGAATTAACAATCCCAAAACGTAAACTACGAGCTTGACAAAGGCAGGCTAAATGTAGGATGTAGTTAACGGGACAAAAAGGCTATTTTTGGCAGTGTGGAGCTTATGGGTAAAATGAGAAAAGGGGACCTCTACCACATGTGTCAACAAACCACAAACCGAATGCATACAGGTATTAAGTCAAGTCTAAAGTT
The DNA here is from genome assembly GCF_048544455.1 of Silene latifolia. NCBI lineage: Eukaryota > Viridiplantae > Streptophyta > Magnoliopsida > Caryophyllales > Caryophyllaceae > Silene > Silene latifolia. The sequence continues at coordinate 6,837,993 of NC_133538.1, forward strand.
CAGCAAATAATTTAACGAAAACTCGTAGACTATGCATATATGATTCTACTAATAACATGTCAATTAGCAAGGCTTAGGCAAAAACAGATGCAAATGCAATGTCATCATTGAAATACTACCATTCTGACTCGACCTAAATGCTAAAATAAACGTGCATTTTTTTGAATTTTTTTCAATTTTTCAAATTTTCTTGAATTTCCTGTATATATAGGAAATAAACAACAATGCAAGACAACATGTAAACGTGAATGCAAGCAAATGAAATGCAACGCAAAACCCTTCCCCAAACCAAATCACACAATGTCCCCATTGTGCAAAATCATATAATGAAATAAAAGGAAAACGGGAATTTGCGATAAATTAACTAAACAAGACATGAAGTAAGAACTCGGAAACTCACAAGACTTTAAGCGCAGCAAAAGGAAACCTCCCCAAACCAGCGTGAGCTAGGAGGTTTCAGTAGCCAGCAGTGCTACCATAGGTACCTGAAAAGACAAACAATACCACGCATAAATCCGAGAAAGCAATGTGGAAGCGATAATTATGTGCAAAAATTAAAAACGGAAGAAAACAGAAATATGGCGGAAAATAAAGAGGAAGGAAGACTCCCTCAATTCCGCAAAACGACCAAACACAGCAGGGGAAAGGTCGTGAACAGGTACAACAGCGACAATGGTCGATCGACCATAGCCGGCAGTCGATCGGCCGGAATGAACAGGAACAGAAGCTCCTGGAAGTCGCAGCCCAGTCGATCGACCATAGGGGGCAGTCGATCGACTGAGAAACCCGCTGTAACTTTCTGATTTCTTCGAATTAGCTCGATAACTTGAGATAATATGGTCTATAAACCTGCAAACACACATAATAACGCGCCCAAAATTGCGCAAAACCCAAAGTAACAGTAAAAAATGTATAAAATCCTAAGCAACTTATTAAAATGCAAAGTCTCGCGCACACAAAAGCAATAAAAAGAATTTAACGAAAGAAATAAAATGTCTGTAAAGTCTTTGATTAACTAATAGTTGATCAAGAACGGCCACGGAATGGCCCACTTGGTCGGCTTCTGGCTACAAGAAGTAGCCTCTACAGTGCTCATCTTCTCAGCTGCACTCTTCTCAACTCCAACATCCGCTAAACTCAACGGATCAACATGTCGGACATCTTCCCACTCAATGACCTCCTCAAGCTCGTCAGAATCCAAATCGGACTTCGTCACTTTGACCGGCTCATCCTCAGGCTCCTCATCAGTGCCATAGCTAAGGCATCCTAGACCACCTCTTTGAACGATTGGCTCCTTCACAGCTGGAGCAACATGTAGCTCTTCCTTCCCCAAACCAGCTCCTGCAATATTCAAAACAGAAGAATCTTCCTCCAATTTGCTCCCGATGCAGGGGCGGAGGTGTCACAACAGGAATAGGAACAGAGATAGGCATATCAGGAAGTATAAAATAAGATTTCTTCTCAGAAACTGTATTACAAGTGATTGGCCACATGGGGTCTTTCTTCTTAGCGGTCTGAGCAAAGACAATGGATTGTTTCCCTACTTTGAAGGTCAAAGTCCCAGAGCCAACATCAATAACTGCACCAGCAGTGTGCAAAAATGGTCTACCTAGTATGATAGGTATGTGGGCATCTTCGGGCATATCTAGCAAAACGAAGTCAACAGGGAAGAAAAACTTCCATATTTTCACAGGAATGTTCTCTAAGACTCCTATAGGCTGGACCGCAAAACGATCAGCCATCTGTACGGTCATGTTGGTAACTACAAACCTAGTCAATTTCAGCTTTCTAGCAAGACTCAAGGGCATTACACTAATACTGGCTCCTAGGTCACACAAGGTCTTCTCAATAGGAAAGGTGCCAATATTACATGGAACGGAAAAGCTACCTGGGTCTTCTAGCTTATGGGGTGCAGTATGGGTCAAATAAGAACATGACTCCTCAGTTAGTGCGACGGTATGCACAGTTTCAAGTGACTTCTTCTTAGACAAAAGTTGCTTAATAAATTTCATGTAAGCAGACACTTGATTAACCAATTCAAGGAAAGGAACTTGTACGTTTAAGCTACGAATAACATTTTCAAATTTATTAAACGATACCTATTCCTTCGTCGGCACCAATCTTTCTGGATAGGGGGCTATAAGAAGCAACTTGGCCCTCTCCTCTAAATCTCTCATGCCGGCGTCAGTGGATTTAGGCTGGTAGGCTGAAAATCCACGACCTTCTCCTTGTTATAGCTTGACCCCTCTTCAGACCGTCTCAAAAATGATCCATTAATCGTCATCGGGTCATATTTTGAAACTGGAACTGACCCATCAGCATTCGGGTCTTGCCTCAATATATTCGGAGTAGTCGTACCCGAAACAAGTGGTCCCTCAAGTTGTCTGGCATTGGAGGACGAAAAGACTCACCATCAGCAGCGTTGTCAGTCGATCGACTATGTAGGTCAGTCGATCGACTGACATCTACAGGACCAGAAGCTAGTGCATCTCGCGGACTGGTCGATCGACTGGGTATATCAGTCGATCGACCGATATACCTGGTAATCGTCTTTTTCTTTCCACGGTTCGTTCCAGCTTTCTTCTTACTCGGTTCCGCCTCATCTTTTTCAGTGACATCCTCAACCATAGCGGGTCCATCAAGGGTAGACCCACTCCTCAAAGTAATGGCATTAAGGGTCTCCTTTTGGCCCGTTTGCGTCGGTAAATGTCCCGGAGCTCGAGTTAAATTCTTGCTTGCTAATTGAGCAATTTGGCTCTCTAACATCTTCATCCCGGCCTCTCTAGCTTGAGACTCTTTCAGCAACAAGTTTTTCAATTCGGAAAATTCGGAGCCTTGAGACTGCTGCTGCTGCTGTGGAACATATGGAGGCTTTTGGAACTGTTGTTGCTTATGAGGAGGCACATAATTCTGCTATTGCTGCTGCTGTGGAGGTTGAGTCGGGTTCAAGACATTTTGGCTACTCCACCTCAAGTTCGGATGGACATTCGGCTCATAATAAGTGTTCGTCTGCCTATAATGTTGAAAGACAGCACAAGACTCAAAGGGATTAGGACAATTATCTGAAACATGTCCCTCAGCTCCATATCTTTTTTAGACGAAAGGACCGTCTGAAACAGCATTCACGTGATAGATCCCTCCTTTTGAAGCTCCTCCCAACTCATACTTATCAAACCTCGACGTGAGAGCCTCTAGTGCAGCTACAGAGGGGGATTCAGCACTCCTCCTTTGATTTCCCCTGGAGTTCCCATACTCAGCTTTATGGGTGGCCAAATCATCAATAATTTTCCACCCCTTAGTCTCTCCAACATTCTCCTGGAATCTCCCACTAGCTGCAGCATACAGGATAGCTCTCTGATCGTCATAGAGCCCATTACAAAACTGATTGCATAGGCTCCATTTCTCAAACCCATGGTGCGGAATGGTTCGCACCAACTTCTTGAAACGGACCCATGCCTCATGAAAATTCTCATCAGGACCTTGTTTAAAGCTCGTGATCTGAGCTCTAATGGCATTAGTCTTCGAGGCAGAGAAATACTTCTTGTAGAATGCTAGGGCCAAGGAATTCCAGTCAGTGATCCCATTAGCAGCTCGATCCAGGTCTCTGTACCACTCCCTTCCAGCATCACGAAGAGAGAATATAAACATAGTTTCCTTCACCTGGTCCTGGGTCACACCGGTTGGTGGGGGTATGGAACATCAATAATCTATGATTGTCTCCATGTGCTTGGCTGCATCTTCATTTGCAGCTTCCCCGAATTGGTTTCTCTCAACCAAGTTAATATAAGAAGGCTTCGGCTCGAATTTTCTGTCCTCCCCGGGTAATGCAAATCCTTTGTAAAGATTCGCAGCTGTCGGCTCCGAATGACTGGCTATACTTGCTTCTTCGGCCATGACTGGAAAATCTGGAGAGATGTGACGGTCTCAGCTGAAGAAGTGGAAACAAGAGATGAATGTGGATCCTCCTCAAATAGCTCGTTCTCGTAGTAACTAGACAGAGTACTCAGCTCTTCCTCTGTCGGCAATACTCTAGATGATCGTCTCAACTCACGCAAAGTCTTCTCAATCTCGGGATTGAATGATAGTAATTCACCACCCTGTGACCTGCGCATAAGAAGAAACTACAAGAAGAATATGAGAGGAGTTTAAGGAACAGATGTCCCTTAAACTAAAAGAAAGACTAAAAAATAAAAACAACTAAAAATTTTAAACAATGCCTCCCCGACAACGACGCCAAAATTTGATGCCCGTCGTTGTGTGCACCAAAGATAAAATTTATAATACCTATTAAAACTAAGAGAAGCTAGTGGTAACAGGGTCGAATCACAGGGAGGCGATGCAATTATTAGTTGTCTAATTTTAAGTCCAAGGTAACAAAAGTGGGGGTTTGATTTGATTTGGTCTATAGCTAAGGCAATAAAAGACAATAAACTAAATAAACGGATAAAACAAATATTAAAAGGGGTGCTAAGATGGTCGGTTCACTGTAGTTTCGGCGGCAGTGTACTAGGTAGGTCTAAAACAAACACGTGAGACGGGAAAATAAGAAGTCCTCTCGGTCCATTCTTACAGGTAGCATCTTTCGATCTCGCTACAGGTCCCTAATATCACTAATACTAACTTTCGTCTTGAATAGTGACTAAAAAGGCTAAATTAACTCATCTTTCGATCCCATTAATCTAGTCGTCTTAATTAGGTAGGCTATCTCCCTCCCCTATCTTTCGATCTTTATTGGGTCGGTCAAATCCTAGGCATTCAACTAGTCGCGTGCACTCGATTCGTCAAACATAGAAATTAAATTAATTAAAACGAAGGTAATCTCACGAGGCCGGTCGATCGACCAGGAAGCCCAGTCGATCGACCATGGCACACTCTAGGTCGTCCTATTCTAATGCCGCCTACGCTACATATTCCCTACATCCTAGCACTGTGGGGGTTTAGCTACTCATACTCATGATAAAAACAGCAATAAACTTAACAATTAAAACATTCGAAATCATGCTTAAATTATCTAAACAAGCGATTAACATATAGTGATAAATTGGTTTCGGGAGATCTAACCTAGCAATCCTATACTACGAATGGAAGCAACAAATTGAATAATAAAATAGAAGAATACCGTGTAAAGGAATTGTAAAGGGAAGATCAGAACCGAATGCAAAACAGAAACTTTATTAAAGAATGAACTAAACTTTGAATGTTGAATTGTATCTTCGAACTGAATGATGAAAACTTGATAGAAAACTAGATGATTATTCTGAATGCTAAAGCTACGTTATATAGGAATACAACGTAGTTCTTATTCCAAAACCTAATGTACAATGGGCTTCTTAATTCTCGATCTTCTTATTCACGTCAGAATTAGCGGCTTGGTCGATCGACCACGCAAGGCAGTCGATCGACTGCTCTTCGCTGAACAGTAGCTGCTGGAAATCGTGGGTTGGTCGATCGACTTAGGGCAACGGTCTATCGACTGAAGTAGCTGATACTTGACTTCTAACTTCTCGTGGATTTGTCTTTCGGGCCTCGAAATGCGCACCAAGCTCGTTCCTTGAGTAAATACTTCATGTCAAATGCAATGCAATGTTCTTGGGGACGGATTTGACTCAATATCTACTTATTTTCGCATAAATCTGCAATATTACATAAAAATACGAAAGTAGACGAAATGGGGCAAATAGTAGCATAAACTACACAAATGAGCTCTGAAATGCGTGTGAAATGAGGTGCAAAACATCATATATTGGACACGCATCAGTAAGCCACTCATCCGAGTGCGAGCCAACACTAGGCCGAGTACTAAGACACTCGACCGTGTGGTTCATTCATTCGACGGAGTGGACTACTTTCCAGAATCTGTAAGATTTCTAAAAATGGGTCATTCGACCTAGTGAAGGAGGACACTCGACCGAGTGCAACGGCGGCACTCGACCGAGTGGACTCAGCACTCGACCGAGTGTAGTCTAGCCAGCTCAATTTTCCGTGAATATGTGTACTTATCCATTCTTATCTTCTCCATTCCTTCATCATAGCATGATTTGTTTAATTTATTGTAATACCCGGTCATTGTAGGACCCATACTTGAACTTTAGGATGCGTGAGAGGACCATTAGACCCGATAAGAGATCACTCAGGATGGAAGGATAGCGTTACACTTGACCTAGACTAGACGAAGTGGAACTGCAGCGGACCGAGTGGGTCCACTCGGTCGAGTAAAGAGTATACTCGACCGACTGAGTCCACTCTACCGAGTAAGGTATTTACTCGATCGCGTGAGTCCACTCGACCGAGTGGACTTGGCACTTGGTCGAGTGACGCTATTTCAGAACAAGGGATTTAAACTGAAGAGTCTATTGATCCAAAATACTCAAGAGGGGGGGTGAATTGAGGATTTAAAACTTTTCTGAGCTTTTTTTATTATGTATATGCAATTGATTATTTAAAGTTTATTGATTAAACTTTAACTAATCAACTAGTGAATGTAAAACTAAATAAACAAACAAACCAAAGAACGAGGAGACACACGGTTTTTGAAGTGGTTCAGTTTCACAAGTCGAAACCTACGTCCACTATTCTCGATTAATAAATTTAGTACCTTTCTACGGATTACAAATTTACTAACCCAAATCGTACAACTAACTCTAGTTGTAACTCAATGAGTACCGTTAAATACTCGAGTGACGAACTTACGCTAATAAGAAAGCACTAATGATTCTTGCAAAGGTTCACATTAATGAACAAGTAAGAAATCAACTAAGCACTATTATCTTATAACGATAACAATAAGAACGAATATACGAGTTTAAAACACATGACCTTTCAAAAGATAACAAGTCGGTTTTTCTGCTTGAAAACACACGGTTTGCTTTGTAAAATTAAAATCAATTTTTATGCTTAAGGTCTCTCTTTTAGATGGTGTAAAAAGTAAAGTATTTATAGGAAGGAAAGATTAGGGCAACTCGGTTTACACAAACCCTAATAGCCGAATAAAGGAGATATGTTAACAAATCATATCTTCTATTATTTCTTTCCTAAAAGCCTTAAAAGATAATAAAGAATATTCCAAAAGATAGAATATAATCTATTCAAATATTATCTTTACTATAAATTCTAAATATGATAAGATTTCCTAAAACAAGAATATCTTTTATCATAAACAAATATATTAAGTAAGATATATAAGATATGTAAAGATATTATTATGGAATAAAATCTTTACCAAATATACCATAGGTAACACAAGATGTCACGGCTCATAAGCCTCGTGACTCGGGCAAACCCTAGCTCAATATATGGGTTAGAATTTAGGTTTTAAGAGAGGTTTTGTTGAAACCCTAATTAGTAGCAAGGTCCAACTCATAAGTTGGTCCAAAACAACTACTAGTCAAGGTTCAACATAAAACCGAACTCCGCACTAAACCGGGCTTAATTAATGATGTGACCATAATTAGCGCATATTTAGCCCCCGAATTAGCCTTGTTCCCATGCTTTTTAGTGCATATTTGGGTCATTTATTATCTTTAGTTCTTTGTTTTGCATATTCTTTGAGATTTTGATCCCTTGGTAGGAAAGGAGTGCAAATCTTGCATTTTCATGGCAAAACGAGACTAAATTGATTGAATTCAATGACCAGGCATCAAGGAGAGACAAGATTAGAAGGCCTTTGTACATATTATAGTAGATGAGCAATGTTGAGAAAGGATCCTTGAGTCCCCGAGGAAATCCCCAAGGAATTTATGAAGAAAATGGAAGAAAAGAAGAAGAAATGTTGCTGAGGCACAATCCGTGCGGTTTCCCCACAATCCGTCCGTCCTCCTCAAGCACAATCCGTGCGTTTTCTCCCTAAGACGCTCGGGTTTGCAGCCACCAGAATCCGTCCGGATTCCTCCAAAGACGCCCGTGTTCCACCGCCAGAATCCGCCCGTCCCGACTCCAAAACGCACGGATTCCTGTACAGCGCAATTTCGTCTTCTCCAAGCTACAAAGAAAGAAGCCCTTCCTTCGAAAAATACCGGCTCCTCCCTGCTCAATCTAAAAAGTGTAATTACTAGTTTAGCCCTTAGTTAACCCTAATGCATCCCCCTAATTTCCACTATAAATACCCCATTAGTCTAATTAGAAGAGCATGTTCTTCTTATCAATAATTAGAGTAGTTAATATCAATCAAATCTCTCTTTAGTATTGTAATCAACAATTAATCAAGTTCTAATACAAGTTTTATTTTCTTAATCTATCTTTTGTTCATCCTTTATTTTGGGTAATTGAAGATTATTTGGGTTATTATTGGGAGATTGACAACCTCTCAATCAAGCATCAAGTACTTCTTTTATCTTTGCTTTATTATTGGAATCATTAGTAGGTATAATTCTCTTAATCCCTCTTTAATTATTGTTAATTACTTTCATTTATTCATCATGTTTCCTCTTGTTGGTATGATTGACAACCTTGCTAGCATGATCAACATGACAATGAGTGAGTAGTCTCTTAGCTAGGGTTAATGGGTGATTAGGGGAAACCAACATGGGAAATGATTCATGCTTAAATTAATATGCTTTCATGGTTTATTTGCTTGCTTGTTTTGATCTCAACTCATGCACATGTTATGTTTGATGAAATGCTAAGCCTATGAATCCTTGCATTTACTACCATCTCCTATCTTTTCAATGAGACTTGTAAGACATAAACCAACTTGAGTCTCATTAGACCATGCATGTTGTTGAGTAGGGAAGACTAAGTCGACTTGTAGGTGTTGTACAATCTAATCGATTCGGCTCCGGGACCCAAACTTTCCTAGAATTATAAGATATAACCCAACTCAATCCATCACAACAATAATTGCTTGCTTATAATTTGAGAACATGTTTGTATGATCAATTCCCATGAATCCCCTATGACCCCATGACACCCTAGTGCTTTTTATCAATTGTTTACAACCTTTTTAATTCATCTTGCTTGTTTATTTCCATTGCTATTTAGTTTAGTGACCTTCTACATCAACCCAAATTGTGACACCCCTAAGACACCACTAGTTTCAATAAAAATCTCATCTCAATTCCCGTCCCTTGGGATCCGACCTTTACTTGCCTCTTTACTAATTGTAGAGTTGTTTGTGAAGCTATAGATAGTGTTTTGATTCGGACGTGACCCAACGACCACACCTATTTAATTGTGAACACGAAACGGACCGATCAAAAATGTCGCCGTTGCCGGGGACGGTGTTTACTTGATTTAGATTTTCTTTTATTGTTATTAGTTGTGTCTTTCTTCACCTTGGGGAAGTAAAACTCCTCAAGGTTTGTTCTAATTATTTTCGAGTTGTTTGATATTTTGCATGTCTAGAAGGTCACAAGGTGATTTGTTACCTTTTGACCGTGAAATTGAAAGAACCTTGACAAACAATAGGAGATTTGCTAGGAGGAATTTGAGAGGTATTAGTGAGGTTGTTCAACCAACTATTGAGTTCATCAACTCTTTTGCAAGAGAAGGTGAGGAGAACCCATTACAAAATACCCCACAAAATCAACCTACAATGCCTAAGTTTTCGTCACATTCCGTACCCACCGAGGAGAACCTACCCAATGGTACTCCCACACCACAACATCTAACCGGAAATTTTATTGCCAAATCCGCCTTTATCCAATTAGTCGAAAGGAGCCAATTTGGGGGGATGCCTAGTGAAGACCCTCATTCTCATATGGAAACCTTTTGTGACTATTGTGATGCGATTTCTCAAACCGGTGTGACTCAAGACCAAATTCGATGGGTCTTATTTCCTTTTTCTCTAATTGGCACCGCGAAACAATGGTTGAAGGGCCTTGACAAGGCCACTCTCGGAATAGATTCTTGGAAGAAGTTGGCTCTAGCTTTCTACAAAAAGTTCTACCCACCAGAAAAGACTAACATGCTAAGAGCTCAAATTACGGGTTTTAAGCAAAGGGATGAAGAATCTTTGTATGAAGCTTGGGAGCGGTTTAAAGGAATTTATCGCTCATGTCCTCACCATGGACTTAGCGAATGGTTCTTGGTACAACAATTTTGGAACGGTTTATATGAAGATTCAAGGAACATTCTCAACATGGGATCAAATGGAATGTTCACCGAAGTTGATGACAATCAAACATGGAACAATATTGAGGAAATGGCGGTCCATAACTCACAATATAGTAGACCTCGCAAGGCTACTAGAGGAGGAAGGCATGAAGTAGACTCCGTTACTCAATTGGGTGTTCAACTTAGTGCTCACATTGACACAATCAATTTGAAGTTTGAACAAGCTATGGCTAAACTTGAGGAAGCCTCAAAATCACCAAATTATCATGTTAATGCCATGACGGGATCCTCATCAATCCCAAGTGGAATATGTAAGAATTGTGGAACTTTGGGACATGACCAAAGTGAATGTAGGGGAACAAATGAACAAGTAAATGCTTTCCAAGCATACAAGAGTGGTACCCCTTATTCCAACTATTACAATGAAAACACCAAGTTTCACCCAAATCTCTCATACAAAAGCCAAAATGTTCAAAATCCTCAAACAACTTACACTCCACCTCCCATGAGAAACCAAAATCAAAGACCCTTTTACAACCAAAACCAAGGTTACCAAAATCAAAATCCATACAATCACCAAAATGACCAAGGTTTTGATGTTCAAAAAGCGGTCCTCCAAATGCAAAAGAATCAACAAGAGTTTTTCACTCAAATGCAAAAAGATAGTCAAGCAAAGGAAACCACCATCAACAACATTCTAGCTCACACCAAGATGTTGGAAACACAATTGAATCAACTAGCATCTTCAAGCTCACAAAGACAAAAGGGGCAATTACCACCTCAAAGTAATCCCCCAAGACATGAAACGGTTAGTGCCATTCACTTGAGAAGTGGTACAAGGTATGAAGCACCGAAGAAGCAAGTTGAGGATGAATTTGTGGAAGCTAGTGATAAGGAAGAAATTGTGCAAAACTCCAAAGACGGAGAATCATCAAAAGAAGAAATTTTAAAGAGAAATGAAGACAAGGTCAAGGAGAAGGAGCCCATTGTGATTAGAGTTCCTTTTCCAAGTCATCAAGCCAAGCCCAAATTTGATGACCTACTTGGAAAGTTTATGGAAATTGTGAAGAATTTGGAAGTCTCAATTCCCTTCACGGAATTAATCAATCACGTGCCGGCCTATGCGAAATACATGAAAGACATCCTCACAAAGAAGAAGTCGATCCGGGAACTTGAGACTATCGCCTTCACTAAGGTGAGTAGTGCAATACTTCAAGGGAGTTCACCTCTAAAACTAAAGGATCCGGGAAGCTTCTCAATACCGTGTAGCATTGGCGACACCACGATCAACAAAGCCTTATGTGATCTAGGGGCTAGTGTGAGTGTTATGCCGTACTCGGTAAGTAAAAGGTTGGGGATGGGAGAGCTTAAATGCACCAATATCACACTCCAAATGGCCGATAGATCGACGAAGACACCATTAGGGATATGGGAAGATGTCCCCGTGCGAATTGGGAAGTTTTTCATCCCGGTGGACTTTGTCATTGTTGATATGGAGGAAGACTCCAACATTCCAATCATTCTTGGAAGACCCTTCTTACACACCGCGGGTGCGGTGATTGATGTAAAACATGGTGAGCTCACTCTTGAAGTGGGAGATGAGAGTATAACTTTTAATCTTGACAAGACTATGAGAGCTCCCCGTTTACATGAACCGTGTTTTATGATCGATCATTATAGTCGGAAGGATGAAAGGAAGAAGTCGGAACTCCAATGGAAGAAGAAAATTGAAGATGCTCCATTCAAAGAGCAAGTGAATTGTGACAAAGAGAGCTTGCAAAGCTCACCAAAATCAAGCAATGAAGAAGATGGCCTCATTGGCCAAGAAAAGAAAATGGGAAAGTTGTCACCATCAAATCAAGAGATTTTCAATGATCAACTTAATGAAATTTGTGGTCTTTGGGACGACGAATTTGAAGGGATTTTTAATCCCTACATTGGTAATGCCATCGATCAAGACCAACAACAAGGGCCAAGGCCTATTGAAAACCTCTACCATGATAATGAACAAGCTTTGGATTACTTTTTCAAGGTGTTGAGCAACATCAACAACACCTTGGACATGCCCCCTTGACATCTCATCAAGAATGAGAGTTTGGTGGAGTCCTCCCTAAACCACCATTTGTAAATATTTCTAACTCCCTAACTTGCATTTCAATTCTTGTATTGCATTTTTGTTATTTTTGGATTTTTATACTTTGATCAAGATAATTATCATGTTTGAGAGAAGTGAGGGAGGGATTAATAATTTCAATTAATGTGTAGTGCTTTAGCTTAGTGTGGGGATGGGGAATTGCCTAGGCTATCCATGCCTTAGTAGTGCCCCCACAATGAAGAGCACAAGATATGAAGAAGAATGGACAAATGACAAGGGATATACATTGTACACGGATGGAACTGAATCCGGGTACAAAGGGGTCGAATACGAGCGGATTCAGGAGAATCCGCCCGTTTTCAAGAAATCCGAGCGTGTTGGGTAGAAGACGCACGTCCTGAAATGAGCTGAACTTCTGATATTTTTGACTGTCAACGAATCCGGGCGTCCTGCATCATAATCCGCCCGTCTTCAAAAAGCCGCCCGTCCTGAAAGGAAGACGCCCGTCTTCTTGGCTGAGGAAAACAAGAAAAATCCCTGGACTGAAATCCGCCCGTCTTCTGTATAATCTGCCCGTCCCGTGTCTGCGAATCCGAGCGTCTTCCCTTAAAGACGCCCGTCTTTAGGCGAGTTTTTCCCAACCCAGAAAAGGCAGAATCCGCCCGTCCCGAGCAGAAACCGCACGGATTGCCCCTGCAGTTCGAATTTTCGGGCTCTATAAAACCCCTCCCACATTCATTTCTTCATTCCTTCATTCATAACACTACTCAAAACCCTCAAAACCCTCATCCTCTCCATCACAAAAACAAAATTCCTCAACTACATTCACCAAAATCAAATCAAAACATCCTTTTAATAACAAATCAATCACTCCTTTTTCAATAAAGATCAAAACCAAGCACAAAATCTTCAACCTTTGAGTCGATTTTTGAATTTATAAAGGCAAAGCCTTTCATCTTTAAATCGATTTAGGTGCACTAGAAATTGAAGATTTTTCACTCTTTCTTGGTTAATTCATCAATGGCAAGGACTAAGGGAGCAACAAAGGCAACAAAGGCAAAGGCACCAAAGGCAAAGACACTTTCACAAAGGCAAAAGACTCTTCAAGCAATGAAAGCATTGGCTATGGTGGTAGCAAACCCAAACTTGGAAGTGCAACAACAACAACAACAACCTCCCATGGGTGCAACAACATCTACTACTCCGGAAATTGATCAACTTGCAAACTATCCGGAGGTAACTTTCATTTCCAAAACCTATAGGGACACTTTTGCTAAGTTTGCTAGAAAATCATTTCGATCCACCAAGTTTATATGTGAAGATACCTTAGAAAAGTTGGGTGTCCTTGAGCAAACTAGAGCCTTTTTCAAAGCCATGGGGTTGGAGAAATTGTTTGAATCAAAAGAATTGACATACCCCTCCTTTACCTTAGAATTTTTGAGTTCTTTGAAAGTTAACAAGGTTGAGACTATGGAGAACCTCGAGTTTCGTCTAGCTAATGTTAGTAGACGCATCTCCTTTAAGGAATTGGGTAAAGCTTTGGGTCTTAGTGATGAACCGAGTTATTTTAAGAATGTTGGCAAATATGACCCCGACCCTCTTTGGGAGGCAATTTCCGGAAGGAAATTTGAGGACTTTCATGCGAGTCGTGCTCTTTTATTCCACCATCCGGGCATAAGAGTATGGCACAAGGTCGTAGGGAGCACCATCAATGCAAGGAAAGACAGCAACCATTTCACCAAACTCGATTTTGTTCTTCTTGAGTCGGCTTTGAACATTGGAAGAGTACACACCAAGCCTTTCAACTTTCTAAGACTATTGGTGGATAGATGGCTCAACATTGATTGTGGGAAGAAAGGCACTACCGTTATTGTGAATGGAGGCCTAGTCACTATCCTAGCTAAATACTTTGATCCTAACTTCAACAAAGATAACAAGTATGAGGCGAAAGAAGGTGGTCATCTCGTTGATTTTCATACTATGATACACAAGTACAAGTGGGTTGCCCATAACCCTCTTGACACCAAGTATGGATGGCTCACTAGTGAGGCTAGTTCTTTCACTTTGCCTTCAAAGATTTGTCGATTGAGTGTCCACCGGACCAATTATCTACTTCCCCTTTCAAAAGAGGCCGAGTATATTATCCAACAACAAAAGGGTGAACTTGAAATACCCTCCTCTTCCATTTTCACACCACCTTACCCTTTTGAGTACAAAGAGTTCAAGCCGGAGGGTGTTAAAGAAAGAAATGATTATTTGACTCTTCTCATGCAAGCAATGCACAAGCAAGCCTTTGAGGATCGGAAAAATGCTTAATTAGATCAATATCCACCCCTCTTACACTTAGCTAGGCAAGGACTACTTGACCCATCATGTCCTTTGCCTAGTTGGGCGGATAAGGAAGTCCTATTTCCGAGTGCATCTAGGGTAGTTCCGGGTGACAATGAGGTTGTTGGTAATGAAGAAGTTGATGATAACATTGATGAAGAAGTTAGTGAAGAAGGAGAAGAGGATAAAGAAGAAAGTGAAGAAGCAAGTGCAGAGGGAAGTGGCAATGAGACCACTTCTAATGAGGAAGATGATGATAGTGATGATATGATGGAAGATTAGCAAGCTTTGGAGGCTCCTACCCTCCCAAGGTTTGTCTATTTCTCTCTTTGTTCTATTTATTTATTTTTCTTGATCATTGTTGGAGTAGTCCTAGCACCATTGAGGACTCACACCTCGGTACTTTTTGAGGTGTTCTCATTTTATTGTTCCCACTTTCAAAATCCAAAATGACAAATTAGTTTCATACATTGCATAGTGTGTGCATGAACTACACCCATCCTTGGACATTAGCAATAGTGTCTAGATCGGTTTGGGGAAGTTAATGCATACACAACGGGAGGTAATCTAAATTATCCTCTCCGTCATAAACAAAAACCATGCATCATGTAGTGTAGACTAGTGTAGATTGCATTTAGTGTAGAAATCATGCATCATGTTTGCATAATTTCCCATCATTTTGGCCATTGAGGACAATGCCCATATTAGTGTGGGGATGGGGAATTCTAACTTAACTTTTATTCAAAAATCCAAAAAAATTGAAAAATTTCGAAAATACATAAAAAATTGAAAAAATTGAAAAACCCAAAAACATGTTTATTCCTTTTGTAGCGTAGTTATATTGTATATATTGTGTTTGTTCTATCCTTGTTCACATTTATTGACTACGCCACATCCGAGACATAAGGATCATGAAGACCGCATGGTATGATCTTTCCAATCTCCTTTTTCCTCTTTATGTTAATGACTATGTGGCTTTATTTTTATTGATGCGGTATAACAATGTGAATTTAGGACTTGCATTTAGTTTATATGTCATATTAGTTGATAGAATCACTTGCATTAGGATGTAAATATTAGTTGCATCATTGCATGTAGTTGCATTTAGATAAAATATTTTGAAAAGTGCCTAATTGAGAACTTTGACAAGAGCAACTAAGCCATTACAAATACTTTTTCAACTTAAGACTTTGCCTACTAGAATGGTTGTAAGGCACCCTAGATAGTGTCTTACTAGTGTCTTTTGACCCATGACCCAAAGCCTAGTCAAGGGTTTGCATGTGAGTCACCTATCCAACCCCGTGATGCGATGTGGACTTGGTTAACTTGTCTAGGTGACCTTGATTGACCTTGTGGTAAGGCAACCCAAAAATATTTTCTATCAATAAGCTTGAAGCGCTCATTTCAAAGAATTTTGTCATGTGGAAGTAATTTAATGCCAAGGAAACCTCAAAAGTTATGAATTGTTGAATGTTGAGAAATTTAATTGTTTTGATGGAGGCGTACCACTTCGATGTGCTTTGGAGCCGGATCCATTGAATTGGGTCCCCACACGGTTGTGAATTCGGCCGCCCAGAGACAGAGTGACTATCACCCCGAAAAGCTATTGTCTAGAGGTTAACCGGTTGCCTAATAAGCGATTGGCGAAAGCAAAGGACACTAGCCCGGAAGGGACAAACCCCATCTTAAATTTTTGAAATATGAAAGTTAAATGAGGACAATTTTTAATACTAATCATATCCACCCTTGTTTATAAAGATTTGAGCATTTCATTCCCAAAAAGCCTTTTTATCAAGCCACTTTGTCGAGCTTGGGACGATCCATGACCTTTACTTTTGTAGAGAATTTGAGACTTGTCATGTCATATGCTACTAGCATCATAGGGATCATTATTCCACCACCATCCGATCGCTCTTGACGAAAGCATTTGGAAATTGAGGACGAAAGTAGTCTAGTTTAACACCATTTGGAGGTGATTTAGTGCCATCCTCTTAGCCTTAGTAATTTGTTGAACTAGTATTTGTGAAGGACTACATGCTCTTAAATTTGTTCTCTCTTGGTTGCCTCCGCCACTTGATGAGGAAGTGGCTATTCCTTTTGTAGATGCATCCATTATTTGATTTTGTGTGCTTAATGTTTGGATGTGTCGCCATTTTGGCAAGACCCACCTTGCCTTGCAAGAAGGCATCCTACCTCATGGTTGCCTTGTTGTGAGTTGAAGGGGCGGAGTGAGACCCGCTAATTGTCTCATGTCGGCTATGTTATTAGGTTAGTTTAAATAATGGTCCTAGTCTTTGTCACCTCTTTACTCGGGACGAGCAAAGGTTCGGTTAGGGGATATTTGATGTGACCATAATTAGCGCATATTTAGCCCCCGAATTAGCCTTGTTCCCATGCTTTGTAGTGCATATTTGGGTCATTTATTATCTTTAGTTCTTTGTTTTGCATATTCTTTGAGATTTTGATCCCTTGGTAGGAAAGGAGTGCAAATCTTTCATTTTCATGGCAAAACGAGACTAAATTGATTGATTTCAATGACCAAGCATCAAGGAGAGACAAGATTAGAAGGCCTTTGTACATATTATAGTAGATGAGCAATGTTGAGAAAGGATCATTGAGTCCCCGAGGAAATCCCCAAGGAATTTATGAAGAAAAGGGAAGAAAAGAAGAAGAAATAATGCTGAGCCACAATCCGTGCGGTTTCCCCACAATCCGTCCGTCCTCCTCAAGCACAATCCGTGCGTTTTCTCCCTAAGACGCTCGGGTTTGCAGCCACCAGAATCCGTCCGGATTCCTTCAAAGATGCCCGTGTTCCACCGCCAGAATCCGCCCGTCCCGACTCCAAAACGCATGGATTCCTGTACAGCGCAATTTCGTCTTCTCCAAGCTACAAAGAAAGAAGCCCTTCCTTCGAAAAATACCGGCTCCTCCCTGCTCAATCTAAAAAGTGTAATTACTAGTTTAGCCCTTAGTTAACCCTAATGCATCCCCCTAATTTCCACTATAAATACCCCATTAGTCTAATTAGAAGAGCATGTTCTTCTTATCAATAATTAGAGTAGTTAATATCAATCAAATCTCTGTTTAGTATTGTAATCAACAATTAATCAAGTTCTAATATAAGTTTTATTTCCTTAATCTCTCTTTTGTTCATCCTTTATTTTGGGTAATTGAAGATTATTTGGGTTATTATTGGGAGATTGACAACCTCTCAATCAAGCATCAAGTACTTCTTTTATCTTTGCTTTATTATTGGAATCATTAGTAGGTATAATTCTCTTAATCCCTCTTTAATTATTGTTAATTACTTTCATTTATTCATCATGTTTCCTCTTGTTGGTATGATTGATAACCTTGCTAGCATGATCAACATGACAATGAGTGAGTAGTCTCTTAGCTAGGGTTAATGGGTGATTAGGGAAAACTAACATGGGGAATGATTCATGCTTAAATTAATATGCTTTCATGGTCTATTTGCTTGCTTGTTTTGATCTCAACTCATGCACATGTTATGTTTGATGAAATGCTAAGCCTATGAATCCTTGCATTTACTACCATCTCCTATCTTTTCAATGAGACTTGTAAGACATAAACCAACTAGAGTCTCATTAGACCATGCATGTTGTTGAGTAGGGAAGACTAAGTCAACTTGTAGGTGTTGTACAATCTAATCAATTCGGCTCCGGGACCCAAACTTTCCTAGGATTGTAAGATATAACCCAACTCAATACATCACAACAATAATTGCTTGCTTATAATTTGAGAACATGTTTGTATGATCAATTCCCATGAATCCCCTATGACCCCATGACACCCTAGTGCTTTTTATCAATTGTTTACAACCTTTTTAATTCATCTTGCTTGTTTATTTCTATTGCTATTTAGTTTAGTGACCTTTTACATCAACCCAAATTGTGACACCCCTAAGACACCACTAGTTTCAATAGAAATCTAATCTCAATTCCCGTCCCTTGGGATCCGACCTTTAGTTGCCTCTTTACTAATTGTAGAGTTGTTTGTGAATCTATAAATTGTGTTTTGATTCGGACGTGACCCAACGACCACATCTATTTAATTGTGAACACGAAACGGACCGATCAATTAAATAAATACTTTTATCAAAACATTTAAAATAAACTTTAAACAATTTTCAAAACAATTTTGAAACATTATAAGTCGTGTATAATAAACACAGCATCTCAATGTTATAGTAGGAGAGCTATAACATTGAGCTCTTTTACTAGTAATGTTATAGTTGCAAAGCTATAACTTTACCAATTCAAGAAACTCATTCTTGTTATCATTACGAGATAATCACCTATACTATTCTAATATTCAAGGAGATCTTCGAGTATAGGCTACGTCATCATCCAAGCTTGATTAATCTTTAGACGGATTTCGTCTTCACATAAATCTTGAATGAATCTTTATATCGTTTGATCTTGAATAGAGGCTTGAACATTTTATACTATCATCACAATCTCCTTTGTTGCTTGTAATAAGTTGATTCTAAAATACTTAGACAAACAATTACGCGCAACAATTATATAAAATATAAAACACCGTGACATCATCAAAACACAAACATATAAGCTATATGGTTCAACAAATTCCCCCTTTTTGAGGATGGCAAGCCTCCTAAAATTGTGACTAAGTATGTAGTTCCCCCTCAATATAATACCGTCATCTTAATAATAAAGATCAACGCAAGAACAAAACGATTTATCAAAAACCGAAACTTTAAGGACTTTAAGAGACAATCGGTCTTGACACGGAGCAAGCTTAGGTAGATGCTTATGATAGACGTTCTTTCCCCCTCTTGACATCATCGAAAAGTTAAGAACAAATCAAAAATGACTAGAATAATATAAGACGAGACAAGAGATAAAACGTCATAAAGAGCAAATTTAGCACGCATAACTATAAGTATCTAGAAGATTAATTATCAAACAAACTTAAGAAAACATGTTTAAAGCAGATGGGCCGAATGAGACACATGTTTAGAGAAACACTTGGGCCATAATCCACAAGTGCATGCCAAAAATTGAGCCGAATGATAAGTTTACAAAACACACCATGAAAAAGAAAGCTAAAAATAGAAGCGGCTAAATATGGTAAGGCAGAGGTAGATCAAATGTTGCGGGTTCTGTAAGGATTCACGTAGTCGGGCTGAGTACGATGCTCCAAGGCATCGAGACGATCGAAGGAACTCCGCACAAGCTGAGAAAGAGTTTGAATACTCCGTTCAAATTTGAGCACCTTCAAGGAAAAAGCTTTCGTGGCCTCCAATGTAAGCGATTGATCACTTGTCATAGCCTTTCCGTGCATGACCAACGCTCCACCTTGACTTGTGAAAAAAGTAAGACGGTCACCATGTGGGAACACTTCCCCACAGATTGCTTTCAATTCCTGTTCAAAACCCTCTAACCTCTTATCCACCGCATCCATCCAAGAATAAACCCGAGAAGCATCCAAAACCGACTCCAAAGACCGTGAAGGGCCAACATTGGACAAAGCCGTAGCCAAGTTGGTTGAATGCTCCTCAAACTTCTCCATTAACCCAGTCATAAAACCTTCCAATTTTGCCTCCATAGTCCCCAAAACCGATTCACCCGGGCTTTTCTCAACATCCTTGACAAGAAGTAACTCGGGTCCATCAACGACAAGACCCGTAAGTGTGATCAACTAATCACACATGCAATCCCGTGCACTTACACCGTAACTATCCCGTCCCACCACTTGTTTTATCTCTAACAACCGAGACACCCATATCCCATATGGTAGGTCGACTGTTGTACTTAATTTCTCCTTGGTAATCGTGAGACTCATTTGGACGATACGATACAACACAAGACTTGCCAAGTTCACTTTTTTTCCCTCCAGCCATGAATAGATTACAATAGCCTCATAACTCGAAACTTTATCACGACCTCCTCTCCTCGGCACAATCGTGTTCCAAAGAAAGTTCAAGAGGAACTTAATTTTCGCCGAGAGAGGACGAACCACAATATTACCTCTGTCCATCCCAACCTCCTCAAAGTACCTTTTAACTAACATCTCCTTTTCACTCACCACATTAGACCATTTTAGACTCGAATTAATTTCAATTCCGTCATCGGGAACCGAAAAAGCAGAGCAAAAATCCGAAACAGAGACCCTCACATCAACCCCATTAACCACCGCATGCAAGACTCCCTTCTTAATCGACACACTAGCAAAGAATTGAACAACTTAAACCGGATAAATAGGACCCGAAACTTGACTAATGTGACTCCACCCTTGAAAATCAAGAAAATCAACAAAGAACTTAAGAGCGGGAACATTAATCAACCAAGATTTCGGATAATACCTTCCTCCATGAAGAGAATACCTTAAAACACGATTAACAAGGATGCTTTCGTCATGAGTTAGCCGAACACGATTTAACTCTTCTTTTGTTGCGGCTTTCGAAACATCCCGGAGCATGGTACGAGCAACACCGTTTCGAACAATAACCTCGGGTTCCTCAACATCTTCACCTTCATCAACAACTACCTTATTTTTCCCTTAAAAAAGGCGGCGCCTTTTACCCTCGGACATCGACTCGTCCCGACCACAAAACAGGGGCGTAGTTGGGTTTGGTTCAGGTGAAGGGAAATTAGTGGAATTAAGATCATGAGATGGTATTGGTGATGATGGTTTGTGAAAGTGGCGGCTTTGTTGATGGCGGGTTGATGATCGGGTTTTTGCATGGTTAGGATTCATTATGATGGTGATAGTTGTGTAAAGGACGTGATGTTGATGGTTGTGTAAAGGAGGTGATGGTGATGATGATAATTGTTTTGAAAAGAGAAAAAGTTGTGCAAGTGGGAGGTGAGGTACGGTTCACACGCAAGGGAGGGGGTAATTATAGGAGTAGGTCTAGGTCTAGATAAGTGGTTATCAATTATGGTAAGTGGCAAATAGTAATAGGAGTTATGGTAGATATAGGAGATTAGGTGATAGAATTAATATGGTAAAGGATAAAATTTAGAAAGTTGAATTGTATATGGGGTGTATGAGTCGTGTAAACATGGAAAGCAATTTAGGAGAATTTGTATGTGATTTGGAAAGATAAAAGATATGGTGTGTCTTATATATTTGATAAGGAATTAAGTTTGTATAGACAATTAAATGATGGAAATCATATTTTAAATATCACATATTTTAGTTTAAAGTTTTAGTCATAAAAACCTAAGGATATTATGCATGCAAAACATATAAATAAGTGTAGAGGAAAACCGGTTCCTTACATTGAATATTTCGGTTTATGGGCACAAGTAAGGTCTCCTACCTTTACTTGTTCTTGAGCTATGATGAGTAATTGGAAGATCCTCCAAAGACTTCAAGTATAGAAGTCACTCCTCTTGATTGCACCCAAGATTATCCCTTATCTCTACTAAATAATATGTGTTAGATATTTGTTTAGTAGTTTACCTTAAAATTGATTACTAATACTCATATATTACACTAATAATATTAGTAATTTGACTTGAACAATTTGATCATGATTTCCCTAATTTTGGAGAAAGATGAACAAAGTATGAGAGAGTTTGCATGTTAATTTTGCATATGAATAATGAATGAGTGATAAGAGAACAAATTCTCCTCTAAAAGGGGCCTGGAAAACCGGTGGGTAGGGAGTCTATTAGGGGACCTATGCACATCTATTATCACAATTGTTCTATTCCATGTGATAGGTATGCATACCTGTTAGGCTAGGTAATCATATTGTTTATTTAGTCCCAATAAACAAACAACCCACTAACTCCTACTTTCCTCCACCATTTTCGGTCCATATACATAAAATGGACTACCATTTTATTTTGTCAATTTGTCGTTTGTCACACAATATGTCACATATAGTATGTTACATGTTATTAATTAATTTAATGCATATTTATCACATAAATATCATTTTATAAATTAATTAAATTACATACAACAAATTGACTAGTGATACTTGATCACATAAATAAAATAGGTCATATAATTATAATTCACAACATCTTGTAATTATAATTAATCATTCATTCTTATCTCTATTGTTTCTCAAACAATAAACAATTTTAGTAATAAAGCATTTTTATTACTAAAATAAATCTTATTTAATCTCATTAAAATAAGAAATAATATTCTCTCTCACAATTGAATTGTTCAATTTTAAGGAATTGATCAACTTGTATTGTCATACAATTAATCAACTTTACAAATAAGGGCATCATCCTTTAGGTGTGACCTTAAGGGATCAACTGACCACCACCGTCCCACGACCGTAACGTCAAACTCTAGCAAGTTAATCATTACCGATTAATGTTGATCAGTTGACTATAAAATGAATCACCCCTTACGTATTCTAAAATGAGATTTAAACATGTGATCATCATGATCGACAATTGTGATCGCATTATTGTCGGGGACACTCCAACAATCTCCCACTTGTCCTTGACAAGTGTGCGTCACCAATTCCCTTGTCCTATTACTATCTCCCACTCAATGCAAGGTGTCTTTCAGGTCATACTTGCAAGTGATCATATCGAGAGTGGTTTCCTCGATTTGGAGAATAACTGATTTGACCGGAATTATCTACCATAGATACCTTCCGAGCGTGGCCACGCATTTCCAGTTCATTACTCCTCGAGTGGCCCTGAGATATTATTTTAACCCTGACAAGGGGGTGGACAATTCCTATCGCACTATTCCCTTCGACTAGCCATAACCATCATAACCCAAAATATGCCCATTTGACCCCATTTACAAAGGTCGTAGTAACATAAACCAAAGTTAATCTGAAACCGTGGCACCTTAGGCGAACAGTCTTTAGTCAAAAGAATCGTCTCATTAGAATACTATAGTAGCTCTCGCCACGACCAGGCTTTATAATTTTGCCAGAACTCTATAAGCGGTCACTGCCCGACAGAGTGTTCCTAACAGTCTGGCTATGTGACCGACTAGTCATCTCACATGACTCTATGGCACTTGAACTTGCCATCAATCGCATCACACTCTAGTCACTTTGAGGCGTCACCTCATACAAGTGACTATGGGCAAATACCATGTTAATCTGAGTTCACTTTAACGGGGTTCAATATTGTCTCTACAACCCGTTTGGATGTAACAAAGTAGAAAAGGAGTTTTTTTTATAGATTTAAAAACTCGAACGACAAATGTGATTATCACATATGAATAGTCAATACCTGATTACTACTTCATATTTTTATAACCCATTTTCATCTTATATAAACTTTTTTCATCTCAATGCAATTGAAACGACATATTACATGACTCATCATGTTAAGCCTATGAGAAGGCTTTGGTTAGTAGGTTTTATCAACTTCTTGTACCTTACTCAACCTTACTACATACTCGTTTTCTTTGTAATGTTTACATTTGCATTACAAAACTTTCTGAGTACGTGTATAGATCCAATCAAGACATAAGCTCTCTAGCCTTAGAATAGCTCCCACTGTTTTCACAGTGTGCGGGATCCATCCTCTTGCACATCTTATGACTGCAAGTGTACTCAATTTTTGTTGTAAGCATCTCTCATTGTTCTTTATTGCCTAGAACAATTCTAGCAAATCCATTTCTTAAATAACATAGCCACAATGGTTCCTTAACCATCTTTAGGTATTTTGAATACGGTTTTTGTCCGAAACCTTATACAATCTCAACAGTCATTAGTGTAAGCCCTTACACAAATTAGTGAATTGTATCAAAACACTTAACTTTACATCCTTAATGCTTCCTCAAGCACTTAAGGATAATCTATATGGCTATTTGGTAACTATTACTTAAATTCGATTTGAAACAATTCCAATTCATCATACTCAAAATATATGAAGTGTTATACATCATTACTCATTTAATTGATCCGACAGCGGAAGCAAATGGAATCAATCAAATATGTTCAACTCGATTGAACTAGTCATGAATCTTATCAACATAAGAACTCTTATTTGACTCTAATATCATGTGGATTTATCTCCATAAATCTGAATATTAAAGATGTATTATATATCTCCAAGTCTTAAATCATTCCAATGATCAATATGTCATCCACAAATTAGACTAATTAAAATTACCGTAACTCCCACTAAACTTTATGTATAAACACAACTTCTCAACCTATCGAGAAAAGTTTTATAACATGATCAAAACATTGATTCCAACTCATTGATGCCCTACTTAAGACCCTCTCTTAAGTTTCACATTATCTTAGGATGGCAAGAATCTACAAAACTCAACACATGTATTGAATACATTCCTTCTAATTGAAGAATTGGGTTTTAGATTCACTTGCTATATATATCTCTCATAATGAAACACAATCCCTAAGAAGATCCAAATAGACTTAAGCATTTCAACTAGTGCAAAACCCTTTACTACCAATCAAGCTTTGATATCTAACAATTCACTTGGAATTTATTTCGAATTTTCATGGCTCTAAGCCTTGTATTGAGTTGTGACTTAAACACTCTCATGTAAGTCATATGTTCATTACTTTCGAGAAGTAATTAACTTGAATCAAAAAATTTCTTTGTAAGTTGCAAGCTCTTTACTTTCTAAAAGTAACACTAATTCATCATCTTCAACAAGTGATGACTTTAACCTCCTAGGTTTTGAAGAAATAATGTCTTATACAAAACGTCTCATGTAGCCAAGAAAGACCAGTTTCTTGCGACATAACATTCTTTGTGGCTCTTGAATAATTTCTCCCACTCTGTCTTCTAGAAATAAACTTGTATTCTAGAAAGACAGCTTCACGAGCCACAAACCCGTTGTACTCGTGATTATAGTAAGGAAAAATGAGCATTTGTTTCTTTTGAAAACTTACAAACATGGTACCCTACCATTTCATATCTCATATGATTCGTTTTAGATTTAGTGGAAAAATAATTTAGACAAAATGATAAAATCCCCAAAAGGATCAAGTAACTCAAAGTAACTTGATTGAAGTCTAAACCATATCGAATAGCGTTTGATTTCTTTATCTAACCACACATTATCCCATAATGCGTGCTAAGAGAGATTAATTTGTGATACTATATCACATTTCCTTTGGCTTATATCAAAGTCTTCACTTTGATAATCCCATCACGACTAAATCGTGATTCTTTGAACTCTTTGAACTTCTTCAAAGATTTCTCTATTTATCTTATTAAGTGAACACATTAGCGTCAACTTAAATCGTTGGTAAAAGAAAATGATTAACCTATTTTGGATCAATGATTTACAACCTTGATCTCCTTTTCAACCAAAAGGCACGAGACATCTTGCTTTGAATACAAGATACGCATATACCATAAGATTAACCATCTAATGGTTTCAAGAGTACTCGATAACTCTTTGCGTTCATCATTCCAGAATTTAAGGTTTAATCTTGGGTTACCAATTTGAGTCTTGCATCATCTACATGATGTATCATTCTAGTTTGGTTTAGAATATATTCACCTTGATAATGGGCTAGTCATACATCAAATCGTGGTGTATAGGGTCACAAAAGTGAAACCTCTTTTGTATCTTAACAAGATTATATTCTTATTCAGAGTTTATGCACTTAATAGTCATAATTAATTACAACTTTAAACCCAAAACTAGAATGAGTACACAATGACTCTATCTCTCAACATCATTTGTTGCTAGTCGTCATATTCTAATCATCCTATGTATCAAATACAATGATGAAAACCACCACCGGTTTCTAATATTGACGAAGTAGTACTAGCAGAATTTATATCAATAAAATAAACATTTAAAGAAGAAGGTCTCATTAGATGTCCCACAACTAACTTGCTGATTCTTCAATAATTTGGGGTAGTTTCCTTTCTAGCGTCCAACACTTAAGACAATGGAAACTTTATCGGTCGGGATTGATAGGTTTAGTATTGTTATTCTCAATAACTTTACTTTTAACATTACCTTGTATCAATACCATTCTAATTTTACTTCTTTAAACCTCGTCCTTTTCTTAACGGTTAAGCGAATGCTCCCACTCATTTCAATGAGTCTTTGCTTAGAGAAGCAAAATTGAATTTCATGAAGACTACTCTTCAATTCATTTGTTTAGTCTTAAAACTTTCATTGAAGTGGTTGCGGTATTTTGGTCAATTTTGATTTCCTACAAATCTAGTTACCAAAATGATTTAACGTTTCAAAGTACTTAACTCAATTAAGCATATGAGAAACAATTCATTGTAAGTAGATATGTTAGTCAAAAATCAAAAACCCTTTTGATCACGAATAACTTTTATCTATACTCTTCACAAGACATCCTTTCAATGGATATTACGAGGTTTTTAGAAGAAAATTCAAATTTTGTCTTTAGTTACGATGTTTTAATGGAGATTTGAACTAAAATCGAAATGATATCGTATATAATTTGAGGTAAAGAATTAGAACAATATGATTAACGGAATAATGAAAACAAAACATTTATCATTATAATAATACTTGTAAATAATTTAACAAGTAAAGCATTTACATAGTGACCTCTACCCAACTATGATAAATGATTCCAAGATCCAAATTCATATTAACTTGGGCACGGTGTAGCCGATTCATCCCTTATCAATATAACTCGGTGGATTAACTCTTTAATCGATTCTAATATTAGAACTCTTGGTCGATAAAATTACATTAATATTTATCTTTAGCCCAAAACACATCCGGCTATGGTCGAGAATACTTTTGTTGAGTTCAACCCAAATTTCGAATAAATGTGTCCATGATCCAAATTAACATTAACTTGGGCACGTTTTGGCGATACAACCCTCATCAATATGAAATTTGGATAGACATTTATCACCCACTTCCCCTACGTAACAAGGTTTATACCCCGGTGTGGCCGAGCGCACTCCCTCACGAAATAGGTTTTCATGGTTTCTACTTTTTGGTAAGGCTAAGTCTCAATTGTTTATTTTAGCGAGAGGTCATGTCAATTTATTATCTATCACGTTTTAAGTGAACTAAAGCGGTGAACTACGATAATTGTAATTGACACGGTCGATAAACTCGATTTAAAATGCATGTTTAGTTATGGCGATTTAGCGATGCATGCAACATATAAATAAAATGCAAAGCATAAAAATAAAATCCTAGTATGGCCTTCCTAAAATAGTAAATCTAATAAACTATTACAAATTCGGAAACCAACTCTTTTGGTCCCTTGAACTTCGGTCTTAGCACGCACTTCAAGGCAACACTTTCTTTGATGGACCGGCTTCTCGAATGGGACCGTCTTCAATGAACTCCGGAATAATTAAATTACAAAATGAATTACATAATTTCCTATTATACATTTATAATTAAAATTTAAATCTATTAAATTACAAAACAGTGTTACGAGATCACAATAACTACAACCGAATCGATATTCCCATACATTTCGGGTAATACCAATTAAAACTAAGGCCATACTAAGTAAAATTACATAATTCAAAAATTACATAAAATTAAAATATGACAATCATAAATAAAATGCAGCATTATAATATGTATGAAAATGCTCAATTTTATGCTAAATCGCCTTTTAAGAGCCAATATGGTATATTTTATCGGTTTTTATGGATTTACGTGATTATAAACTTGTTAAGATCACAACAAGTTACATAAATTCATATTTATGTTCAAGTTAATTACCCTAACCATCTTAGGACTCAAAACTTAGTCTTCATCATTTTGACAATAATTCAACTTGATTTCTTAATATTGTTCATAATGGACCCAAAAATACAATATTATACTATAAACTTCAAATTAAATTATAAAAATTTCAAATGATTTCAAAATTTGAAATTTAAACTCATGAACATTCTGGAAAAATACCATGACACTCATAATATTCAAAACTTAGATTAAAAATTTCGAAAATTTATCGAGAAAAACAATGTTGCGGTTTATCGGTTTTAACAAATATGATCATTAAAATATGAGAAAATTTATTTTCATCAACTTTTCACTTTAAGATCTGAAATATATGATAAAATTCAAAATGTAACGTTTTTCCTTTAGTCATGAAGTATGTTTTAACATTATAACTAATTATAGTCACTATTTATGTGATTTTTCATCAAAAATACATGAATCATGCAAAAAGACTTCACTATAGCCAAATATTTTACACACATCTTGTAAAATTGTATTTGACAACATACTAAATTTTCATGATCAGATTCGAAATATAACTCATATTAACCTATTTACCCATTTAAATACGATTTTAACTTATAAAATTCATATTTCGAGCAAAACAACTTATTTTAACATGACAATTTACAGGCCATAATTATGTATTACATGTGAAAACATATCCAAAAACCACTAGAAAATTCAAAGTTTAGCTATTTTTCGTCCAAAAATGACATTTTTCTCATAAAAATCATATTTTAATGCCAATAATATATAAAATGAACAATAAAAATCCATAAATCGTCCCATATGACCTAAAATCCACTTAGGACCATAAACTTTTAACATACAAAATTATTTCGTGATTTATCTTATAAATCCTAAATTTCTAGTTTTAGTCGTTAATCGTATTATCTCGGAAAAACGATCCCGATCTTGCATGCAACAACCATAATGCTCTGATACCACTTGATGAAAATCATATTTTAAATATCACATATTTTATTTTAAAGTTTTAGTCATAAAAACTTAAGGAACTTATGCATGCAAAACATATAAATAAGTGTAGAGGAAAACCGGTTCCTTACATTGAATATTTCGGTTTATGGGCACAAGTAATGTCTCCTACCTTCACTTGTTCTTGAGTTATGATGAGTAATAGGATGATCCTCCAAAGACTTCAAGTATAGAAGTCACTCCTCTTGATTGCACCCAAGATTATCCCTTATCTCTACTAAATAATATATGATAGATATTTGTTTAGTAGTTTACCTTAAAATTGATTACTAATACTCATATATTACACTAATAATATTAGTAATTTGACTGAATAATTTGATCATGATTTCTCTAATTTTGGAGAAAGATGAACAAAGTATGAGAGAGTTTGCATGTTAATTTTGCATATGAATAATGAATGAGTGATAAGAGAACAAATTCTCCTCTAAAAGGGGCATGGAAAACCGGTGGGTAGGGAGTCTATTAAGGGACCTATGCACATCTATTATCACAATTGTTCTATTCCATGTGATAGGTATGCATACCTATTAGGCTAGGTAATCATATTGTTTATTTAGTCCCAATAAACAAACAACCCACTAACTCCTACTTTCCCCCACCATTTTCGGTCCATATACATAAAATGGACTACCATTTTCTTTTGTCAATTTGTCATTTGTCACACAATATGTCACATGTAGTATGTTACATGTTATTAATTAATTTAATGCATATTTATCACATAAATATCATTTTATAAATTAATTAAATTACATACAACAAATTGACGAGTGATACTTGATTACATAAATAAAATGGGTCATATAATTATAATTCACAACATCTTGTAGTTATAATTAATCATTCATTCTTATCTCTATTGTTTCTCAAACAATAAACAATTTTAGTAATAAAGCATTTTTATTACTAAAATATATCTTATTTAATCTCATTAAAATAAGAAAAAATATTCTCTCTCACAATTGAATTGTTCAATTTTAGGGAATTGATCAACTTGTATCGTCATACAATTAATCAACTTTACAGATAAGGGCATCATACTTTAGGTGTGACCTTAAGGGATCAACTGACCACCACCGTCCCACGACAGTAACGTCAAACTCTAGCAAGCCAATAGTTACCGATTAATGTTGATCAGTTGACTATAAAATGAATCATCCCTTACGTATTCTAAAATGAGATTTAAACAAGTGATCATCATGATCGACAATTGTGATCGCATTATTGTCGGGTACACTCCAACATTAAATTCTAAATAACAAATTGAAATTTATGATAAATATATTCCTATAAACGAAATTATTCATGCAACGCAATATACGGACACAGTCATACAATCTTAACTTCACTAGTCAGTCATAAGAAAATTGAACATGTATAGAAACTTAGGTACCACGGATTAAACCAATTTCCAACCGTAAAGTTTCAAATCTTTCTCTAGCTAATGATTTTGTCAAAATGTCTGCCCATTGTTTTTCAGTACTACAAAATTCAAGTTTTATATTCCCCTTCTCAATATGGTCTCGAATAAAATGGTGTCTTATTTCAATGTGTTTGGTACGTGAATGTTGTGCGGGATTTTTAGAAATAATTATTGCACTAGTATTATCACATAAAATAGGAATACATCCTACGTCAATACCATAATCACGTAATTGTTGCTTAAGCCATAAAAGTTGAGTACATACCGATCCTGCAAAGAATATATTCGGCTTTGATTGAGAGAGCAACTGAATTTTGTTTCTTCGAACCCCACGTAATGATACACGGTCCGACAAATGTGGCGACACCCGACGTGCTTTTTCTGTCTAGAGAACATCCTGCATAGTCGGCATCAGAATAACCGACTAGATCGAAATTACACTCCATCGGATACCATAAATACAGCTTGGCCGTTCCAATTAAATATCGTAAAATTCGTTTTACGGCCGTCATATGCGATTCTTTGGGAGATGATTGATATCTCGCACAAACGCATACGCTAAACATAATATCGGGTCTACTTTCGGTCAAATATAACAATGACCCAATCATTCCACGGTAAGTAGTTTCATCAACTGATTTACCGTCTTCATCTAATGTCAATTTCTTGTTCTAGACCATTGGAGTAGGCATAGCATGGGAATTTTTCATTCCTAATTTTCTAATTAATTCCTTGATGTATTTTTGTTGATGGATTTTAATGCCTTCATCGGTTTGTTGTATTTGCAGACCTAGGAAGAATTTCAATTCTCCCATCATACTCATCTCGAACACGAAGGTCATCAACTCGGAAAAATACTTGCATAGGCTTCGGTTGGTCGATCCAAAAATGATATCATCGACGTAAATTTGAACAACCAAAAGATCGGAACCCTCAGATTTTAGAAATAGGGTTTTATCAACAGATCCTCTATTGAATCCACTGTCAAGTAAAAACTTAGATAATCTATCGTACCATGCCCTAGGTGCTTGTTTCAACCCATATAGGGATTTATCCAACTTGAAGACGTGATCTTCAAATTTACTTTGTGTGCTGTGAATGCTATCAGAAGTCTAATAGCTTCAAGACGAGCAACAGGTGCGAAAGTCTCATCATAATCTATTCCTTCTTGTTGATTATAACCTTGGACCACCAATCTCGCTTTATTTCTGACAATGACTCCGGCATCATCTAGTTTGTTCCTAAAAACCCACCCTGTTCCAATGACCGAACGATCCTTTGGTCTAGGAACTAAATGCCAAACCTTGTTTCTTTCGAGCTGTTGTAGCTCTTCTTGCATGGCTATAATCCAATCAGATTCAGCAAGAGCTTCATTGATATTTTTTTGGTTCGATCATGGATAGAAAAGAGTATAAAGAGCAGAAGTTATTCAAGGAACGTCTAGTTTGAACACCCTTCTTAATATTCCCTAGAATATTGTCCATGGGGTGTGAGCTCTTGTATTTCCACTTTATTGAAGTACTTGGTTCATCATCGTTATTTGAGCTTGACCCAACTTCATTTGGCTCGAATTGGAGGAAGTTCCCCCTCAATCCAATCCGGGTGTTGTATTAGAACCGATTATAACCTCGGATTCTACACCTTGATTTGGATTCAATGTTATAGTAACATCACCTATAACATTAGTTTGGGAGTCCTTATTTTGAGTCAATGTTATAGTATCATCAACTATAACTTTGGTTTTCTCCTTTTTATCTTTTGAGGAACGATCAAGTTCATCACTTGTTCCTTCAATCTTATTGTCCTCCAATTCCAATTCCGGGGGATCGTTTCTTGAAAGACGAAAGTCGGGTTCATCCAAGTCTTCTTCCTCATCCTGTAAGGGCTTATCAAACACGTTATCTTCATCAAAAATAACGTGCACACTTTCTTCAATACAAAGAGTTCTCTTATTGAAGACTTTATAAGCCTTGCTATGATCTGAGTATCCTATGAAAATAGCCTCATCACTCCTAGGGTCGAACTTACTTAAACGGTTTTTACCGTTATTATGAACAAAGCACTTACTCCCAAAGCAACGAAGATGGGAGATATTAGGTTTTCGACCTCTAAGGAGTTCGTAGGGGGTTTTCTTAAGAATAGGTCGGATCATAGCACGATTATGGATGTAGCAAGAAGTACTAATAGCTTCAGCCCAAAAGTTACGAGGTAAACCACTACACAAAAGCATTTTACATGTCATATCTTCTAAAGTTCTATTCATATGTTCAACGACATCGTTTTGTTGAGGAGTTCTTAGTGCAGAAAAGTTATGCCCTACACCTTTAACTCTACAATATTCTATGAAAGTTTGATTGTCAAACTCGGTGCCATGATCCGTACGAATAGATACAAGATTAGTCTTATATTTGTTTTGAACACGTTTCATAAGACAATCAAATTCATCAAAAGTTTCATCTTTTGAATGAAGAAAGATAGGCCATACATACCTTGAGTAATCGTCTATAAGAACAAAGACGTACCTGGATCCTCCTCTACTCCTTACCTTCATTGGTCCACATAAATACATGTGTACTAATTCCAAGGCTTGATTTGTGCTTACTACTCTTTTTGGTTTGAACGATGATCTTACTTGTTTGCACCTTGTACACGTGTCACACATCTTTTCTTGGTCGAACTTGATCTTAGTTAACCCTTCAACTAAGTCCCACTTCTTGAGTTTGTTCAAGGTTAGTGAGCTAATGTGACCAAAGCGTTTATGCCATAAACAAGGATCGTCAAGAGTAACTTTCATGCATGAAAAAGAGTTAGTAGGCACAACATTTAAGTCTACCATATAAACATTTCTTTTCCTATGGCCTTCTAGAATAACATTGCTAGTTCCTTCAATAATAATGCGACAACTATCAGTATGAAAAACTACTTTGTTACCTATGTCGCATAGTTGAGATATGCTTAGCAAGTTATGTTTTAGACCATCCACGAGATAAACATCACTGATTGCGTGAGACTTAGAAATTCCGATTTTGACAAAGCCAATAACTTTTCCCTTTTTGTTGTCCCCGAACGTCACTTTTCCTCCATTGAACGGCTTGAGTGAAAGAAATAAATTCTTATCTCCGGTCATGTGTCTTGAACATCCACTATCAAGATACCATTGATTGTTTTCTTTCACTACTTCCTGTAGAAAGGATTAGATACAGTTTTTAGGTACCTAAGCTAAGTTGGGTCCCTTATGATTAGTTACTCTATATACTAAATCTTTCCGAATCCAAACTTGTCTAATAACCGTTTTTCTAACCCTTGGTTTATTTTGCTTGGGAGGAGTTCTAGGGTTAAGATTTTCTCTCTGTCTAGGAATCTCTCTAGGTCTATCATGATTGTTTCCCTTGTGAATAGGTTTACTAGGTTGTGATCGACAAGGGTTTTGTGAGGTGCTAGGTTTCTTGCTATAGTCGAAGGCCATATCATAGAACCAACAAAATTTATTGTTCCTTTCTACGTTAGGTTCATTAACGGGGGTTTCATCATTCTCGTCAACCGTGTCAACAATTTTAGCATGGTCGGCATTTTTTCGTATATCATGAGCCTTTTTGACACAATTGATTTGAATGTGACCCGTATGACCACAGTAATTGCAAGTCAGGTATTCAGGAAGATCAGCATACTTCCTTTTTCTGAAATCAAAATCCGAAGGTGTTGATTTGCATTTAGAGTGATCTCTACGGCTGTAGCACTCATGTCCTAACCCCATCTTCATATTATTGTCAGATTGTTCGGTTAGGAAGTTTAGGACTTTTGTGCTACCTTCCCACTTATCATGGACCTTTCAATCATGTAGAAGTAGGTCTTTTAGGGTTTTAAATTCCTCTTGATATTTCGTGTGATCTACATCATTATCCTTTTTAAATTTATCACGAAAGTGTTGGAATCGTTTGTTAAGAAGGAGCACAACATCGGAGTGTTGTTTCTTAACATTGATCATGTCGGTCTTAGATTCCTTTAATTGCTTTGAAAGGGAATCTATCTCTTTCTTTTGGTCTAAGATCACTGCTTCATCAGATGTGACCTTAGTTCCTAAAAGTTCTTTGGCTTTTCTAAGTTCTAAAGTTATAGCTTCATTAGCTATAACTTTGGCTTGAAGGTGCTTGATGTTAAGCTTTAGGTCTAAAGTTATAGCTTCATTAGCTATAACTTTGGACTCTAATTCCTTCTTTTCAGCCATAGTAGAATCTAACGTTGTTACTTTCTCAGCTATAACTTTAGATTATAACTTCTTAGCTTTGGCTTTCAGAGTATGATTCTCTTCTGCAATTTCGAGAATCTGTTCCTTTAGATATTTTAATTCAAAGTCCTGTTTGGGACACTTATCAAGAGATTGTTCAAATAATTCAATTAAAGCACTTTTAGATAATTTCTTAACGCGTTTTTTAAGCTCAAGATAACTTACCTCTTCATCGTCATTTTCGTCTGATTCTCCGAGAAAGCAATAATTCGAGTGAGAGTTTGTGCTTTCATCGTCGCTGTCGAAGATTAGGTCAAGACTAACGCTGTTGAGACAAAGGTTGGCCACTTCGTCGTCTTCAGATTCCTCGTCATCTTCTGAGTCAAGGTCTCCCCAACACGAAGCCATCATAACCTGTTTAAATTCTCTTTTTGTCTTCTCACGTTTTGTCTTGTCCTTGATCTTCTCCCATGTTGGACAATCCTTGATCATGTGACCAGATTCTCCACACTTGAAGCAATCTCTATTTACGAAGGACGACTTTGATTTAGTAACCTTTTTGTTGGATGACTTGTTGTTGTTGTTGTAGAATGATTTTGTTTGTTTGTTTCGAAATATCTTATTTTTGAAACGGCGTGCAAATAGAACAGTTTCATCCTCTAGTTCAGAGTCAACTTCCTCTCTCTTTAAGGCCATACTCTTATTACGGCTTGGTTCATCGTCATCTTTGTTAAGAGTAATTTCATGGGCCATAAGAGCATCGATGAGTTCTTGATAGGATAGGTTTTCAAGATCTCGTGATTCCTCCATTGCAGTGACTTTAGCACGCCACTTCTTAGTCAGGCTCCTAAGAACCTTTATAGCAATGTCCTCAGTACTGAATTTCCTACCTAGGTTTTTCAGTTCGTTTATGATGCTTGAAAACCTTGCGGACATACTATCTAGGGACTCATTAGGCTCCATAATGAATAGCTCATATTTTTGCATAAGCAAATCTATTCGGTGCTTCCTAACAATGGAAGTACCTTCATAAGCTAATTCAAGCCCATCCCATATCTCCTTGGTCGTAGAGCACGAAGAAAACCAATCAAACTCTGTAGAAGTCATTCCGTTTTGCAGGAGACTTATTGCTTTGGAGTTCTTTTCGGCCTTCTTATAGTCGGCCTCGACATAGTCCTCTTCTTTCTTTTCATAGGTAGTGCCTTCCTCGGATGCCACAAGAATTTTGTGCGGTCTGTTTTGGGTAATCCTCCAGCACTCCCAATAGTGACCCTTCACATAGTGAGTCATCATGTTTTTCCATAATCCATAATTCTTCCCATCAAAGACGGGACACTTGAGATATTTGGAATCCATTTATCACGTGATAGGCAGCGGAATATAAAACAATAAGATAAATGAAAAACAAGATGGATCAGCCTCTTTACGGTTAGGCAATCAAGAGCACGTGGCTCTGATACCAATTGAAGAGTCTATTGATCCAAAATACTCAAGAGAGGGGGGGTGAATTGAGGATTTAAAACTTTTCTGAGCTTTTTCGATTATGTATATGCAATTGATTATTTAAAGTTTATTGATTAAACTTTAACTAATCAACTAGGAATGTAAAACGAAATAAACAAACAAAGGAAAGAACTAGGAGACACACGGTTTTTGAAGTGGTTCAGTTTCACAAGTCGAAACCTACGTCCACTATTCTCGATTAATAAATTTAGTACCTTTCTACGGATTACAAATTTACTAACCCAACTCGTACAACTAACTCTTGCTGTAACTCAATGAATACCGTTAAATACTCGAGTGACTAACTTACGCTAATAAGAAAGCACTAATGATTCTTGCAAAGGTTCACGTTAATGAACAAGTAAGAAATCAACTAAGCACTATTATCTTATAACGATAACAATAAGAACGAGTATATGAGTTTAAAACACACGACCTTTCAAAAGATAAGAAGTCGGTTTTTCTGCTTGAAAACACATGGGTTGCTTTGTAAAATTAAAATCAATTTTTATGCTTAAGGTCTCTCTTTTAGATGTTGTAAAGAGTAAAGTATTTATAGGAAGGAATGAGCAGGGCAACTCGGTTTACACAAACCCTAATAGCCGATTAAAGGAGATATGTTAACAAATCATATCTTCTATTATTTCTTTCTAAAAGCGTTAAAAGATAATAAAGAATATTCCAAAAGATAGAATATAATCTGTTCAAATATTATCTTTACTATAAATTCTAAATATGATAAGATTTCCTAAAACAAGAATATCTTTTATCATAAACAAATATATTAAGTAAGATATATAAGATATGTAAAGATATTATTATGGAATAAAATCTTTACCAAATATACCCTAGGTAACACGAGATGTCACGGCTCATAAGCCTCGGGACTCGTGCAAACCCTAGCTCAATATATGGGTTAGAATTTAGGTTTTAAGAGAGGTTTTGTTGAAACCCTAATTAGTAGCAAGGTCCAACTCATAAGTTGGTCCAAAACAACTACTAGTCAACGTTCAACATAAAACCGAACTCCGCACTAAACCGGGCTTAATTAAATAAATACTTTTAACAAAACATTTAAAATAAACTTTAAACAATTTTCAAAACAATTTTGAAACATTATAAGTCGTGTATAATAAACTCAGCATCTCAATGTTATAGTAGGAGAGCTATAACATTGAGCTCTTTTACTAGTAATGTTATAGCTGCAAAGCTATAACTTTACCAATTCAAGAAACTCATTCTTGGTTATCATTACGAGATAATCACTTATACTATTATAATCTTCAGGGAGATCTTCGAGTATAGGCTACGTCATCATCCAAGCTTGATTAATCTTTAGACGGACTTCATCTTCACATAAATCTTGAATGAATATTTATATCGTTTGATCTTGAATAGAGGCTTGAACATTTTATACTATCATCACAATCTCCTTTGTTGCTTGTAATAAGTTGATTCTAAAATACTTAGACAAACGATTACGCGCAACAAGTATATAAAATATAAAAAACCTTGACATCATCAAAACACAAACATATAAGCTATATGGTTCAACATAAACCC
Organism: Silene latifolia; assembly: GCF_048544455.1. Lineage (NCBI taxonomy): Eukaryota > Viridiplantae > Streptophyta > Magnoliopsida > Caryophyllales > Caryophyllaceae > Silene > Silene latifolia. The sequence continues at coordinate 6,875,847 of NC_133538.1, forward strand.
TTCCTTCCCTAACCCTAAAATCATTTCTATCTTTCCCCTTATCTCTCCAAACTCTCTCCCTTCTCTATAAACCCTCACAAACACCTACTACTTGGGATTCAAGCTTGGATTAGAAGATTTTTAACCTTCCTCTTCATCTCCTTAACCTATTAAGTAAAGATCTACCCTTTTCTAGCCTTTTAAACCCTAACTTTTGGGGGAATTTGTTATGGGTTATTAATTAGTAATTAGTATGTATTATTGGGGTAATTAAGGGGTGATAATAAGGGATTTTGTAGTAAAAACTAGTATAGGATGCATTGTGATAGTTATTATGTGATTTTTATAGGATGAGACGGTTTCTTGAGATAGTTTCGGTCCGGATGAGAGTAGCTTGAGGAGATTGCTAAAAGGTAGGTTAATCCTACTCGGTTTTAATAATATGGTATTTTTTATGTTGATGTTGTAATTAGTCTCACATAATTTAGGGCATTTGCATTATTACATGTTTAGTGGTTAAATACATCATTAAGAGGATGATTATGACATGTTGGGTTGTATTTCATGTTTTGGTTGTTATTGTGTATATGGACGATGTGTTGTTGTTTAAGAGACGTAAGACGGTTGGGAGACCATCTTACGCTTGATTCGCCTCTTGGAGCTTCCCACTCCAAGGGGGATGTGCACATTAATGGCTTGAGTCACGGAGGGACTCGTGTGGTTGAGACACGACGTCTGGCAGGGGATCCGATTGGCTTCCAGACCTGGTACGTGTGGGCGTGTCCTGGTACCTATTTGTAATTGTTGGTATGTCCGGGCGTGTCCCGATACCAGGGTGGTTGTCGGTATGTCTAGGCATGTCCCGCTACCGTGGTAGTAGAGGTTGGTCGATAGTGCGTCATTCATATTAGTAGTCATGTTGCATATTCACACACTTGAGTCGTGTCACGCTTTATTTGTTTATTGAAATTAACATTTGTGTGTCTGTATAATTATCACCTATTTCCGAGGTGGCCTGTTTCAAGCCATATGATATTTCCAATCGTATGGGGAGCAGGTTATGTACAGGTTGTTTAGGATAGCACGCGGGAGATGGACGAGCTTGATGAGTCACGAGACGAGTATAGTTTGTTACATGAGTATAGTGGTCATGAGTTGTATTTTTATTCATTAGTTTATGCTTATAATAACTAAACTTGTTATTTACTTAATAAAGTTTCTTAATTGTAATTCCGATCTCACTTCCTCGGCAAACCGAGACGGTAACATTCCCTAATTACCATGGCCAGGTAAGAAAGGGGAGTTACATTTATGGCATTAATTGACTTTGTTCAACACTACCTATGACGAATATGGAAATTTCATATGGAATTTTGTCCAAATTGACACTTTTAAAATCAAGGTTCTTCAGGAGAAAATTTCTACTATTGTGTTTAATACTTAACTTAATGTTTCTAAGACACCTTAATTCTTGCGAGTAATGTAATACCCGGTAATTTTATGGCGTGGTTAGTAGGTAGCCGATGGTGGAAATATGGTTATTAATTTAATTGGAGTATTTTATATTTTATAAAATGATAGTTATAATTAATGAATATGTTGAGAGACGGAAAATAATAATAAAATAATGAATGTGTAACAACCCGGATTATAAAACAAAAGAAAAACTTATATTAAAAGAATTATCAGAGTATATCAATGATAAAAGGGTCAAGGTGGCGGAAACACCTGACCAATCCGGTTCGCTACTAAAACCAAAAAAAACTAATACATTATTCAAAGGTTCTCAAAACATAAAAACAAAGTCCTAATTTATTATTCATCTCGCCGCACAGTACTTCCCCAACAAGATATCATCCAAAACAGCAATCATCTAAACAACCCGAGAATGGGGGTCGACAATCAGTCGGGAATAACTAGATGCTCTCTCAGTCATGTTTACAACAATTGCATATAATTAACAATCATTAACAAATGAAATGTAAAACCAGTAAACATGTGAGATCATCTGTACTCATGAAAACCTAATACAACTTACCATGACCTATCAATCTTAGACGGGATCATGCAAACCTAAGCCATATGCAACCACTAGACCATGTACACTTATAACCAACGTAGCACACGACCCATAACAACTCAAGGCACAATGCTAGCATCAAAGCATAGCGAATACGATAACACACAATCTACAACAACAGAAGGGACAAAGCTAGCAACAAAGCATAGCGAATAGAGCGAACGCCCGTTAGAGCGTATCACCACTGCCTCTAACTTGTCAGAGCGTATCACCACTGCCTCTGACTGACGGAGCGTATTACCACTGCCACCATCGGTGTGGAGCGTATCACCACTGCCTTCACGGTAATATGTATAGCGTATCACCACTGCCTATATGCCTAAGACCTGGCTTGACCCCTCGATGCAATAACTGTACACCGAACGACACTCGGGACCCAAAGCGTATAACTGACGACTCTGGCCACCCCCGAACATAGACCAAAATAAATCCCGCATCAACGGGTGGCGTTTGTTCATTCCGATAGTATATATCTGATACTACCGTCACCTATTCAACCAGCCAACAAACAAATGCACAGTATAACTGACTGTACCAATACGCGTGAACAACATCATGACTCAACTCATAGGATAGTATAACTGACCATCCTACTTATCATATGAACAAGAGTAACCAAAGACATATGCAACACAAGGACATAACATATTAAACACAATACAACATATGAAACACGTACAAGCAACCAATGTTATAGTAACTTCAGCTATAACTTTAACAATAACCTTACCTCGTAACCCAATGTGATATTAGCTTTAGCTATAACATTGACTCCATTAGCCTAATGTTACATTAGCATTAGCTATAACATCCACATGTGACTTAAGTTATAGTAGCCCAGCTATAACATTGAGCTATAATCTCAAAGTTATACAGCTTCACCTATAACTTTATCACAACCTCGGAGTTGTGCCAACCTAGCTATAACATTGAGTCATAATCTCAAAGTTATACTAGTTGAGCTATTACTCTAGGCCTTCTCATAAACACCCACCAAGCCGCCACTAGGGTTTCCATTGGGAACCCTAGCCGCGCACCATACACCCAAAAACGAGGCATAAGCAACATACGTTATGCAAATTTAACGGTACAAACACATACGTAAACACACAAACACAATTCACATGATAGTAAACAATCAAACACGTACTAATTACACAAATCAATTATTAAATCATGTAAATTACATCAAATTGGCATAAACACAACTAAAGGAAAACACCTAGTTACCTTTTTAGCGCATTAAACACTAGAGATCGTTTTCCATGATATAGATGTCTTCTCCAGGTGCAGTTTCCACGCCTTTATTGAATCACCACACGTGCCAAAGGGAAACGTTCCCTATTAAAATACTAAACGATAACTATAAAACAATAAAACCACGCGAAAACATTAAACTTACGACGAGGATAGATAGATCCAAAGAGTAGGATTAATATAGGCACGAAAGATGATGAAGAGAACGATGAAGGAGGCGCACGAAACCCTAGAGAGGGTGGAGGCACACGACACCAAGGGAGAAAAGAGAAGAGAGAAACTAGGTTTAGGGTTTTCTGAGAAATATGAAAAGAAAATCAAGGGTTTGATTTCCCTTCTTATTTATAGAGAAGCTTATGGGTTTATTCCAAGTTTAGGCCCAGAACTCACTCATGTTGCTCCATAATCACGTGAAACCCAAGAAATAAATGGGTCTTCATAGTTTTCGAACCCAACAAGCCCAAAAGACAAGAGACGGATATTTTCCCGGAAAATAAAATATGAAATATGGGAAAATAAAATTAAAGAAATATATTACGGAAATTAGGGGTATTATAATCCAACCCCCTAAAAAGAAGTTTCGCCCTCGAAAATTGATATGAGAACTACCTCACTTGAAAAGATACAGATACTTCTCTCGCATAGACGCTTCGGTTTCCCAAGTCTCTTGCTCATACTTCTGACTCCTCTACAAAACCCGAACTAAAGGTACAACCTTATTCCTTAGCCTCTTCTCCTGACGTTCAAAAATACGAATGGGTCGTTCCTTATAAGTCAGGTTAGTCTCAACCTTAATAACATCAGCCTGTAGAACATGGGAAGGATCACTGCGATAACGACGCAACTGCGACACATGGAAAACATCCTGAACCTTTGACAAGTTCGGAGGTAAAGCAAACCTATAGGCTACCTCACCAACTCTCTCGAGCACCTCATAAGGTCCAATATACTTAGGACTAAGCTTGCCCTTAATCCCAAATCTCTTGACACCTTTCATTGGCGAAACCTTAAGAAAAACCTTATCACCAACCTCAAACTCAATTGGCCTACGCCGCAAGTCTGGATACGACTTCTGCCGATCCTGGGCTGCCTTAAGCTTCTCACGGATCAACTTCACTTGGTCAATCGATTCCTGAACTAACTCTAGGCCAAGAACGATTGCCTCACTAGAATCGTCCCAATACAAAGGACTATGACACTTCCTTCCATAAAGTGCCTCAAAACACCAAAAGAATTTTCGAGATTTTACTTACAGTAATTAAAATATGCATGTGAGACTATATCAAAATTTTATGTCCAGATTTAACATGCAACTATTTTTAATTAACATTTAACCAAAATACGACATTTTGACTCCGTTTTTAGTCGAAATATGATAAAAAAAAATAGCAATTAAATTTCAAAACTCACCAAATTTGACCACAAACATTTTGAGATTAGTAGATACCCATGAAATAAAAATTTCGTGCAAAAACCATTTTTAAAACAAATTTTCGATTTTCGATAAAAACGCCTAAAATCAATATACATGCAACAAGTTAGCTCTGATACCACTTGAAAGTCTAAGACCCCTAATTAGACCCCTCTAATTATTTTACCAAATTACATTAATTTAGTGTTTAAAGGATCTATGTGACATGCATGCAAATATAATGGCATAAATATAAATATGAGTAGAAATTTCCTTACAATGAGGTTAAGGCGATAATAACAACAACTATTGATGTCTTATAGAATATCTACAATGCTTAGGATGATCCTCCAAATACCCAACCTCCAAAGTAGAAGGTCTCTTTTGGTTGCACCCAAGAACTTGCTCCAATTAGTATAAGAAATATTAACTAGATATTTCTAATACTAACCCTTATTTATAATAAAAAAAAAACATTATTACTAACTCTTAGTAATAATATGAGAATATTAAATTTTTATGTTACAAATTATTATTAAGGATTTCTAATATTTTAGAGAGATGTGTGTTTTTGAGAGATAATGCAAAACAAGTGACCAAAAGTTATGTGCATCAAATGCATATTTTTAGGCCTTATGGCCTACCAACGAGAGAGAGAGAGAGAGAGAGAGAGAGAGAGAGATTATATATATATATATATATATATATATATATATATATATATATATATATATATATATATATATATATATAGAGAGAGAGAGAGAGAGAGAGAGAGAGAGAGAGAGAGAGAGAGAGAGAGAGAGAGAGAGAGAGAGAGGGGGGTGGAGTGCGTTAACTATTTTGCATGCTTGTAAGATCATTATTGGAAGAACAAAAGGTAATTGGAAAGAACAAAACATGGGTAAGAGAAAAAGCATCCATAAAGCTAATGATTAAATCCATTTTTCTCTCATTTCTTCCCATATACACGACATCCATAACCATGTATGGGTCCATTTTAATTTAAATATTTGTCTTACAAATATATATATAAATCACCCACTTAATCATCTTATATGCTTAAGTGTTTCCCAATTATTTTGTCTAATAACACTCCTTATTTACACATGTACACTTACCAAAGATAACACTAATCATATTAGTCAATTATTACAATTTTAGTGAATTAATAATTATTTACTAAATCTCGTCTTACTTAACAAGTTTATTAATCAATTATCGTATAGTTAAATAATAAATTCTGAAGGCCATGAGTTCTAAACTCGATCTCTCTATTAAAACTCAATTGACTAACTTTTAGTCAATAAATCAAGGGACTAATTAAACTGTATCATATACAAATAATTAGCTTTCTGTTGGACCTCATTCCTATTGGTGTACCCGACAGGGATCAGATGAACACCGTCGTCATACGAGAGTAACGTCAAACCCTAATTGGCCAATCATTACCGATATACGTTGATCAGCTGACTAGTATCATCATAAAATATCCTAGGTTTATTCCTTTAATGAGATTTATTATTTAAGCGCACTATTGTTGAAGAGTTTAGGATTCGAAGTACCTAAGAGGTGAAGGGGGTGAATTAGGTACTATTTCAAAATTTCAACTTTAATCTTTATTGTTTAAAAATAAGTTGATTAACGATGTGAAGAGCAAGTGGATACATCAATTAAATTGATTGATTAAATGTGTATAACGAAAGCTCAAGGAGACGAATGAAGTTTAGAAGTTACAGTTGTTCTGACTGTTAATTGCTGATCTTAGTTTATGAAGAAAAGACTGAAGACCAGAAGTGACAGTATTCAGGACTGTTACTAACAAAACCGTAAAAGAAAAACGATAAGTAAATTGCAGCGGAATTAAAGGCGAAGGTAGATCAACACAACGGTTTTGAATTGGTTCGGCCAACACTCTAAGGGCCAACGTCCAATCATATTTTATTGATAAGTGAAGTTATCTAGTCCGACTACTTAAGACACTTACAATAAAAGGACCAAAAACCTACTCCGGTTGCGACACGAGTTCTAAGACTACTCCGTCTATGAACTCTACACTAACTAGAATGTTTACAAAACCAAGTTTCGTTTGACTAATTCTTACAAAGAATTGAGAAGGACAACTTATTGGTACAAACGATTCTAGATGAGAGAGTACAATACTATGAAGTAACAGTGTTAATGGCTGACACACTTGAAGACTTAGAAGATTTTTGCAAATGAAAAGCTTTGAGTTCTTAAAATCGATTTTGCAAAATGCTTTGTATTCTCAGGTAAAAAGTCTTGCTTTCAAAGTGAAGGGAGGTGCTCCTTTTATAGGGAAAAAAATGAATGGATGCATGCTAGGGTTTTTAGTCAAAAATTTTGGTCATGAGACAAAAGTGTTGACCTTCCCAAATTAGCACCAAAAAGGACTTCTTTCTAAGAAGCATAAAGGAGAAAAGAGAGTGTAATTATCCTTAAAGAGCCTTTGTGTTTTCAGAAACAAAGTGGAGAGGATATTAACAAGAAGACAACTCTTGATAATGGAAGGAAAGAACCAAACAATGTTTCATAAAAGCCAAAGAAAAGTTGTAGCATAAAAGAAGAAATCTTTTGAAGTGCCATTTATAAACTCTTTTAAAAGACCACCCTTCAAATATTTCAAACTTAAAACTCTATTTTAAATCTGATGAATAAAAGCCTATTTTAATAAAAGTGAAATATTCAAGATGAAAGACTTATTTCAAGTGTGACGGATCAAACATGACAGTCAGGCACACTGTTACCCGTGATGAGTAACGGTATGCTTAACTATTACCATTACATGTATTCTACCCTTTCATCTTTACATAGGTTGACAAAATGACTCTAAATCTTGGGTTGCAAGCAATTGACGATCCTTGATTGATTAAGACTTGCAAATTGATCAATTAATCCTGAAATAAAAAACTAAGAAGGCACAACTTAAATGGGTATGTCATCATCAATTAAGAGAACCCAGCAATTGTGAAGGACACCTACTCCAACGGCATGGGTATATTCAGAATAGATGGTGTGTGCTTAAGCATATGTTTATTAAATGTCTAATAGCTAGAGAATCACTTCAATTGAAGGACAAATTGGCTCAATTAGGGATATGTACTGATGATAGGTGTTGGCTATGTCATAACCATGCTGAAACACATATGCACCTGTTTCAACCCTGCGAATACTGAACGAAAATTTTCATTGTTATAACTCTTCCTCCCGTAGAGTGAGAAACCCAAAAAAAGCCCCAAATTAAAATAACCCTACAAAATCGACCACCTCCTCGCCGGCGACTATTCCGGTCGCCTCTTTAGGTCGCCGGCGAGGTTTTTCCAACCTTTTCAATTCGATTCCTCTCTGCTATCAGTCGCTTGCTTCCCCGTTGTTGGAATAAGAGGGATTTTAATTGATCTCTGGTCTGTTCGTTTTCTTTCGAGGGTTGTTTATCGATCATTTGTCGTAGATACCATCATCTGGTGCAACTTCCTTGGAGCGCTTTTCCTACTGGGAGCTGCGTTTTGTGCATCACGGCCGATGACTTCATCTTCCCTTCCTTGTGGGTTTGGTTGCTAATTAATAATCTTGTTCTAGTTTAATAAGTTTATGTTTTAATATCACTTGGTTGGGTTGGTACTTGATTTTTTCGGTGGGGATCTTGCTTGCATCCTTCTGCTGCTGGTTGTTTTGGTATAAGGTTCCCTTTTTTCCTGCTTTTTGTGTTTTCCATTTTCCTGCCAGTCAAGCTCCGAGTTTTTTTTCTAGTGGTTAATTGTTTCGAGGTACTAGATCGTTCATCTGTTTTTGCTGGGTCTTTGTTTAGTCACTTATTTCTGTTTTTTCGGAGCTTAAGGAGTACTCGTTTCCGCTTTTTGATAGTTGAATGATGTCTTCTTCTACCGGTCACTATAAATTTCTTGAAGCTTTTTCTTGTACCCATGTGAGCGATGGGTTTATGGAGAATGATGGGGATAGGATGTTAGGCTCTTTTATGAAATTTCAGGGGTTAGCTCCGTTAATCTTACTGAAGTGAGGGAGCTTAAAGATAGGGGGAACGGTATATTTAGGCAAAATCATTTTGATAGTGCTGCAGCATGTTATGAAGAAGCTTATAAATTGATTAGTTTAAGCTTGAAAAATATTGGAGGTGAAGATATTCAATCATTATCTGACCTTGCTGTTTCCCTTATTTCTAATATGGTTGCTTGTGCCCTGAAACTTGAGGAATATAGAGCTGCTTCGGGTTTATGCTCCATGATTTTGGACTCATTTCCTCGTAATGTTAAGGCACTTTTTCGTAGGGAGGTTTCTTATATGAAGTTGAAAGGTTTTCGAAAGCTGAATTGGATTTGGTGGAGGCCTTAGTGGTTGTACCTAGTAATAAGGATGTTTTAAGGGAATTAAATGTGGTAAAAGGTCACCTTCTTATTAAGGAAAATGGTAAAAGAATGCTGGAAGTTGCTACTAAAGATTGCGTGGATGAGAACAATAAGAAGCATGTTAATGTCCCGGTTGTCCCGGCATATGATGTAGGTATAAAAGTTAGTGAAAGCGTGGTCACAGAGGTGATGAATGATCCAAAGGATGTTAGTATAAAGGATAATAAGAGTGTGAATATGGAAGTGATGGAGGGTCAAATTTTTTGTGCCAATAAGTCAGTTCTGGTGTTCTCCAAAAAGGGAGGGGGTAGTTCCCGTCTAAGGATTCCCGCGGAGTCTTTTAAAAAGTTGTTGGATTGTAAAACGGTGAGCTTTTACCGTAAACGTGATTTGTCAACTTTAACAATTCGTATTCTTAATGGTGAGACTACTAAGGAGCGAGACAATATAAGAGAACGATGTAAAAAAGAAGAAGAAGAAGAGGAGGAGATGTCCTAAAAAGTGGAAATCTAAGATGATGGGGGCTATGAACGAAGACATGACTTCTTCTGAGGTTATCAACGTGAAACTTGATATTCCTAGCGCAAGCTTTAACGCGTCATCTACTGAGCCTGTGACTTCAAGTGCGTCTTCAATCTCTGACAATTTTTCTTCTCCTAGTACTCATATCCCCCATGATAACACTAGGGGTGTTACTAATGATCCAAGTGTTCCTGCCTCTCTGCCTTTCATCTTTTCAGCTCGTCCTAAAATGTGTAAGATTCTCTCGTCTAAGAAGCCATCAGGCGCCCCTATTACTCCTATGCTTTGCAGGTACCCCTCTACTCATCATGTGCACGAGAATTGGAGAATCGCCACTTCCAAGTTGAATCAAAGCCAAGGGGATGAATCACCAAGACACAATTTATCTACTTTCTCAAAAAGTAGATCTCTCTCTCATAACTTTCTACGTCCTCGTGGCATAAGTGTGTCTTGTTGTAGGTACTCCTCCGAAGCTCAGTTGATAAAGAAGAGAAAAGAAATGTTCGCTTATTTGGTCAGGTCTGATCGCCCTGCCAAGAAGCCTTTTATGGAAAACAACCCCATCTGTAGTTTTATTTCTTATCCTAATAATGTATTAATAAATTCCGACTCCGAGAGTCAGGTAGGTACTGCTTAAGGAACTTTTCTTTTCTGCTTCCAAAAAAAAAAACCCTGCGAATACAGTAAAGTTATTATTAGTAAAATTTCTGTATGACTCCATATCAAGCTTCCCTACATAAATACTTTGGCCTGGGTATCAAGCAAGCTTTGGGTAAAAGAGAAGAAGAATGTAGTGATTGCTTTGCTATAAGTTGTGTATTATTTTAGTTGGAACCATAGAAAAAGAACAAGATTGGAAGGGCGTTGACACACCCGTACACAATTGTGAAGGAAATACAGAAAGCAATGAGGATGAGGATGACTACTAGGCCGAGTCATTCTGTCCCGGCTAAAGATGTTGCATGGGTTAAAGCTACAAATTAATTGTATCAAATGATATAGTTTGGCCTAGTAGATGTATTAATTGTATCAAATTAATTTTATCAAATGTATCAAATTAATTGTATCAAATGATTAATTGTATCAAAGAGATGATTGTTTATAAAATGACTTTGTATGATCTTAATGAGAAGCTAGCCTTTTACTAAAAAAAGGATGTAGTAAGATCCATCATCGTAAATAAAGCCTACGATCGTAAGAAGTATTGTATAATCATGGTTTGCAAGGTTTAGGCATCTTGGTTGCTACCTTTAGGCCTTCAGGACCAAGAAAGTAGCGCATAAGCATAAGCGTTTAATGCATATGGGGGAGAGGAGTGGTTGTGAAATGGGCCTGACACGCCTAAAACGTCGCTATTTAAGACGATCAAATTAACAATTTATTATACCACAATACGTAGTAATTAATACTAATTCTAAACTAATAAAGTAGTAAGCAATGGGATCGAACCTAAGAGAAGAGGGGTTTTGCAATGGTGAATTCAAAAGAGTAACTAGAACAATTGTGACAAATTAAACAACAAACAAGTATGAAAGGGGGGGGGGGGTTGGTTTGGTTTGGTTTTTAAGAGTAACAAAGACAAAGAAATATTCAAACAAGAGTATGTAGCAAGAAATCAAACAAGCAAGTTTTAAGATAGAAATTTATCAATTTTAAGGAAAACTTAATCCGACTCAATAAAGTGAGGCACTTTAGTTAGTAAAACCACAAAATCAATCCTTTAATTATATATTATCACCCTATTGTAAAGATTAATCTTCTAAATCTCCTTAATGATGGCTAAATAACAAGAAAATCACACTTAATCAAATAACCCAACTTATCAATCCTACCAAGTAGAAATCACATACACTGGTCAAATTAATAAGAAGATAAGAGCACTAGAGATTCAATAAGGGTAAATAGACACAATGAAATTACGATTAATGCCTAATTACAAGTTAATCTTTTACTTGCTAATTAAGCCAAGAAGAAATCACATTCATTAGCATAATAACAAGGTGTTGCAAAGATGAGATTACAAGGAAATTACACTTAATAATCCCAACAACAATAAATTAAGGAACTTGGTTAATTAAGCAACAAGAAAATCACACTTAATTACTCAATGTAAACAGGGTTTCCAAAATTCAAACAATAAACACAAAGGATTAACAATGATAATGAAAATTAAGGAAATATTAAGTAGTCTTATAACCAAAGATTACACCTTTGAGCCGGATTAAGAAGAGGAGATTAGTTCTCCATAGTAGATCTAACCCAATCAAAAAGATGAATAATTCCCAAAATTACAACTTGATTAATTAAAGTAAGCATAAGATATCTTAACCTAGAGGAAAACAGCCTATATATAGTCTCACATAAGCTAATAACCATGGGCTTAACGTAGGAAAATCCCGTAATACAAAACGGCACAAACTCGGAAAACTCGCACCGTGCGAGTTCTGGAGTCTGGAAACTCGCACCGTGCGAGAAGTGGCCTTGAGTGCGTTTTTCAATCGTTGCTTCCTTGATCCTTGGAAGGCTTTCTCATGATGTTTCTTCAATGCTTGTTCTTCACCCTTCCTTTGATGCTTCTCTTGGTCTCTTGGCACCTCATTCTTCGCTAGAAAACCATGCTAAGTGATAAAGCACTCGGAATTGGTCAAATAACGTTAAAATTGTCAAAAACCGTTACCAAATGTTACCAAATGAGCTCCAAATGATGCCAATTGAATGTGAAAATAGGAGCTCATCAAACACCCCACACTTAGCCCTTTGCTCGTCCCGATCAAACTAAAGTAAAGCTAAACACCGCTAGGCTAAGAAAACTGCATGGGCACTCCTAATTCCCCTCTCTTCTCTCACACTTCCTTCTTATATCATCCCTCTTCTAAACACATGGTCACTTTTCGTCAAAGCTTCAACATAATGAGTAAGTGACCCAAAATTCTCCAGAGCTTACCTCTCTTCCCTCACTCGCCTTCCCTCATTCTAAGATGATCCTAGTCCATCGATTCTTTATCACCAACTCTTCACCAACAATAACAACTCTCCTTATTTCTCCCCCTTATCACTCCACTCAATTCAAACCCAAGATCACCCTAGTCATCAAAGCATCTCCTAACACATCAATTAGGCAACCTAAATTTCCTCCAAAACTTCTCAATTCATTCATTCAAAACAACACAACTCACTTCTTCATTCACTAAGTGTATCAAGCGCTAATTAAAAATTCGGCCTCCAACACCCCCCCCCCCCCCACTTAGCCTTCCGGGCTTCTAGAGCTCCACCACTTATGTCACCACCATCAAATGGAAGTAGTCATGTATGTGACATGATTTCAAGGCTTCAAAGAGTCAACAAGATTTTCCAATTTTTCCTAATTCTCTCATTTTGCCTAAACCGCCCTTTCGGGTTTTCGTTTTAGCTCTTTTCCTCACCTCTACTCTCGTGGCTCGCACTCTTTTTTTCATTTTGCCCGGAGTACCCTTTCGGGTTTTCACTACGGCCTCGGCCACTTTCCCACTTTTGCCTAGGATGCTCTTTCGGGTTTTCATCCTAGCTGGGTTTTCTTCTTCTTTTCTTTCTTTTTCTTTTCCTTTTTTTTTTCTTTTTTTTTCTTTTTTTTCTTTTGTTTCTTGAATTGAAATACGATGCATGAAATGAATATATTACAAAATATACATGATGTTACCAACTCATGTCCACCCCACACTTAATTCTTCACTTTGTCCCCAAAGTGTGAGGTGAACACCCTAAACCCGCTCAAGAGTGTGAGCTTGAGGCACCTCCATTTCCCGGAGGTCCTCCCTTTGTTCTTGATTCCCTTCTTCTTCGAAATCTTGCCATCTCGGCTCTTGTTTCATTCACTTGAGTCTCACCATAGCCTTGGTATTGGGTGGGGAATTGTTGCATATGTTGGCCACTCATGGCCGCCACCATATCAAAAGTTGAATTTTGGAAATAACGCACTTCCTCCATGTCCTCTTGGTAGTGGTGGTAGCGGTTTTTGGTGATTACCCACCGGGCATTCTCCGTGAGTTGAATTTGAGAGAGAGTGGACTCAAGGTTTGTTACACGGTTTATGATATCCGATTGCCAAGTTTGGAAGGCCGGATAGTTGAATTGTGGTGCCATGAAAGGATGTTGTTGTGGTGGTGCTTGTGGCATGTGAGATGGAGTGAAGTGGGGTTCATCAAAAGCAGCATTTGGCATTGGTTCCTCAAAAGGTGCATCAATATGTGGCATTTCACCATAAGTTAGAGCTCCCCCCCCCCATTGTGGTTGCTCTCCACCTTCCTCATTGTCGGGTTCAACTACATGGGCTATATCAACCCGAAGGTCCACAAACTCGTCATCGGGGTGTGGGATTTATCTGTATGCATCCCTTTATTTTAGGGATTATAACGAATATAAAGTGATGATAACTAGTCATAAAGTGAATTGCATAAACAAAATCGTAAAGGATTAAGAAATAACCTTCGGTCCTAGCTTTTATGGCCTATGAACAATATCGCAATGATATTCTCGTATCAGTTGCACCCAAGACGATATGAGAAATGCCCTTTGATTTTGCTAGAATCAATCCAAAAATTAACTGATTAATTTTTAGGTTTTTGTGTTTTTCTTTTGATGAGAGGAGGCAAGAATAGCTTAGGAAAAATTAGGTTAAAAAATTCTATCCCTCATCACCCTATACAACCGAGTATATAGATGATTAGGGTAGATTTTCTTGTTTTATTTTTCGGCCCATATGCTAACCGAAATAAGAGAGATCCATTTCTCTTTTTTTCGGTTTTTACAAAAATGTATAAAATGTGTTTCTAGTGAGGATCGAACCCATAACCTCTTGGATTGAGTACCCTTACTATTACCACTATGACACATTCAACTTGTTGATTAAATATAACCGATTACATTTAAGCACGAATTAACAGATTAATTCGTCCAAGCTAACATTACATACATTTAATTAAATATAACTTATTATATTCAATTTACGAATTGACAGTTAATTCGTCTCAACTAATATTATTTAATCTTCATTAAATAATTGTCTCATCAACACATTGACTAACTGTTTAGTCATATAAGGCATCAATGTGATTATATTTCCATAACCACATCTCTCAAACACATCCTATAGGTGTGACCTTTAGGGACCAGTTGATCACCGCCATCTGTATGATAATAACGTCAAACTTTCTAGCAAGCCAACCGTTATTAGGTAATCGTTAATCAACTGATTAAAATACAAAGTATACCCTTGTGAACCTGTAAGAGATTTACAAATATTATCACACTAATTTGTGGAGGACACAAGCTCCAACAAACTCCCACTTGTCCTCACAAGTGTATGTGCGATAATCGATTCTCATATCCTAAAATTTCTCCCACTCAATGTAAAACAATTTGGAAATCCGGATTCACAAAGGTCGTATTTTACAAGCGATCATTATCAAGAGTGGTTTCCCCGACTAGAGAGTAAGTTAACTGATAAACGAATCATCATTCGAGCATGGCCATGCATTTCAGTTACAACTCCTCGAGTGGCCCTGAGAAATAACTATACCTAATAAGGGTTGGATATTTTCCTCAACTCGAATCCTGCAGATGTAAGCACAGTATGAAATGACCCAGAAAAAATCTACTTAGCCTCCAGTTACGGCAGACCCTGAGAAAGAAACCAAAGTCACCCAAAAACTGCCTTAATCTCAAGAGACAGTCGATAGTCAAAAGAATCGAGTCTAGGAACACAATGGATGTCCTATCCACGACCTGGCACCGAATGTTATTAAACATTTAGGACTCCATTACGTTGTCACAAAAAGTTGTCCTACGAGGTATCGTTATAATCTCGCATCTGTGATCGATCAGTCAACCGTTTGACTTATGGCTCGTTGAACCCACCATCAATCGACTGCACAATATAATAGCCGGAGTTATCAGCTCACATTGGCGATTACGGACTAAAACAAATATAATGTAATTCAGTTCACTTTGTGGCGTTCAAAGTTGTCAGTACAATCCACATGAAAAACAAAATATTATAATAAAACGATGAAGTTATAAGTAGTATATGAAAAAAATAACGTATCGAATTCATAATCAACTACTATAACTCAGGTACACGTTTAATTCTCATGGAAATAACGTGCCCTCTATGCTTATCATTTTTCAATGGCTTAGTAATAGAATCTGCTACAACATCTTGTTTGGAACTATTCCAGCTGACCGCAGCACCATTAAGAGTGAAGACCATTAGTCAATACCCTATCCTTAGTCCTCCGTAGGTACTTGAGGATATTTTTAACAGCTATCCAGTGTGTTTCACCTGGATTCTTTTGGTACCGACTCGTCGTACTCAATGCATATGTCACGTCTGGACATGTGCATATCATGGCATACATGATTGATCCTATTACAGATTCATAAGGAACACGACTCATGCGCTTAATTCCTTCAGGCGTCGTGGGTGACTGAGACTTGCTCAACTGCATCCCAGACGTCATTGGAAGGTTCCCCTTCTTGGAGTTGGTCATGCTGGACTTCTCAAGAATCGTATCCGAATAAGACTCCTGACTAAGTGATAACGTCCGTCGTGATCTATCTTGGTAGATACGGATTCCCAAAATGCGTTGTGCCTCACCCAGATCTTTCATCTGGAAATGGTTCTTCAACCATCCTTTAACCGAAGATAGGAGAGGAATGTCATTCCCAATCAAGAGTATGTCATCGACATAAAATATCAAGAATACAATCTTGCTCCCACTCGACTTGATATATAAGCATGGTTCTTCGACCGATCGAGTGAAACCATACTCTTTTATCACCTGGTCGAAACGATGATTCCAACTCCGAGAAGCTTGCTTAAGTCCATAAATGGAACGCTTAAGCTTGCATACTTTCTTAGGATGTTCAGGATCTATGAAACCTTCGGGTTGCATCATGTACAACTCTTCCTCCAAATAACCGTTTAAGAAGGCGGTTTTCACATCCATTTGCCAAATTTCATAGTCATGAAATGCGGTAATCGCTAAGATTATCTGAATGGAACGTAGCATGACTACAGGTGTAAAAATCTCATCATAATGCAATCCGTGCACTTGAGTGAAACCTTTTACCACAAGTCGTGCCTTATAGGTATCTGGTTGCGCGTCTACAGAATGCTTTATCTTGTAAAGCCATTTGCACTGTAGAGGTTTTACCTTATTAGGTAAATCAACTAGATCCCATACGTTATTCTCATACATGGAGTCCATCTCGGATTGCATGGCTTCGAGCCATAGCTTTGAGTCGGAACTGGTCATGGCACCTTTATAGGTAGCGGGTTCATTACTCTCTAGAAGTAAAACGTCATTCTCCTCAACCATACCAATGTATCTGTCCGGAGGATAAGAGACTCTACCCGACCTTCTAGGTTCCTCAGGAATATGAACCGCGTCATCAGCTGGAGGAACAACTTCCTCCATCCGTTCCTCAGTTGTTGATTCTGGAATCTCCGACAGCTCGAAGGTTCTATTACTCGTTTTGTTCTCGAGAAATTCTTTCTCTAAGAACGTCGCACTAGCCGCAACAAAAACTCGATGTTCGGTAGGCGAGTAGAAGTAATGACCAAATGTTCCTTTTGGATAACCTATAAAGTATGTCTTGACCGATCGCGGGCCGAGCTTATCCTCGTGTCTCCACTTGACATAAGCCTCGCAGCCCCAAACCCGAATAAAGGACAAGTTAGGGACCGTTCCCTTCCACATTTCATATGGAGTCTTGTCGAGAGCTTTAGTCGGACTTCGGTTAAGTATAAGAGCAGCTGACAAAAGAGCAAAACCCGATAATGAATCAGGCACTACCGTGTGACTCATCATGGATCGAACCATATCAAGTAAGGTTCGATTTCTCCGTTCGGACACACCATTTAATTGAGGTGTTCCAGGTGGAGTTAACTGTGAACGATTCCACAGTCTTTGAGGTGTTGATCAAACTCATTTGAAAGATATTCGCCACCCCGATCTGAACGGAGTGCTTTAACCTTTCGACCCAGTTGGTTCTCAACCCTGTTCTGGTATTCCTTGAATTTCTCAAAGGATTCACTTTTATGCTTCATTAAGTAGACATATCCATATCTACTCAAATCGTCCGTAAAAGTGATAAAATATCTATAGCCATCTCTAGCGGTAATTGACATAGGTCCACAAACATCAGTATGTATGAGTCCTAATAGGTCACTAGCGCGCATTCCAACACCTTTGAAGGAAATTCGAGTCATTTTACCAATGAGACATGATTCACACGTGCCATATGTAGAAAATTCGAATGTGGGAATAGTCCCATTATCGACAAGTTTCTTTACGCGTTTCTCATTTATGTGTCCCATTCGACAATGCCATAGATAGGTTTGATCTTTGTCACCAACCTTTAATTTCTTATTATTCACGTGTAATACTTCCGTGGTTTGGTCTAAGATGTAAATTCCATTCATGGAAACTGCTTTGCCATAAATCATTTCATTGAAAGAGAAAATACAGCTATTATCCTTTATTGAAAATGCAAAACCGTCTTTAGCAAGTACGGAAACAGAAATAATGTTCTTAGATAAACTGGGTACATAGTAACAGTTATTTAAAAATAACTCAAAACCACTAGGGAGTTGGATTACATATGTTCCCTTCGAGACAAAGAAAAACTCGTGCTCCATTCCCGACTCGCAGGTCCACATCACCTTTTTCGAGAGGTATGATGTTCTTTAGGCCCTGCAAATGATTACACAGATGAGAACCACAACCAGTATTAAGTACCCATGTTCCGAAACTTGCATGGTCAATCTCAATCATATGAATATAAGATGACATACCAACAGGAACGACGCGGCCTGCTTTGATGTCCTCACGATAGACGGGACAGTTCCTCCTCCAATGTCCAGTCTTGTGACAATGGTGGCACTCTATGTCACCGCCCTTGCTCTTTGCCTTGCCCTGTGAGCCACTAGTCTCACCAGGCCCACTCTTACCGTTTCCTGGCTTATTAAACTTTGGCTTACCTACAACTAGGTCGCCATGAGCCTTGCCCTTACCTTTACTTTTATTGGAAATCATGAGAACATCCTGCTTCATGCTCCCACTCAATTTCATATCCTTCTCGGTCTGTACGAGAAGGGAGTGTAGCTCATGAGGACTCTTTTTCAAGTCATTCATGTAGTAGTTCGCCCTGAAAAGGGCAAAACCATCATGAAGAGAATGAAGCATTCGGTCAATGACAATGCTCTCACTGATTTTACAATTGAGTGCCTCCAGCTTCTCGACATTCTCAATCATGTGAAGAATGTGTGGGCTAACCGGTTGGCCCTTCTGGAGTTTCGCATCAAAGAAGCGACATGTATGCTCATATGTAACGATTCTCGGTGCTTTTGAGAACTCGTTCGTGACCGTGGTGAAAATCTTGTTTGCACCTTGGGCAATGAAGCGTCTCTGCAAATTGGTTTCCATTGTAAAGATGAGTACGCTCTTTATCGCACCAGCTTCCATAACGAAGTCACTATAAGCGAGTGACTCATTGACTCCTGCATTGGGGCCTGGGTTTACCTGTATTGGCTCAGTTAAGAACTTGAGCTTACCGTCAGCAATGGCAGCATTCCGTAGTGTTGCCTCCCAGTCCGCAAAGTTGGACCCGTCATTTTTCAGACGTGTGAACTGATTCATGTTGTCCATAAAAACTTTCAGCCAGGACGCGCGATCAAGTGTGGCACTTGGCATTGGGATTTCGTTATTTCCAGCCATTTGTTGTAACAGTAAAATAAACGTGTTCTACACTGCGAAAAGAAAAATGAATATTAAGCCTATGCATCGATTTGATTTTAAAGTCTAATGCAATACGGTTATAACGCGAAGACTCATGCATTTATACAATTGACCTTCCTCAAGAATTATATAAATGATCCCAATACTCAATTTCTGTAAATTGATAAGCCCACCTCTTGGCTAATTCTATCATTAGAATTCTTGGTCGATAAATTTCTGTAAATTCTATCTTTAGTCCATCATAATCACGAGAAACTCTTCGGACTATAATGTTGAGATAAACTAAGTCAACAGAACTGCTTACCCAACGTAGAAGGGGTCATATTATGCCTACCGACGAAGAAGGGATTCATAGTTGTTTGTCCTTATAAAGACTAATCTCAATATCCGTTTTAGAGGAAGATCACATCAACTTTATTTTAATTCATTTTAAGTGAACTAATATCTAGCATGCGTGAATGAATAAACTAAGGTGATGGCTTAATAAACATGTGACATCTGTATGTCTATGAAAACTAACATACAACCTATATGTGTCAATTTTCATGCATTTTAGTAGTAGGTGGTTTAGTTTAGGCGGAATATGATGCATAAACTATCATGTGAATGAAAAGCAATAGGAATGAAAACGTAAAAACAATAATAAAGTCCTAGTGTGGCCTATCCTATCAAAATGAACATAAATACAAGTTTGGAATCCATCCTTGAACCCGAGAAGCTTGTCTTGATGCTTCATCTTGATCCATGTAGCGGGAGTGAGCTCCAATCTCCATCTTTAGTCTTCTTTGAAATTACAATAAATAAAATTACATAATAAACCTATTTATTACATTCTAATTTCAAAACCCAAAACTAAAGAAAAATAAAGGAGATTCGAGATCTCATAATTACATTAAAAATTATGTTCCCATCATTACGAAAACATAATTTGACTAAGGCCACACTAAGTATTACAAATTACAACCGATTGCAAAAAAAAAATACGTAAATAAATTCATTCAACGATTCATTCAACAAAAATAAAATGCATAAACAAAATATAAATTAAACATACATGACACAATTCCTTAATTATGTTGATTAATTTATCCAAACCACCTATTTAATTGATCAAATTAAGTGACAATTTCTCAATTAATCACATTAATTTTAATCTTAATTCACATTAAACTTGTAATATGAATTTAATCCAATCATTATTTTAAACCTCTTTAAAATAATTAGGTATCTAAAATTGTGAACCTTTTCACTACAATTAATCATACATTAAAATGTATAATTATAATTATTGGCCAAAAACAACAACAACAAAATTCTTTAAATTTTTCTCGGCAAAACCGAAAACAGCCCGAAAAAAAAACCTTTTTCTCGGTTTTTCAGCAAAAACCGAAAGAAAAAAGCAAAAAAAAAATTTTTTTTTTTAAACTGCTGAACGTGAACAGTAACCGAAACAGAAAAAAAAAATTTCTTTTCTCGGATGCTTTTCAAATCGACATAAACAAAAAAAGCCGCAAAAAAAACTTTAATCAGTTTTTCAGGAGAAACCGAAAGAAAAAACAGAAAGTTTTTTTTTTATTATTTAATAATACTGTTTATCCGTGAACAGTAACAAAAACGAAAAAAAAAAATTCCACGGCTCAAAAAAATTCAGCCGAGTACATTGTTTTCTCACAAACCCTAATTATTGTTTACAAACAATTTATGAAAATCATCAAAATTAAAATTCGTGGCCTTGGCTCTGATACCACTTCTGGGATTTATCTGTATGCATCCCTTTATTTTAAGGATTATAACGAATATACAGTGATGATAACTAGTCATAAAATGAATTGCATAAACAAAATCGTAAAGGATTAAGAAATAACCTTCGGTCCTAGCTTTTATGGCCTATGAACAATATCGCAATGATATTCTCCTATCAGTTGCACCCAAGACGATATGAGAAATGCCCTTTGATTTTGCTAGAATCGATCCAAAAATTAACTGATTAATTTTTAGGTTTTTGTGTTTTTCTTTTGATGAGAGGAGGCAAGAATAGCTTAGGAAAAATTAGGTTAAAAAATTCTATCCCTCATCACCCTATACAACCGAGTATATAGATGATTAGGGTAGATTTTCTTGTTTTATTTTTCGGCCCATATGCTAACCGAAATAAGAGAGATCCATTTCTCTTTTTTTCGGTTTTTACAAAAATGTATAAAATGTGTTTCTAGTGAGGATCGAACCCATAACCTCTTGGTTTGAGTACCCTTACTATTACCACTATGACACATTCAACTTGTTGATTAAATATAACCGATTACATTTAAGTACGAATTAACAGATTAATTCGTCCAAGCTAACATTACATACATTTAATTAAATATAACTTATTATATTCAATTTACGAATTGACAGTTAATTCGTCTCAACTAATATTATTTAATCTTCATTAAATAATTGTCTCATCAACACATTGACTAACTGTTTAGTCATATAAGGCATCAATGTGATTATATTTCCATAACCACATCTCTCAAACACATCCTATAGGTGTGACCTTTAGGGACCAGTTGATCACCGCCATCTGTATGATAATAACGTCAAACTTTCTAGCAAGCCAACCGTTATTAGGTAATCGTTAATCAACTGATTAAAATACAAAGTATACCCTTGTGAACCTGTAAGAGATTTACAAATGTTATCACACTAATTTGTGGAGGACACAAGCTCCAACACGGGGGGCATGTAAAAGTCTTGGCCACTTTTCCCAACCCAAGGGTGAGTTGGGGGGATGGGGTAAGTATATGTAATACTTGTAGTTCTTGCCACCCATACACCAAATCACCAAGGGGGCGATTCGGTCCACAACCTCAAGCATGTTTGCTTTTGTCAAGAATATTTAGTCCATGAGGCAACTACCCTCAAGTGTCCATGCATTTGGTGGGAACGGTACACCCGTCTTTGCCACAATCATTTCAATCATACCCCCGATAAAAATGGTTCCATTTGGTTCTTTTTGTATCTCGAGGCAACCTTTAACAAACAAATCTACCCAATCCGGAATCCCCTTGCCCTCCGGGGTCATGGACCAAAGGCATTGTAATTGGAGGTAGTTCATCTTGGTGGGTTTGGTCATGACCAAAAAGTTTGTGTTTATATGTCGGATCAAGATGCGCAAAATGGGGTGGGGAAGGGTTGTGTTCTTTGAATTCCTGTGCCTCACATCCCCTGTAATGTTGTTCCAAAATTCACTCAATTTTTTTCTTGTCAAGGAATTCATTTACAGGGGCTTTAGTAATGTGGAGGGCCTCTCTTACTTTGTCATAAGTTAATGTATGGACAAGTCGACATGCCCGGAACTTGATTCCCGGGGTTTTATCCCTCCCCAACTTTATTTTCTCCAAGGTAGAGAGAAATTTAAAGGTAACACCTCTTCGGGTGTGCGCGGCTTGCCCAATAATAGACTCTAGCCCGACCTTCTATAGGAGCATTCGGGTCATGGGAAGCATCCCCAACCCGATAAGAACATTTTCATCAAGAAATTTGGTTTGTGCTATGGTTGACAAAGATGCAAACTTTTTCCAATTTTGGAGGGCTTTGTCATGGGGGCCCTCCTTTCCCGAGTACTCATTATCGTCAAAAGCCGAGACTCCTTTGGGTCCTTGTGAGGAGGAAGCCTCGGAAGCCTTACCTTTTCCCATGGTACAACAATTTTTTTCAGAAAAGAACAAGTTTGAAAAGAATTTTTGGTTGAGGCAAATGAACAAACACCTAATATGCACTAAAAGAATGATGTGCTAACTAGTTGTTTATTGAATGTAAAGCACCACACAATTTAGAAATTGTTTAAGGGCTAGAAACAACAACAATTTAACCACAAATTTTCGACTTTCACTAAGCAAATCTCGAAAATTTGGTAACTTGAAATGACAAGAATAAGAATAAGGTGTATAACTCCCTTTGATTCTTGTAAATGTTGTTGGATGATGAATATTACACAAGAATGCTCCAATTAGTCCCTTTAATCCAATTGCAAACCCAAAATCTTCAAATCTTGAATCAACAAAATCCTAAGTCGAGTTTTTCGTGACTGATATGGGTATGAATGCTGCAATTTTCGCCCAAAATTGATGTTGGGTGATGAAAGTTGATGAATCTTTGAAATTGAGGGCTTGAATTTGATGATTTGTGATGGATTTGAAGGTTGATTTTGAGTGGGTTAGGTTTAGGATGAAGAAAGAGGATTGAATGTCAAAAGAATTGGGGAAGAACAATGAAGGCTTTGAAAAAAAATCTCGCTGAAATCGGGTGTTTGTGATTTCTCGAACGGTGCGAGAAATGGTCCATGAAAATTCGCACCGTGCGAGTTGCGTGCTGGACTCGGACTTTTTGTTGCTTAATTCTTCCATGCTAAGCCAATTTTCACACCTTTTTCTTCCTTCATTTCTTCGCTCATGCCCTTAAGTTGGTATCCTATACATTAACACACACATTAAAACATCCTAACATGCCAAAACATTAATGAAAATGCAAATGAATTAATTTATAATGCAATTAATTTAAACATGCAAAAATGCAATGAAAACAATGAAATGCGGAAATTAAATATGCAAGGGAAGAAATATTTACAAACTTTTACCGTTTATTTAACGTCGATGGCTCGACAAAGTTGCATCTTCATTAATCTTCATAAATTGGATCAACAAAGTGTAGTGTTCCCACTTCACCCATTTCAATTCCTTCATTATAGTGCTTAAGCCTTTGACCGTTCACTTTCAAAACCTTCCCAGCAGACTTTAAGCATTTGATCTCGATTGCTCCATATGGAAAAACACGAACCACCTCATATGGTCCCGTCCATCTAGACCTCAATTTTCCCGAGAAAAGTCTAAGCCGATTTTGAAAGAGTAAGACTTTCTCTCCCACTTGAAACACTCTTCTTGAAATCATGTTATCATGCCATGCTCTTGTTCTTGACTTGTAAATGGAAGCATTCTCATAAGCATCATTTTGAATTTCTTCCAATTCTTGGAGTTGAAGTTTCCTATGAACCCCGCTTCACTCATTTGCAAATTGAATGATTTGACCGCCCAATAAGCCCTATGTTCAAGCTCCACGGGTAAATGACACGGTTTTCCAAAAAGTAAGCGGTAAGTTGACATCCCGATTGGTGTTTTGTAGGCCGTGTGATATGCCCACAAAGAATCATCCAACCTCAAACTCCAATCCTTGTGGCCGGGATTCACCGTCTACTCAAGGATAGCCTTGATCTCCCTATTAGAAACCTCGGCTTGACCATTGGTTTGAGGGTGATAGGCGGTAGATACTTTATGAATTTCCCCATACTTTTTTAGTAGAGCTCCAATGGCATTGTTGCAAAAATGAGTTCCATGGTCGCTTATCATGGCCTTAGGAAAACCAAATCGAGCGAAGATGTTGGTTTTGATGAATTCTCCAACTACTTTTGCATCATCGGTCTTGGTGGCCTTAGCCTCCACCTACTTGGAGACGTAGTCCACCGCCAAAAGTATATAAATGTACCCACAAGATGCGGGAAACAGTCCCATGAAGTCAATAGCCCACACATCAAATATTTCACAATAGATCATTGGAGTTTGTGGCATTTCTCCTCTTATTGAAATGTTGCCAACTCTTTGGCATCTATCACATGTCTTCACCATAGCATGAGCATCCCGGAATAGTGTGGGCTAAAAGAAACCGCTTTCCAAAACTTTTCTAGCCATTTTCTTGGCTCCAAAATGCCCACCAAAAGCATATTCGTGGCAAAATTTTAGAATTGGAATGACTTCGGTATCCGGGACACATCTCCTAATGACTTGGTCGGCACAAAACTTCCAAAGGTATGGGTCATCCCGCACATAATATTTAGCATCACTCTTGATCTTATCCCGTTGGGAACGAGAAAGACCCTTTGGAAACTCTTGTAAAACCAAGAAGTTGACTATATGGGCATACCATGGCTCAATGGAAGACAAGACTAGAAGTGTGTCATCCGGAAAGGTGGCTTGTATTGGTGATTCCAAGACTTCTTAAGGTTTCTCTTGCACAATTCTACTTAGGTGATCTGCCACCGTGTTGGTTGTGCCCTTCTTGTCTTTGAGCTCAGCATCAAACTCACTCAACAGTAATACCCATCGCATTAAACGGGGTTTGGATTCCTTCTTGTTCACCAAATGCCTTAAGGCGGCATGATCCGTGAAGATGATGACCTTGGCTCCAAGAATATAAGGTCGAAATTTCTCCAAGGCAAACACTACCGCAAGAAATTCTTTCTCGGTGGTGGTATAGTTTCTTTGAGCCTCATTCATCATTGTTGACGCATGTTGAATAACATGGGGTGCTCTTCCTACCCTTTGGCCAAGTACCGCGCCAAGGGCATAATTACTCGCGTCCGACATTATCTCAAATGGTTCACTCCAATTGGGAGGTTGAATTATAGGTGCCGAAATAAGCTTCTCCTTGAGCATATCAAAAGCTTCCTTGCATTCTTTACTCATAATGAATTCACAATCCTTTTGAAGTAACTTGCATAAGGGAGCGGCAATCTTGTAGAAATCCTTGATGAAGCGCCGGTAGAACCCGACGTGACCTAAGAAAGATCGATCTCACTTCACGCACGTTAGTAGGATAAGGCAAGGTGCGAATGGTATCGACATTGGCCTTATCAACCTCAATCCCCTTAGAGGAGACCACATGTCCTAACACTGTTCCTTCATCAACCATGAAATAACATTTCTCATGGTTGAGAACGAGGTTGGTATCAATACATCTTTGCAAGACCCAAGAAATATGACTCAAACAATCCTCAAAAGATTGACCATGAACGGTAAAATCGTGCATAAACACTTCAATAAAATCCTCCACATGATCTGAAAAGATGCTCATCATGCACCTTTGAAACGTTCCCAGTGCATTAAAAAGACCGAAAGGCATATTTCTATAGGCAAACGTTCCAAAAAGACATGTGAAAGTGGTTTTTGTTTGGTCCTCGGGTGCAATTGGAATTTGAAAGTAACCCGAGTAGCCATCCAAAAAGCAATAAAAATATTTTTCCGCTAACCTCTCCACATTTTATCCATGAAGGGAAGCGGGAAGTGATCTTTTCGGGTCACGGCATTGAGCCTACGGTAGTCGATACATACTCGCCTCCCGTTTTGAACTCAAGTGGGAATCAAAACACCTTCATGATTTTCGACTACCATTAGCCCGGACTTCTTTGGGACAACTTGGGTTGGACTAACCCATTGACTATCGAAGATGGGATAGATCATACCTACATGAAGGAGCTTGAGTACCTCCTTCTTCACAACATCCATCATTGGAGGGTTCAAACGCCTTTGTGGTTGGCGAACGGGTTTGTAATACTCCGTATTTATAAGTCTTGGGGTACTCTATCGAGTAGGCCTTACTCTGTCGAGTAAGGGTATGTTGCGAAATAAAATAGTTTCTGACCTGTTGGGTACTCGATCGAGTAGCTGGGGCACTCGATCGAGTAAGGGGGTACTCGATCGAGTACCTTGGGTACTCGATCGAGTGTCCGGTTTTACGGGGAGTTTTCTCGGGTTTTGTTAATTATGCGATTAAGGTATTTAAGTTCCGTCGTCATTATTCTAAACTACCTTTACAAAACCTAAATTTCTGTTTAAGAGAGAAAGCAAACAAGTTCATCTTCTTAATCGCATTCTTAGCAATTCCCGGAGTTCAGACGGTCAGTTCTTGTCGTTGTTTATACCGTTGAGTTCCTTGCGTCGAGGGTAAGATCTATGTACCCTTTTTATTGTCTTTTCCTTTGATTTGGTTAAACCCTAATTTTGGGATTGGGGGTTTTTATGATTTGTTATGGTTAGATTGTGATTATGTGATTATGTGATAGGAGAAGGATTTGTAAAGGAGAGGTTTTGAGACAGCTGCTAGATCGTCTGATGATTGTGTTGCTTTCCAGGTAGGATTTCCTACTCAGTATTAGTCCCATAATGGGATATTGGTGATGTGCTGTAGTTAGTTGTTTGA
Organism: Silene latifolia; assembly: GCF_048544455.1. Lineage (NCBI taxonomy): Eukaryota > Viridiplantae > Streptophyta > Magnoliopsida > Caryophyllales > Caryophyllaceae > Silene > Silene latifolia. Next base: position 6,903,270 of record NC_133538.1, read on the forward strand.
TATAATGATTGTGATTGTGATTGTGATTGTGATTGGTTGTCTATGGCTCTCGAGATGCGTTCTCGGCTGAGTGGGGTCACTTGCGGGAGTGACTTCACGCCCTAGTTTCGCCCTTCGTGGAACCCGCCACGGGAGGGGATGTGCACATTAATGGGACAGGGTTATCGCTCGTACGATGAGCGGGGCTTAGGTGGGAACGGGCTGCGGTCCCCCATCGTGGGTGGTCCAAAGGGACGATCGATTGAGATGATGGGAATTGGTTGGTGGTGTGTGTGTGTGTGTGTGATTCAACATGCTGTTTATCTTATTATTGTTATCTATATTGATTGTGTGATTAGTATTGACCCCGTTTAAATGTTTTAAAAACTGTGGTGATCCATTCGGGGTGGTGAGCAAAGCTTGCGGTATATCTTGGATACGCGTGGGATCTAGCTGGGGATGGAGTCATCACATATCAGAGTCTTTAGTCTTCCGCTGTGTTTATTAGAACAGTTCCTTTCGATTGATTTGAAGTATGAGAACTGTTGAAGTAAGAGAGCCTTGAGAAATAGGAGTGATTATGGAAATGAGGTTATAGGCAGTTATCTTTGACATATGGTGGTGATGAGGATAATGAGATAATATAGCTAAGGGTTTAGTATTAGTGAGTTACGAGGACGTAACATTTGTCTTAAGAGGAGTAGGATGCAATAAAAGAGAGTTTCATGGTGGTGCATGCGGTAATATAATTGGAAGTAGAAGTGTTAGCGTAGCGTAAAGGAGGGATTTGTTTTGTGGACAATACTTATAAAAGGCCATGGCCGTGCTTGTAGTAGTGTGATGCTTCAGAGTGTGGGAATATTTTATATAGTGTTGACAGTTGAAGGATGACGTTAGGAGTCTGAGTAAACTTCGAGGACGAAGTTCCTTTTAAGGGAGGTAGAATGTAACATTCCGTTTGATGTCTATGAGTGTCTTGGTATTGGATTTGATAGTGGATGATATTATGGAGCTAGCAGCGTTAGAGGATGGTAGTTGGTTATGTATGGAGTTGGTGTCGTGAGGGATATATATGTGGTAGATACGATATCGTGAGTCATGTTGTGGAAGTAAACATAGTTGGTGGAGTGGGTGTTAAGAGTTCATGTTCTATGTTCGGTCGAGTTCTTGAGTCCTTAGCTAAGTTGTTGTGTCTTGGTCGAGTCAGTATGGTTGTTTTTTTTTTTATGTATGGGTTGAACTTCGGGGACGAAGTTCTTTTTAAGGAGGGAAGACTGTAATACTCCGTATTTATAAGTCTTGGGGTACTCTATCGAGTAGGCCTTACTCTGTCGAGTAAGGGTATGTTGCGAAATAAAATAGTTTCGACTGTTGGGTACTCGATCGAGTAGTTGGGGCACTCGATCGAGTAGAAACTCGATCGAGTACCTTGGGTACTCGATCGAGTGTCCGGTTTACGGGGAGTTTTCTCGGGTTTTGTTAATTATGCGATTAAGGTATTTAAGTTCCGTCGTCATTATTCTAAACTACCTTTACAAAACCTAAATTTCTTTTTAAGAGAGAAAGCAAACAAGTTCATCTTCTTAATCGCATTCTTAGCAATTCCCGAGTTCGACGGTCGATTCTTGTCGTTGTTTATACCGTTGAGTTCCTTGCGTCGAGGGTAAGATCTATGTACCCTTTTTATTGTCTTTTCCTTTGATTTGGTTAAACCCTAATTTTGGGATTGGGGGTTTTTATGATTTGTTATGGTTAGATTGTGATTATGTGATTATGTGATAGGAGAAGGATTTGTAAAGGAGAGGTTTTGAGACAGCTGCTAGATCGTCTGATGATTGTGTTGCTTTCCAGGTAGGATTTCCTACTCAGTATTAGTCCCATAATGGGATATTGGTGATGTGCTGTAGTTAGTTGTTTGATATAATGATTGTGATTGTGATTGTGATTGTGATTGGTTGTCTATGGCTCTCGAGATGCGTTCTCGGCTGAGTGGGGTCACTTGCGGGAGTGACTTCACGCCCTAGTTTCGCCCTTCGTGGAACCCGCCACGGGAGGGGATGTGCACATTAATGGGACAGGGTTATCGCTCGTACGATGAGCGGGGCTTAGGTGGGAACGGCTGCGGTCCCCCATCGGCGGGCGGTCCAAAGTGGACGATCGGTATTGAGATGATGGGAATTGGTTGGTGGTGTGTGTGTGTGTGACAGTTCAGCTGTCTGTTTATCTTATTATTGTTATCTATATTTATTGTGTGATTAGTACTGACCCCGTTTAAATGTTTTAAAAACTGTGGTGATCCATTCGGGGGTGGTGAGCGATTTGCTTAGCGGTATATCTTGGATACGCGTGGGATCTAGTGGGATGGAGTCATCACATATCAGAGTCTTTAGTCTTCCGCTGTGTTTATTAGAACAGTTCCTTTCAGTTGGTTTATAGTTTGAGAACAGTTGTATTTTGCTTACAGTTGGTTTTGTAATGTAATCACTTAAACTTATTTAATAAAGTATGTTTCTTCATTGTCTTATGATTATCATGCCTCGGGTAACCGAGATGGTAGCATCCTTATACCTGAGTGGTCCTGGTAAGGCACTTGGAGTATGGGGGTGTTACAGGGTTTGGCTTCATCCTCCAAAAGAATCTGGTGCATGCATAAAGTGGGACTAATGCCTTTGATATCGGCCATTGTCCACCCAATTGCCTTCTTATGTTGCTTAAGAACTCGGATGAGAGCCTCTTCTTGCTCCCTTGAAAGCTTGCTTGAAATAATTACCGGTAAAGTTTCTCCATCTCCTAGAAAAGCATACTTCAAGTGGCTTGGTAGGGGCTTCATTTCAACAGTAGGAGCCTTGACAATAGAAGGAAAGGGTTTCTCCTTTGGTAGCTCTTCTAACAAATTGAAACAAAGAAAGCAAAATTCCCGGAAAGGAGAGAACTCGCACCGTGCGAGTTCTGGGCTCTGTTTTTTCACACGGTGTGAATTCCCCTCTGCCCGCCGGATTGCTTCCTTATCTTCCCACTCTTCCATTGGCGGATTTTCCTCTAATTCTTGGATAGTTTCCTGCAAATTACAAGACAAAGCATACCCCATATCCTCTCCAACCATTCCATTAGTTAAAGCAACATCTAATGTGTCAATTTTACACAATTCATACACAGTTTGAACAATTGGTTCAAAAATTTCATGAAAACACAAAGAAGAGGTCTCGGTTGGGTATTTCACTGCCTCATGTATGCTATACTCAATCTTTTGCCCTTTAAACTCCATTGTAAGGCGTCCACTAGATACATCTATCTTGGTGTTGGAAGTTCTCATGAAAGGCGTTCCCAACAAAATGGGAGTGGAGCCTTTCTCGGGTTCCATTTCAATTACATAGAAGTCGGTGGGGAAAAGCATATCCCCCACCTTCACCAAGACATCTTCAACAATCCCCTTAGGGTAGATATTAGACCTATCGGCCAAAGAGATGACCGTACAAGTCGGTTTCAAGGGTCCGAACTTAAGAGACTCATAAAGGTAAGTGGGCAGGACATTAATAGATGCACCTAAATCAAGCATAGCATGTTGACAATCCAAGTCACCAATTTTGCAAGGGATGGTGAACATGCCCGGATCACTACATTTTTGTGGCAAACGTTTTTGAAACATTGCCGACACATGTTCACTAGCCCTTACCTTTTTCATGCTTTTTGCCTTGTTGGTCCTCTTAGTAGTGCACAACTCTTTCAAAAACTTTGCATGCTTGGGCACACTACTAAGAAGATCAAGAAGTGGTATGTTTACCTCCACTTTACGAAAGATATCGTAAAGGCTTGAAGTCTTCTTGTCAATTATCCTTGTGTCATTCAAAGCACTTGGAAATAGAGCTTGTGGCTCGTCTACTGGAAGTGGTTCATTGATCCTCACTTGTTCGGGTGTAGATGCTTCCCCATGTTCCACTACCACTTCAATTTCATCTTCAACTACATCCTCCAATTCATGAACAATAGAAAGTGGCATTGATTTCTTAGGAGCCTTGGGTGCCTCTACCAACTCACTACCATTCCTCAAAGAGACCGCTTTTGCTTGTTCTTTGGTGGGTGGAGGAATTTTGTGATAAGGGAGGCTCCCTCCTTGAGTGGGTTGTGAAGTGAGTGTGTTGAGAATTTGACCAACTTGGGTCTCACGGTTTCCAATCCTAGAATCGGTGAGCCGATTTTGTTGAAGCACAATGGTTTGGAATTTCTTGGTATTGTTTAGCAAGGCTTGGCTTTCTTTTTGCATTGCCACTTGATTCATAGCAAGTGTCTTCATCATATCTTCCAAGGAATTTTGTGATTGATTTTGATTTTGATTTGGCTTTTGAAATAAGGAGTTTGAGGATCCCTTTTAGTTTTGATTTTAATTTCCACCCCAACGCATATTTGGATGAGATTTCCACACTTCATTGTAAGTGTTGGAATATGGGTCAAACTTTCTAAACCTAAGAGCCTTCACCGCTTCAATTGCCTCCTCCGTTTGCAAAGATGGACACCCATCGGTGGGATGAGTTGGATCATTACAAAAACCACAAAATTTCACATGAGATGTACTCCCATTCCCTTTTGCAATTTCCTTAACCAAATTGGTAAGAAAATCAACTTTTTCTTCCATATGGTTGGAGCTTTGCCTTGAACAAGATGCCACACTTGCCTTCCTAATTCTCCTTCCGAAATTCCTAGAACTTCATACCAATCTTTCAATCAACTCATTTGCCTCTTGGACCGACATGTATTCAATCCCTTCTTGTGTAGCGGCTTTAATCATCCTAGATTCATCCTCAAGGAGACCACCATAAAAGTTCAAGAGTAGGTCGTGGTCGGTATACCCATGGTATGGACAACTAGCAAGAAGTTGTTTGAACCTCTCCTAATACTCATACAAGTTCTCTACATCCATTTGTTCAACATTACTTATTTCTTTCTTCAATTGAGAGGAGAGAATAGCGGGAAAATACTTCTCTAGTAAGGCCCTCTTCATTTGAGTCCAAGTAGTGATGCTCCCGGTAAGGAGATATTAAAGCCAATCGTTTGCCGCGTCCTTGAGTGAGAAAGGGAAAGCCCTTAGTTGAAGTTGCTCATCGGTAACCCCATTAGGCTTCATGCTTGAGAAAACCACATGAAATTTTTTTAAATGCTTATTGGGATCCTCCGTGCTAAGTCCATGGAATTGGGGCAATTGGTGAATGAGCCCGGACTTCAGTTCAAAGGTGGCATTTTCCGCTCAGGCCGGAAAGGAGATACACAAGGGGACTTGTGTAAGGTTCGGTGTGGTGAGTTCTTTGATGGTCCTAGGCCTTGGTGGATCCTTATGTGTGTCATGTCTTGGGTGATTTTCGGCATCCCTCATGATGATTCTTATGGGTTGTGGATCGGTTTCTAAAACAAAAGCAACGGTGTTATCTTCATGTTGGTCTTTTTGAGCAACGGGATTAATTTCTTCAATAACCGGGGTGTCTCTTCTAATACCTCCTCCTATGTAAGCAAATGATCTTTGAATCTCCAGGTTGAATGGAAAAAGTGGTTCACTTGAGTTCCTAGTATTAACCATAAACAATTCTACACAAAAGCACACAATCAAAAAGGTTCACAAAAGTAATGAACAAGACACTGACAACAATGAACAAAGATTAACTAACACAACTAGTCTAAAAACACCAACAAAAATACTAGCAAAATCGTTACCTGGCAACGGCACCAAAATTTGACACGCCTAAAACGTCGCTATTTAAGATGGTCAAATTAACAATTTATTATACCATAATACGTACTAATTAATACTAATTCTAAACTAGTAAAGTAGTAAGCAATGGGATCGAACCCAAGACAAGGGAGGTTTTGCAATGGTGAATTCAAAAGAGTAACTAGAACAATTGTGACAAATTAAACAACAAACAAGTATGAAAAGGGGGGCGGGGTTTGGTTTGGTTTTCAAGAGTAACAAAGACAAATCAATATTCAAACAAGAGTATGTAGCAAGAAATCAAACAAGCATGTTTTAAGATGGAAATTTATCAATTTTAAGGAAAACTTAATCCGACTCAATAAAGTGAGGCACTTTAGTTAGTAAAACCACAAAATCAATCCTTTAATTATATATTATCACCCTATTGTGAAGATTAATCTTCTAAATCTTCTTAATAATGGCCAAATGACAAGGAAATCACACTTAATCAAATAACCCAACTTATCAATCCTACCAAGTAGAAATCGCATACATTGGTCAAATTAATAAGAAGATAAGAGCACTAGAGATTCAATAAGGGTAATTAGACACAATAAAATCACGATTAATGCCTAATTATAAGTTAATCCTTTACTTGCTAATTAAGCCAAGAAGAAATCACATTCATTAGCATAATAACAAGGTGTTGCAAAGATGAGATTACAAGGAAATCACACTTAATAATCCCAACAACAATAAATTAAGGAACTTGGTTAATTAAGCAACAAGGAAATCACACTTAATTACTCAATGTAAACAAGGTTTCCAAAATTCAAACAATAAAAACGAAGGATTAACAATGATAATAAAAATTAAGGAAAGATTAAGTAAACTTACAACCAAAGATTACACCTTTGAGCCGGATTAAGAAGAGGAGATTAGTTCTCCACAGTAGATCTAACCCAATCAAAAAGATGAATAATTCCCAAAATTACAACTTGATTAATTAAAGTAAGCATAAGATGTCTTAACCTAGAGGAAAACATCCTATATATAGTCTAACATAACCTAATAACCATGGGCTTAACGTAGGAAAAGCCCGTAATACAAAACGGCACAAACCCAGAAAACTCGTACCGTGCGAGTTCTCGAGTCTGGAAACTCGCACCGTGCGAGAAGTGGCCTGGAGTGCGTTTTTCAATCGTTGCTTGCTTGATCCTTGGAAGGCTTTCTCATGATGTTTCTTCAATGCTTGTTCTTCACCCTTCCTTTGATGCTTCTCTTGGTCTCTTGGCACCTAATTCTTCACTAGAAAACCATGCTAAATGATAAAGCGCTCGGAATTGGTCAAATAACGTTAAAATTGTCAAAAACCGTTACCAAATGTTACCAAATGAGCTCCAAATGATGCCAATTGAATGTGAAAATAGGAGCTCATCAGGGCCCCAAATGGTTTTATAACTACTGCTTATAGGGGTAGTGGAGCATATAAAATGTAACAATATTGATAAACTGAATTTAGTAAAAACTGATAGTGATAAATTTGTGTATTTGATTAAAGTGTCTTCCTTTTTTATGTAAGAATGGGTTGCATTCTCAAGGTAAATTAAAAACAATTTATAGAAAATAAAGGAGTAACAATAAGGACAATGATGCAAGCATAAAATACACAGAAAATAAGATATAAATGTTGCCACATAGGTCAGCTAAGAAACAGTCCCACAAAGGTGACTAAATCTAATCTCCCACACAGGAAAGCTTAACTGTTGGAGCAGAATTCTTGTTCATTCAACATACCATACTGGTGAAACGTTTGCTACTTATATAGGCTAATAAAAGGCTCTCTTTTAGCATAGAAACAAATAAAATAAAGCTTGGCCAGCTGCTACTACAAGTACTGGCACTACAAAACAAACATAATAGCTAGAAAATGGTACTATATCATGTGCTCTTGTTGGCAGTTGTTTTCTTGGGTGATGCTGGCATCTTTGGTTGAAAGGACCCTAGACAAAGTTGTAGTTAAGAGTTGAATCATGTTCAGACTTCAGACCCATTTGGTTCCAACCTAAGCTCACAAACTGTAGCAAAAGACCCTGTGTCAAGGCCTGGTCAGCTGGTGTGTTTACTGGCATGCTGTGTGTGCTTGGGCTGAGAGCTCCTACTCCACTCCCCTCTCCTTGGAAGTACTCCTCATACACACAACCCTCCATCCTAGTGGTTTCATCTCCATAATAGGGTGACAGATCACCAATGTTAAATGTTCCCTGAACCACATCACTTCCTGGTAGGAATAATTTATAAGCATTGTCACCAATTTTCTAACTGATTTAAAATTGTCCTTCTGATCTGGGCATCATTTTAATCTTTCTTTTGGATGAGAACCTCTCCCTCCTCAAGTGTAGCCAGACTAGGTCACCAACATGGAAGGTTTTCCTAGGCCTAGTTTGCATGGCTCTTTTTTGATATCTTTCATTGGTTCTCTGAATCTGCTTTTGCACAAACTTATGAAGTTTGGTGATGGATTCCACATTTCCACCCTGTCTTTGGCTTATATGATACAATTGGTCTCCCTTGTGACGGGTTACCATTTATAGCGGATATTTTGTGAGTTAAAATGGTAACAAAATGGGTTAGTGGAGAAAGGGGACCACATGAATAGTGTTGCAGAGAGAGAAAAAGTGGGTACTTTGTGAGGTAAAATGGTATCCGTCACTCAAGAGTGACGGATATGTGCCGTCACAAACAAGAATTTGTGTATATGATAAAAATCGATAAAAAGGTGTTTATATTGGCTAAAAATAAAAACGAAATTTTTGGACATAAGAAATTTATATTCATTTAAATATAGGTTTAACTTGAAAAATTAATTTTGTTAATTTTGCATATTTATTGGTTTTTATATGATAAAAACTAATAAATAGTGGTTGTATTTTTTGATTTGATTGAAATTTTTGGGTGGTTTTTGGCCATTTTTGTGTTCTTGGAAATGTTCCAGAATATGCAAAAGTTTTACTTCAAATTTTTATAATGGTTATATTTAATTTGGATTTAATTCGTTCATGTTACGATAAAGTCGATAAAATTGAGCTAATTAATTTTCAATAAATTAGTGGAGACTAATTTTTGAGTTCTAAATAGGTTTAGATAATTATCTTGGATTAAATATGATTTAATTGTTTATTATTGATTTTTAATGGTTAAAAATCGATGAATTCCATAAAACCGAGCTTGATAAGCATGATTGTTTAGTGGGGGGATTTGGCATGATTTTTATTGCATTTCAATTATTAGATAATTATTATATTATTATGAATGTGACTCATTTAGTTATTGCAAGTAATTTGTACCTACTATGGCCTAGTTTATTTAATCAGTTTTATCCGTAATGAAAGGAAAAATCGATTGGTTTGTAATTAATTGCGATATCATATCGCCGATTTGTAATTTTAGTTGATTCAATTTTTATTAGATCAAATGTATAATAGGACATTGCAATGTATTCATTTATAAAATTTGTAATTTATTATTACGAATACCGGAGGATTTCTAAAGATTGTGCTAATCGGAAGGAGTTCCGATGAAGGTGCAATACCCTATAATTTTAGAATAAATAATTATTTTAACCAACGTTTTTAACAGAATTAATCGATAGTCGTCGATATATTAATAGGATATAATTCAGTTAATATAGCTATGAGATGGGGTAATATTGACAAAGGTAAAACTATAAAGATAATATTATATTATTATATTATATTAGTAATAATTATTAACCTAATTATATCCCTCCCCTTCCCGTATTCCCCTTTATCTACCAAACACACAAAATCAAAAGAGGGAAAGAGAGGGTGTGCGGCTTGAACGTGAGAACGGCGGCGAGAACGTAAGTGCCAGTTGCCATTCGAACAACGCCTTTAACACAAACTTCACCGTCCTCTAAACAACTAGGTAAGTTTGTGTTTCCTCTTAATATGACAATGGTAGTAATTCGTCTTTAAACCCGAATTTATTGTTGTAGCTGGTGTTGGTGAGCAGTAGTCATCAGGGTTCTGAGGGCCACGTTTTGGGTTGTCTTTTAATAGCTTTGTGAGACATGTGTGAGGCTGTACAGTACTCCTATTTTGGACTTGTTCCGGGCTTGATTAGGAGAGATTTAAAGTCGGGATATGGTACTTCGCTATGGTTGCTAACTATACCGATAAGAGTTAAAGAAGGAAAGTCGATAATATTGAGAGATATTATCCGACTACAACTCTATAGTTTTCTTGTACAATAAGTTGTAACTATCATAGTCAAAGATTGAGATATTGTATTCCTTAATTGTAGAGATATTAGTTGCCTAAGAAATAGGATAGTTTAGTATTGTAATTGCTATATAAGCTTGTACCTTTGCACACTTTATTTTCAAGGAATTTCAATCATTCAATCTACTTCTTCTTCTCAGTTTAATATGGTATCGTGAGCCAAGATCCATTATTTTCTCTTTTCACAATAAATAAACAAAAACACACAGAAATTTCAATGACAGGAACTGATGCAAAGTCGATAGGAAGTAGCGGGGATAATGAGCCACGCACTATTCCGATTACTTCGCCTCTCTACCTTCATCCATCGGATAATCCCAGTCTCAAGCTTACGCAAACCATTTTTAACGGTGACAATTACGATTTATGGGCTGACGCCGATAAGAATGGACTTGATGCGAAGAACAAGTTGGGGTTTGTTGAAGGAGAGGTGAAAAAGCCAGAGGCAGTCGAAGGAGAGGACAGCCTAGAACTGTTGGTTTGGCGACAATGTAATGCCATGTTGAAAGCATGGCTACGGAATGTGATTGATGAAAAATTACATCCAAGCATCACCTTCACGGTGACTGTTGCAGAAATTTGGGAAGAGTTGAAGGGACGATACGCGGCAGGAAATGCCCCGAGAGTACATCAATTGAAGAGTGACCTCTATGAATGCAAACAAGGTCGGGAATCCGTGGTGGAGTATTACACCAGACTAAAGACGATTTGGGACGAACTTGCAAATTATAGCAAGGTTCCAAAATGCACCTGTGGCGCAGGAGCAATGATAATAAAGGAGCGAGAAGAAGCGAAAGTTCATGAATTTTTGATGGGACTGGATACGGCTTTATATGGTGGTCTCCGTACAAATTTGTTGATGGAGGATCCCATCACATCCCTGACTCGAGCATATGCTCTGGTCTTGCGAGAGGAGAGACATACGAACATCACAAAGGTCAAGGAAGAGAGAAACGAGGCGGCAATGGCGATGCATCACTATGGAACAGGTCGAGGCAGGGGTGGTTTTTCTAGACCAGATGCAGAAACAGAGGAATTGCCACCTCGGTGTACACAAAGTGGTAAATTCTACCACACGGAGGATAGCTGCTACGATAAGCATGGATATGATGTGGTGAAAAGTCGAGGGCGAGGATGAAGAGGCAGCTCTCGTGGAAGAGGAAGAGGACGCGCAGGAGGACGAGGACAGCAGAGCACTATTCATGCCAATGTTGTTGGTAGTTCGTCGGGGTCAAAGGAAGCAGAGACATCCAAACAGAATCTTCCTTTCACAACCGATGAAATTGAGAGGATTCGTACCTTGTTGAGCGCAAGTCCCGAAGGTAGTGAAACACTTTCAGGTATGAAAGCTAATGTTATTAATGAATGGTTAATTGATAGCGGAGCCTCGCATCACATGACGGGAAAAAGGGAGTGTCTCGATAACATTTGGACAGAACAACCGTCGCTTGTAGGGCTCCCTGATGGCAGGCGAATTAAGGCGGTGGAATATGGCGAAATTCGAATTAGTTCCAATTTTATTCTAAAGGATGTTTTATTTGTTCCTTCTTTGACATGTGACCTGATATCAGTGAGGCAACTAATTGCAGAAAATAATTGTTTAGTAACGTTTTATCCCGACTATTGTATTATGCAGGACCGGACTACGAGGACGGAGATTGGACGCGGTGAGCACCACGATGGGGTTTATCATTTCCAGCCTATGAAAGCCGAGTTGGTTAGAAAAGCATCAATAACCAAAGAGGACAGATTATGGCACACTCGACTCGGGCATCCGTCAAGTAGCATATTCTGTCAATTTTCTCCTTTAGTTGGTTGCAATTTAAGTTGGAATTCTAGTTATTCTTGTGACCTGTGTTGTCGGGCTAAACAAACTCGCTCTCCATTTCAGCTCAATAATAAAAGATGTGAGGTATTATTTGGCTTAATTCATTGTGACATTTGGGGACAATATAGGGTAGCAAGTTTATCACGTGCACATTATTTCTTGACCATTGTCGATGACCATAGTAGGGCAGTATGGGTGTATTTGATGAAAGACAAAAGTGAGGCAGGAGAGTTGATGCGAGTCTTTTGCCACATGGTTAAAACACAGTTCGAAAAAACCGTTAAAATCATTCAAAGCGATAATGGAACGGAGTTGTTATCCGGACCTATGAAATATTTTTATGAAGAAAACGGAATTATTTTTCAAACTAGTAATGTTGATACACCACAACAAAACGGAAGTGTCGAGAGAAAACATCGACACATATTAGAAAAAGCACGAGCCTTACGATTTCAGGCCAACCTACCTCTTCATTTTTGGGGGGAGTGTGCATTGACGGCTGCTTATTTGATTAATAGAACTCCAACACCTCTTCTTGGAGGAAAAACCCCATACGAATTATTGTATGCCAAGGTACCAGTTTTGACTAATCTCAAGGTATTCGGGTGTCTTTGTTACGCACATAATAAAGACAAACCTCGGGACAAGTTTGGAGAGCGAGGTAAGCGGTGTATTTTTGTAGGATACCCCCATAGTAAGAAGGGATGGAAAGTATATGATCTCAAGGAAAAGAAAATGTTTGTTTCCCGTGATGTAAAATTTTTCGAGAACGAGTTTCCGTTCTCAAACCTGAAACAAAGCGAGAGCTCGCAAATCACCCAATTCGAGTATGAGCAAGATGCAGGTGTAGAGTTTTCTGAAATAGGTGACAAGCAAACAGAGAAAGAACTGATGCTTGCGGATAGGGGGAGCAGTGAACCTCGGGATGATGTTAAAGAACCAGAGGAGTCCATTGAAACAGAACAGGTTGGATAGGGAAAAGCAATAAATAGCGAGGTTCCAAATGAAATTGGGAATGGGGAATCACGGGAGACAGAGGCAGAAATGATGGGGCGAGAAGCAAGGCAAAAGTTTGAGCCGGCATGGAGAAAAGATTATATATGCAAGTCCACACAAGTGATAAAACCCACGAGTGATGCTCATCGTGTTCAGTCAAGGTCCGCAAAGTCAGGTACTCGCTACCCTTTAGTCAATTACGTTATTAACAATTATTTCTCTTCCCCTCACAGAGCATTCTTAGTTGCTATTGATGCCATTCGAGAACCTTGGAATTACAATGAAGCAGCGGAAAAACTGGAATGGCAGGAAGCGATGAGAAAAGAAATCAGTGCATTAGAACGAAATGGCACCTGGAAAATCGTCCAATTACCGGATGGAAAAAGGCCAATCGGTTGCAAGTGGGTATATAAAGTAAAATACAAAGCGGACGGAACCATTGAGCGTTACAAAGCAAGACTTGTTGCTCAGGGATTCACGCAGATTGAAGGCATAGATTACCATGAAACTTACGCACCGGTGGCAAAGATGATGAGTGTTCGATGTATGCTTGCAGTGGCGGTCGTTAAAGGATGGAATATTGAACAACTAGATGTTAATAACGCATTTTTGCACGGAGAATTGGACGAGGAAGTCTATATGAGAATACCACAAGGTTTTGAAAGGGGAGAAAATAAAGTTTGCAAATTACTCAAGTCGATTTACGGACTCAAGCAGGCAAGTCGAAATTGGTTTGAGAAATTAACAGCTTCACTAAAGAGGTATGGGTTTGTCCAATCTTTGGCCGACTATTCGCTATTTACATATCGTAAAAACGGAATTTTTGTTGGAGTTCTAGTATATGTAGATGACATGATAGTCGTGAGCAATAATCGTGTTCACTGTGAAAAATTTAAAGCCTTCCTTGACAAGAGTTTTGGGATAAAAGATTTGGGCCGTCTTAAGTATTTCTTGGGCATCGAAGTGGCACACGGTTCCAAGGGCCTGTTTCTCAATCAACGGAAATACGCTCTAGGAATTATAGAGGAGACGGGAATGAAAGGAGCCAAGCCTGTTTTTACGCCAATGCAGCAACATCACCGTCTAGCATTGGCCCATGGAGACATTCTGAAAGATGTTATGCGATATCGGAGGCTAGTTGGTCGACTAGTTTATTTAACAATAACTCGTCCAGACTTAGTGTATGTCGTACACACTTTGTCGCAATTTGTTAATGAGCCTCGGAAAGAGCATTGGGAAGCGGCTTTGCGGGTGGTCAGGTACATTAAAATGAACCCGAGTAAGGGAATTGTGATGAGAAAGGATGCAGATTTGCAACTTAGTGGATATTGTGATTCGGATTATGCCAGTTGCCCTTTGACGAGGAGATCCTTAAGCGGATATTTTGTGTCCCTTGGCCAGTCCCCAATATCGTGGAGAGCTAAAAAGCAAGTCACAGTAGCCACGTCTACGACCGACGCTGAATATCGAGCAATGGCAAAGGCAACAAGTGAATTAATTTGGTTAAAAGCATTCCTTGCTTCATTAGGTGTTTTTCACTGGCATCCTATGTTTTTATATTGTGATAATCAGGCGGCGATTCATATTGCTAAAAACCCGGT